>NW_027412088.1:175437234-175691931 GCF_047663935.1 Musca autumnalis
AATGTTTGAACATTTTGTGATGACCGCGATATTTCACTTCCGCGAAGACCATTCAGGGTCAGACGGTAATTACAGTAGTATTGCAAACAATCTGTAAACAATACGTTCAAAAATATCATAGACTTTAAAAAAAAAATTGAAGGAGAACCTCCGGTCACTACACTTAGCCATATTAAAATAGCTCACGAACGCGTTATCCCACTTGTTCAAGCTAGTGTTAATATCATTTTTGTGTCACGCTTACTAAAATTATGTATATTAATTGAAATAATACATTTTTGAAAACGTTGTGATGACCGCGATCATTCAGGGAAAACAATCTGTAAACAATACGTTCAAAAATATCAAAGATTTCTGACTTTTCTTAAAAACATTGTGGGGAGGACCACCGGTCACTATTCTTAGCAGTAAAAAGCAGCTTACGACCGTTCTAATTAACTGAAATAATACATTTTTGAAAATTTTGGGATGAACGCGATATTTCACTTCCGCAACGACCATTCAGGATCAAGACAGTAATTACCATAGCAATGCAAACAATTTGTAAACAATATATTAAAAAGTATCTTAAATTTCGCGGTTTTCTTAAACAATTTGTGGGGAGGACCACCGGTCACTACACTTAGCGGGATAAAAAATAGATTACGACCTATTCTCAGACCTAAAAACTCCACATACAAAATGTCATAAGATTTTCCAATCGATTTTTCGGTATTTCTATATAGTGACATCTCATGTTATCGGGATTTTACAAACATACAAACAAACAAACATACTAACATACACACATTGCCTTTTATATATTAGATAAAACGTCTTGAGGTATTCTCTGGTCAGAAGAAGACCTCTGGAGGAAAATAGGCAGACCTCTCGAGGGATTTTGCATAGAAAAAGCGACAGCTTGAGGTCCCCTTCAAGCAGAAAAAAACCTCTTGAAGTCTTTTATACACAGAGGAAGACATCTTGACGTATTTTCTATATAGAAGAAGACATCTGGAGGTATTTTATGGGCAGAAGAAAATCTTTTGAAATATTCTATATACAGGATAACACCTCCTGAAGTCTTCTCTAGAGAGCAGATGACCTCAGGAGATTTTCAATAGACAGAAGAAAACCTCAGGCGATCTTCTATAGGCTGAAAAAATCGCTTGAGGACTTTCCTTGGCAGAAGAAGGTATTCTGAAGTTTTCTATAGACAGAAGAGGGCTTCTTGAGGTCTTCTTTATAATGAAGATCGTTTGAGGTCTTCTTTAGACAGAAGAATATTCCTTGGGGTCTTCCATGGACAGAAAAAGATCTCGTGAGATCTTCCAAAGGCTGAAGAAAACTCTTCTGTAGACAGAAGAAGATATAAAAAATCTTGAAGGCTTCTACAGGCAGAAGATGTCATCTGAACATTTTCTATATACAGAATAAGACCTTTTGAAGTCTTCTCTGGACAGAAGAAGACCTCTGGAGGTAACATGTGGTCTTCTATGGAGGAAAGAAGACCCCCCGAGGGATTTTATAGATAGAAGGCGACCGCTTGAGGTCTCCTACGAACACAAGGAAACTTCTTGAGGTCGTCTCTAGAGAGAAGAAGACCTCTTGGGGTCGTCTTTAGACAGAATAAGACTTATTGAGGTATTCTATAGACAGAAGAAGATCTCTAGACTTCTACTTTTTACCGAACAAAATCCCTTCTCTAGATTACAGGATACCTCAGATGATCTTCAACAGTAAAAGAAGACCTCTTGAAGTCTTTCCTCAGTCTAGTCTTTGGAAGTCTTCTATATACAGGACATCACTTCTGGATGCCTTCTAAAGAAAGAAGAAAACCTCTGGAGGACTTCTCTATACAGAAGTAAATATTTAAATATATTCTATAGACAGAACAACATCTCTGGAGATCTTCTGTAGATATATGAAGACATCCCGAAGTTTTGTCTAGACACAAGCAGGCTCCTTGAAGTCTTCTATATACTGAAGAATATCTCTTGAGCTCTTGAGGTCTTCTATATACAGAGGAAGACCGTTTGAGGCCTACCTCTTCTAAACATAGAATGAAATATCTTGAAGTCTTCTGTAGACAGCAGAAGACCTCTGGAGGTCATGTTTATAAAGGAGAAGACGTCTTCAGTACGTACGTCTTCTCTAGACAGAAGAATCATTCTGGAGGTCTTCTATAGGCAGACCTCTGGAAGTCTTCTATATACAAAATAAAACCTCTTGAAGTCTCCTCTCCACAGACAGAAGAAGATATAAAGTCCTCTTGAAGGCTTCTGTAGACATAAGTCCTCTGGACATCTTCTATATACAGAATAAGATCTCTTGAGGTCTACACACAGAAGAGGATATCTTGAAGAAGACCTCTGGAAGACTTCTATATACAGGAAAAGAACTCTGGATGTCTTCTATGGATAAAAGAAGACCTCTGGAAGTCTTCTCTAGACAGAAGTAGATTTTTGATGTATTTTCTAGACAGAATAAAACCTCTTGAGGTCATCCATATACAGAAGAAGACCTTCCAAAGAGGTCTTGCAAAGGGTAAAGAAGAATAACTCGTCTGTAGGCAGAAGAAGATATAAAAAATTGAAGGCTTCTATAGCCAGAAGATCACCTCTGAACATCTTCTATATACATAACAAGACCTCTTGAGATCCTCTCTGGACAGAAGAAGACATCTGGAGGTCTATAGAAAGAATATGGTAACATGTGGTCTTCTATGGAGAAAAGAAGACCCCTCGAGGGATTTTACAGATAGAAGTCGACCGCTTGAGGTCTCCAACAAACAAAAGAAAACTTCTTGAGGTCGTCTCTAGACAGAAGAAGACCTCTTGGGATCGTCTTTAGACAGAAGAAGATCTCTCGGGTCGTCTTTAGACAGAATACGACTTATGGAGGTCTTCTATAGACAGAAGAAGACCTCTAGACTTCTACTTTTTACCGAACAAAATCCCTTCTCTAGATTACAGAATACCTCAGGTGATCTTGAACAGCAAAAGAAGACCTCTTGAAGTCTTTCCTCAGTCTAGTCTTTGGAAGTCTTCTACATACAGGATAACATTTCTGGATGTCTTATTTAAAAAGAAGAAGACCTCTGGAGGACTTCTCTATACAGAAGAAAATATTTTAATATATTCTATAGACAGAACAACATATCTGGAGATTTCCGGAGATATATGAAGATATCCCGAGGTTTTGTCTAGACACAAGCAGGCTCCGTGAAGTCTTCTCTATACTGAAGAATATCTCTTGAGGTCTTCTATAGTTAGAAGAATATCTTTTGAGGTTTTCTATAAACAAAAGTATACCTCTTGAGGTCTTCTAAAGAGAGAAGAAGACATATTAAAGTCTTCTTCTAGTGACAGAAGAATTCCTTTGAGGTCTATCATAGACTGAAGAATACCTATTGAAGTCTTCCCTAGACAGAGAGAGATGTCTTGAGGTTTACTGTGACCTCTCGAGGTCTTCTGTAGATCTGTTGAAGTCTTATATAGACCTTTTGATTTCTGCTAAAGACAGAAGAAGGCCTCTTGGGGTCTTCCATAGACAGAAGACCTTTTGAGGTTTGCTACAGACAGAAGAAGAGCTCTTGAAGTTTTCTTTAGACAGAAATGTATCTTGAAATGTTCACCAGATAGAAAATCTCTCGATTTCTTTTATAGACCAAAGACACTATGAAGGATTTTTGAGGTCTTCTATAGATCGAAGGCTGTGTGAGGTCTTTTATAGAAAGCATATTTCTTGAGGTTTTCTATAAACAGAAGATCTGTTGAAGCCTTCTATACGAATCTGCAATTAGAAAAATATGTCTTGAGGTGTTCTGTAAACTTAGTCTTCCTGTAGAAGACCGCTTGGTTGACCACATGGTCATCTTATAGAAGACGCCTTTATTTTCCTACTGAAGACCATTTGGCATCCCTGTAGAAGACCACTTGGTCTTAATGTGAAAGATCACTTGGTCTGCCAATTTTCTTCCTATAAAAAATCACTACGACACTTTGTCTTCCTGTAGAAAACCACTTGCTATTCCTAAAGAAGTCCAACCAGTTTGCATCTATGCTGATTTTTAATTTAAAATTTAATTAAGCCGGAAACAGCATTTCCTATAGTTGCTGTAATGGCTTCCTCAAATGAAACTGCTCATGTTACAAAAACAATAAATGAATCGGACTTCGGCAATAAGGATGATGATAATGTGTTTGTTTACAGCTGAAAAAGCACACATAATAAATCCAATCGAAAAAACCCGGTCAGTTTAATTCAAAGCAGCAACTCGAAACCATACAAATTACGCAACTGAATAGCAACGATTTAATACCTCACTTGTCTACGAATCACTTAAGCTTCGACCAAAGGCAATCATATATCCTGGTATATTGTATTTATGAGCTGCTACTTGTTCCGTATTCTTTTCTAGGTGCGTTCTTTAGTTTTTAATTTCCATATGCCATATTTCACCCCCTCCAGATTCGTTTTAATTTCCAACAATTTAAGCGGAAAATACATTCCCCTCGCTCGGACACACACATACATCCTATCCAATCACACAATAGATTACTGTAAACGTCAATGAATTTGCTGAATCTGATTGCCAGCAATTACTAATTATCTTGGAAAAAGTAAGCGATGATTTTTTTTGTGCTACGATTGCAAACACTTTATCGGTAATTAACTAAGAGGGAAAAAGGAAACATGGAACTTCTTCCGCTTTCGGGTAGAAGTATCATCTTTCGACCGATTCTCTGATTTCCCTGCTATATGCAAAAGGATAATCAATCCAGGATGTGAGAAAGAAATATCCATTCATTCACTCATATTGGAAATAATTAAAAAACGCAAAGCATAAGAAAAAAAGCTGTAAGTTTCAATGATTGAATATGGATGAAAAGTGTTTATTGAATATTGGCTATAAATCGAAAGCAGTTACTAAGGACTGCGATAATGTTGATGATGGGAGAGAGAGACAGGAAAATATTTCAATTCAAAACATTGAATTGAAAAAACAAAAGGCGATAAGAAGTAAAATTGTCTGGAAGACCAAGAGAAAAAAATACAAAACTCATCGATCCCCTTGAAATCAAGCACAAAAGACTTGACTTTAACACTCAACGCTGGGCAAAGAACCGTTTAATTAAAAATCAGTTTCATGCAAATTTTATAACCATTTGTTATTAAACAGAGTGGAAGCTTTTTATCAGAACCAGCTGGAGTGGCCAAACAAAATGTCCAATAAATCTTTCAATAGAATTAAATTTTTTCTTCCCATAAGATAACACATGGGTTTCCTCAAAACTACCGTGGCGGGTCCTTCGATACCGGTTTGACCAAGAAGCACACAATACCCTGCCAAACCTAATCAACAGGACATCGAAGCAGCCTAAACTGGGGACAGATCCAGAGCCAGCTAAGCAATTACAACAACAACATGAGTCTCTTGTAAGAGGTCACTTGGTTCTTCCAAAGAAATATACATGCTATTTCCATATAGGAGCACACTTGGTCTTCCTAAAAAACAGCTTGGTTTTTTTAATAGTAGACCACTTCGTCTTCCCATAGAAAACTGCTCGGTCTTCCCAAAGACCACTTGGTTTTCCTATAGAAGATCACTAGGTCTTCCTATACAAGACCAATTGGTCTTCTCATAGCCCGTTATTATTTTCATAGAAAACCACTTGATTTTCCTATAAAAGACCACTTGGTCTTGTCATAGAAGACAAGTTGGTCTTGTCATAGAAGACCACTTGGTCTTGTCATAGAAGACCACTTGGTCTTGTCATAGAAGACCACTTGGTCTTCTCATAGAAGACCACTTGGTCTTGTCATAGAAGACCACTTGATCTTGTCATAGAAGACCACTTGGCCTTGTTACAGAAGACCACTTGGTCTTCTCATAGAAGACCACTTGGTCTTGTCAAAGAAGACCACTTGGTCTTCTCATAGGAGAGCACTTGGTCTTGTCATAGAAGACCACTTGGTCTTCTCATAGAAGACCACTTGGTCTGGTCATAGAAGACCACTTGGTCTTGTCATAGAAGACCACTTGGTCTTGTCATAGAAGACCACTTGGTCTTGTCATAGAAGACCACTTGGTCTTGTCATAGAAGACCACTTGGTCTTGTCAAAGAAGACCACTTGGTCTTCTCATAGAAGACCACTTGGTCTTCTCATAGAAGACCACTTGGTCTTCTCATAGAAGACCACTTGGTCTCCTCAAAGAAGACCACTTGGTCTTCTCATAGAAGACCACTTGGTCTTGTCATAGAAGACCACTTGGTCTTGTCATAGAAGACCACTTGGTCTTCTCATAGAAGACAACTTAGTCTTCTCATAGAAGACCACTTGGTCTTCTCATAGAAGACCACTTGGTCTTCTCATAGAAGACCACCAGGTCTTCTGATAGAAGACAACTTAGTCTTCTCATAGAAGACCACTTAGTCTTTTCATAGAAGACCACTTGGTCTTCTCATAGAAGACCACTTAGTCTTTTCATAGAAGACCACTTGGTCTTCTCATAGAAGACCACTTGGTCTTCTCATAGAAGACCACCAGGTCTTCTGATAGAAGACAACTTAGTCTTCTCATAGAAGACAACTTAGTCTTATCATAGAAGACCACTTGGTCTTATCATAGAAGACCACTTGGTCTTCTGATAGAAGACAACTTAGTCTTCACATAGAAGACAACTTAGTCTTCTCATAGAAGACCACTAGGTCTTCTCATACAAGACCACTTGGTTATCTCATAGAAGACAACTTTGTCTTTTCATAGAAGACAACTTAGTCTTCTCATAGAAGACCGCTTGGTCTTCTCATAGAAGACCACTTGGTCTTCTCATAGAAGACCGCTTGGTCTTCTCATAGAAGACCACTTGGTCTTCTCATAGAAGACCACTTGGTCTTCTCATACAAGACCACTTGGTTATCTCATAGAAGACTACTTTGTCTTTTCATAGAAGACCACCAGGTCTTCTGATAGAAGACAACTTAGTCTTCTCATAGAAGACCACTTGGTCTTCTCATAGAAGACAACTTAGTCTTCTCATAGAAGACCGCTTGGTCTTCTCATAGAAGACCATTTGGTCTTCTTATGGAAAGACCACTTGGTCTTCTCATAGAAGACCACTTGGTCTTCTCATAGAAGACCACTTGGTCTTCTCATAGAAGACCACTTGGTCTTCTCATAGAAGACCACTTGGTCTTCTCATAGAAGACCACTTGGTCTTCTCATAGAAGACCACTTGGTCTTCTCATAGAAGACCACTTGGTCTTCTCATAGAAGACCACTTGGTCTTGTCATAGAAGACCACTTGGTCTTCTCATAGAAGACCACTTGGTCTTCTCATAGAAGACCACTTGGTCTTCTCATAGAAGACCACATGGTCTTCTCATAGAAGACCACTTGGTCTTCTCATAGAAGACCACTTGGTCTTCTCATAGAAGACCACTTGGTCTTCTCATAGAAGACCACTTGGTCTTCTCATAGAAGACCACTTGGTCTTCTCATAGAAGACCACTTGGTCTTCTCATAGAAGACCACTTGGTCTTCTCATAGAAGACCACTTGGTCTTCTCATAGAAGACCACCTGGTCTTCTCATTGAAGACCACTTGGTCTTCTCATAGATGACCACTTGGACTACTCATAGATGACCACTTGGACTTCTCATAGAAGCCCGTTTTTCTTTTCATAGAAGACCACCAGGTCTTCTGATAGAAGACAACTTAGTCTTCTCATAGAAGACCACTTGGTCTTCTCATAGAAGACAACTTAGTCTTCTCATAGAAGACCGCTTGGTCTTCTCATAGAAGACCACTTGGTCTTCTCATAGAAGACCACTTGGTCTTCTCATAGAAGACCACTTGGTCTTCTCATAGAAGACCACTTGGTCTTCTCATAGAAGACAACTTGGTCTTCTCATAGTAGACCACTTGGTCTTCTCATAGAAAACCACTTGGTCTTCCTATAGAAGACCACTTGATCTTCTCATAGAAGGCCACATGGTCTTCTCATAAAAGACCACTTGGTCTTCTCATAAAAGACCACTTGGTCTTCTCATAGAAGACCACTTGGTCTTCCTATGGAAGACCACTTGGTCTTCCTATGGAAGACCACTTGGTCTTCCTATAGAAGACCACATGGTCTTCCTATAGAAGACCACTTGGTCTTCCTACAGAAGAACACTTGGGCTTCCTATGGAAGGCTACTTGGTCTTCCTATAGAAGACCACTTCCGATAGAAAACCACTTGGTCTTCCGATAGAAGACCACTTGGTCTTCCGATAGAAGACCACTTGGTCTTCCTATAGAAGACCACTTTGTCCTCCTACAGAAGAACACTTGTTCTTCCTATGGAATACCACTTGTTCTTCCTATGGAAGACCACTTGGTCTTGGTCTTCCTATAGAAGACCACTTGTTCCTCCTATGGAATACCACTTGGTCTTGGTCTTCCTATAGAAGACCACTTGTTCTTCCTATAGAATTCCACTTGGTCTTGGTCTTCCTATAGAAGACCACTTGGTCTTGGTCTTCCTATAGAAGACCACTTGTTCTTCCTATAGAATACCACTTGGTCTTGGTCTTCCTATAGAAGACCACTTGGTCTGCCGATAGAAGACCACTTGGTCTTCCTATAGAAGACCACTTAGTCTTCCTATAGAAGACCACTTGGTCTTTCCATAGAAGACCATTTGTTTTTATTTCCATAGAATACCACATGATCTCCATCCTCCAAGGTTTCCCATCCCTGGCCAAATGAAAAAAACCTACACGCAAAAACTCGATATCCTTATGGATTTCATCAGTTCAACATTGTAAAGCTAATTACTTTGAATAGCTTATGCGGGAGCTGTTACAACTGCACTGCTGTTACAAACTGCACCCTGTTCCTGCTTCTGCATACATTCGCGTTTTTTTTTTTTTTTTTTGAGCTATCCAGGTCTTCCTCCCCAAGGCCATAGTAGGAAGAAACAAGTGAAAGAAATTATCAATGCCATGATATTATCATCATCTTAAGGGTAGAAAATATTCAAACCTACTCCACTTGGACCACTTGGGCTGCATTAAGAAGCAACAACTTTAAGTGCATTTTCATATAGAAAAAGATGAAAGAAAAACTCTCTCCAGCTCAACAAACGGTAGCATGCATTTGATTAGTGTTGGCTAATGAAGAGCGGTGGGGGAAGTATATTTACGTAGTTGTTTGCTGAAGTTAAGAACGTTTGTTTTCGTTTTGTGCTGAGTTTTTTTGTTCCTCTCGTTATCTCGACAGCATTATTTGTTTATATTTCTTATAACCGTTGGCAGTTAAGGACTTTTTGTTGTTGTCATTGTTGTTGATGTCCTGGGTGCATCTTATTTAAATGTCAATGAATACTTAAATAGGTTATGAAAATAAATATTAGCTTATAGTAAAAAACAAGTGCGCACACACCATCCCTTATCCCAAACAAAATGATAATAATACTTCAGGTGGGTGGGGAGGGGTTAGACACTGCGTTTATGTCCCGCTTGGCTGGGGACACAAGACAAAAAGCAAACTTTATGAAAAACTATTAAAAATAAAAGTACTTTCATTAAGTTCATTATCACTCTTGCAGGTCCAATGGGGGGTTTAGTTGGAGAATGGCATTGTGAAAATGACTTAGCGTGCGCGAGAGTTAGCATAACTTTTCAATTGAAGTTTTTCCATCACCAGCAAGCAGTCTCATCAACATCACCAACGACATTTTTCTATAAAAGAAAGCACGAAAAGCAGTAAATTAATGATAAGTAAATTAAGGAAAAATTAATTAATTTAAATGTCGTTGTCATTGTCATTCTGCTACGAAAAGAAAGGGATTCCAAACATTATTCCTCTAACGTGATTAATTTTAAGTGATTTTAATGAAGTCGAATCTATGGAGTTTTTTGATTGGTAAGAAAGAAAAAACGTAATTGGATTTTAGTTTGGGAAGAAGGAAAGTGGGAGTTGCTGTTGCATTTAATGCAGTTTTTAAAATTATTTAATTGAAAAATTAATTTTGAATGGTTTTTATTAATGAAGGTAATGAAGAGAAGGGTGATCGAAACAGGAGCTGAAGATGTTTAATATTAATTTTAATTAATTTTTCGTTGGAGTCGAGCTTGATGACATAAGATTATTTGCAAGTGAAAAAGGAAAGGCGAAGTGTTAACTACGTTGGGGTTGTTTAGTGTTAACTACGTTAGGGTAGTAACATTGTCACGATTCAACAGGTAGTAATCTCCTTCCTTAAAAGAGATCCACCAACACCAGTGTTTTAAACGACCACGTTTCAAGTTTATAACAACCACATTTCACGTCTGTATTAGAACGAAGCCTCGTTGATACCTGTCTTCACGAGTAGTAGGCTGAGTCTTTATCATGGAAGTGTAGGGCTATGTCATGACCGTCATCAGTTCTCTCATCTAAAAATTCTCATATGGATAGGAGAATAAGCACAAAAGCAACCACAACACAAAACACGCTCGATGAAGACCACGGACAACGCTGCACTTGGTGCAAAAGACTCAATATTGAGCGGGGATCTACGCAGACAACGGACGTTGTCAGACATGCTATACACTTCTAGCGCAGGAAATTTGACGATCTCCTGAGGAAGAGTGAAACTCTTAAAATGAGCCTGGGACCTCCCCTCTAAATAAGACAGCCCTGACAGATAAGGAATGAATACTACAATTATTCCATCTCAACAGTCCAGAGAGCTGTCTTCCTCGCTCGCAGTAAAGCAGACACTCCAGTGAAGTATTGCACAAACTTTATTGGCAGGAACCCGAGTGATGTCATCCGAGCGGAATTCCGAGAGATCGGGCTGAAAATTCGATTCTTGAGAAATTCCCTTTACGATGAAAAACGTTTCATCCCGATTGGTCGGAATACAGCCACTGGTATGGTGACAGTCTCCAGCCCACTAGCAGCGATGACTGGACCGGATTCGGTTAAAAATAAAAATCCGGTGGTTTCAGGCTGGAAACCATTGATGTCTGTGGCTGGTTAGGTAACCTGACTCCCATACTGATGTCGGCGAAGGAAGGCGCAGATAAACCCATCACACAAGGTTTCAACCAGTGGGAATGATTCACCTGCGACTGCCCCCAATAGATGTTGGGAAACATAAGAAGCTAATACGGAAACAGAGTCATCCAGATCGACAGTTGGAAGCTGGTCAACTCCTTCTAGGATGGATAGCAAAAGTACGAATTATATCAAACCATTAAAGGGAGAGTAGTACTTCGGGTAGAGTTGTCCTCTGTTCCGTATCCCGCAGTCCCAGTAAAGAATGTAGGCAGCATGGTCTTTGTGTGGTGCAAATAAACCTGTACAATTGTAAAACGGGCCTGTCGAACACATTCTCTCCCATACAAGGTCGGAAGTTGACATCGCTTTGGTTCAGGAAAAAAATTCCGATCACATGGGCGATAAGCTTTCAAGTCTCCCATGGATGTAAAAGGCACTGCCTCACAGGAACCCCAGAATAACTAACTGGAAAGTAGTCAACTCTCTGGTTTCCTCGTGGCTGAGTAAAATTCCAGAACTTCAAACATCAATGGAAGTCGACAGACAAGTTTAAAATCTCACAAATATTCCCCGTGATTCCTAGGAGAAGTCTTGTCCCTTAACATATCCTGGTAGGAGATCTCAACTAGTTTGGTGAAAAAATTGTTGGCAACCCTCAGGAAACTACGCAGGATGGCATACATCGTGGATAGTAGGATTAAGCTTAATTTCCATGAGATAGAATAGTTTCAATATGCACGGTGCGCCTTAACTAAATTTAAATGAAAGGTCCTTACACCTGGGAAGTTTTTGCGGTTTCTCAAAATACAATGTTCATAGATGAGAAAAATCAAAAACAAAAAAAAAAAAACAAAGAAATCGCAGGAGGGATTTTCAAATAAATCGCAGTCAAAGTTCACATTTTTGGGGCGTTTTAAGGTTTTCACGATTTTGCTTGGACACCGCAAGTCCTATCGAAATGTGATTAAAGAAAATGTTGTAGCAGTAAAAATTCTCTATAAGATTGACCTCAATGGTGTTTTCGTAGGTTTAACTACTTTAGAGATATAGAAGTTCAAATTGGGACAATGTACCTACTGTATGGCCCCTATAAAACGATGTCATGCAGGGTGCACCTTAACTAACTTTGAATGAAAACTGCTTGGGAAGTTTTCGCGGATTCTGAAAGAGCAATGTTCATAGATGAGAAAAATCCGTAAACATGAGAAAATCGCTGTAGGGATTTTTAAATAAATCGCGGTCAATTGGGAGGTACTGTTTTACTAAAACATTGACCTATGTTGAGAATTTGTGTTGGAGGTTTGTGAGCACTGGGAACCTTAAATGTCCAGTAATAGGCAGTTCGCTCAATAAGTAGTTAAATTTCTTAAAATACCTGTAATTGGGAGATACCGTTACATGGAAGCTGTACCAAAACACGAAAATTTTTGGTGCATAAGTGCTGTGACCACTAGGAACCTCAAAGGACAAATTACAGCTAGTTCGGTTAAAAACTTTATCTAAAATCCCTAAAAACAACGAAAGTCGGGATATGTTGCTAAAACCTTCAAAATACCGAAAACCGGCATGTACCGTTATATAGGGGCTATACCAAAACATGGACCTACATATGTATGTTGACAATTTTTGGTGAAAATAATTTGTGAATCTGGGAATCTAAAACATCAAATTAAACAGTTATTTCGGTCAAAAAATGTTACTAAAGCCCTCAAAATACCAAAAATCGGTATGTACCGTTTATGGGGGCTATACCGAAACATGGACCTATGGTGACAATTTTTAGTGGAGATATTTTGTGGCCTCTGAGAACCTCAAACGTCAAATTACAGGTAGTTAGGTCAAAAAATGTAGGTAAAAACCCCCAAATACCGAAAATCGGGAGTTACCGTTATATGTTTTTGGTGGAGATATTTTGTGATCTCTAAGAACCCCAAAAGTTCTATAAAAAAAAATAGTCCTGAGGTTCTCAGGAATTTTTTTCTATAGAAAAAAATAGTCCTGAGGTTCTCTGGAATTTTTTTCTATAGAAAAAAATAGTCCTGAGGTTCTCAGGAATTTTTTTCTATAGAAAAAAAATAGTCCTGAGGTTATCAGGAATTTTTTTCTATAGAAAAAAATAGTCCTGAGGTTCTCATGAATTTTTTTCTATAGAAAAAAATAGGCCTGAGGTTCTCAGGAATTTTTTTCTATAGAAAAAAATAGTCCTGAGGTTCTCAGGAATTTTTTCTATAGAAAAAAATAGTCCTGAGGTTCTCAGGAATTTTTTTCCATAGAAAAAAATAGTCCTGAGGTTCTCAGGAATTTTTTTCTATAGAAAAAAATAGTCCTGAGGTTCTCAGGAATTTTTTTCTATAGAAAAAATAGTCCTGAGGTTCTCATGAATTTTTTTCTATAGAAAAAATAGTCCTGAGGTTCTCATGAATTTTTTCTATAGAAAAAAATAGTCCTGAGGTTCTCATGATTTTTTTTCTATAGAAAAAAAATAGTCCTGAGGTTCTCATGATTTTTTTTCTATAGAAAAAAAATAGTCCTGAGGTTCTCAGGAATTTTTTTCTCTAGAAAAAGATAGTCCTGAGGTTCTCAGGAATTTTTTTCTGTAGAAAAAAATAGTCCTGAGGTTCTCATGAATTTTTTTCTATAGGAAAAAATAGTCCCGAGGTTCTCAGGAATTTTTTTCTATAGAAAAAACTAGTCCTGAGGTTCTCAGGAATTTTTTTCTATAGAAAAAAATAGTCGTGAGGTTCTCAGGAATTTTTTTCTATAGAAAAAAAATAGTCCTGAAGTTCCCAGGAATTTTTTCTATAGAAAAAAATAGTCCTGAGGTCCTCAGGAATTTTTTTCTATAGAAAAAAATAGTCCTGAGGTCCTCAGGAATTTTTTTCTATAGAAAAAACTAGTCCTGAGGTCCTCAGGAATTTTTTTCTATAGAAAAAACTAGTCCTGAGGTCCTCAGGAATTTTTTTCTATAGAAAAAACTAGTCCTGAGGAATTTTTTTCTATAGAAAAAAATAGTCCTGAGTATCTCAGGAATTTTTTTCTATAGAAAAAAATAGTCCTGAGTATCTCAGGAATTTTTTTCTATAGAAAAAACTAGTCCTGAGGAATTTTTTTCTATAGAAAAAAATAGTCCTGAGTATCTCAGGAATTTTTTTCTATAGAAAAAAATAGTCCTGAGGTTCTCATGATTTTTTTTCTATAGAAAAAAAATAGTCCTGATGTTCTCAGGAATTTTTTTCTATAGAAAAAATTAGTCCTGATGTTCTCAGGAATTTTTTTCTATAAAAAAAATAATCCTGATGTTCTCAGGAATTTTGTTCTATAGAAAAAAATAGTCCTGATGTTCTCAGGAATTTTTTTCTATAGAAAAAAATAGTCCTGTGGTTCTCAGGAATTTTTTTCTATAGAAAAAAATAGTGCTGAAGTTCTCAGTATTTTTTCTATAGAAAAAAATAGTCCTAAGGTTCTCAGGAATTTTTTTCTATAGAAAAAATAGTCCTGAGGTTCCCAAGAATATTTTTGTATAGAAGAAAATAGTCCTGAGATTCTCAGGAATTTTTTTCTATAGAAAAAATTGTCCTGAGATTCTCAGAAATTTTTTTCTATAGAAAAAAATAATCCTGAGATTCTCAGGAATTTTTTTCTATAGAAAAAAAATAGTCCTCAGGTTCTCAGGATTTTTTTTCTATAGAAAAAAATAGTCCTGACTTTCTGGTGACCTTTCATCGGTCTCTTGTCCATAAATGGGCTTTCGGAGATCTTCTGTTCTCAGATAATATTTCAACGGTCTTCCATATCTAGAAGATTTTAGTCAAAGGTATTCTATCCAAAGAATACATTTCTCAAAAGTCTACTGTTCACAGAAAACTTTTCGCCAAGATTTACTGTCCATTGAAGACTATTTTAAAAGATTTTATGTTCGTAGATGACCTTTCAAAGTTCTTCTGGTAATAGAAGATCCATCTAATAACTTTTGTCAATTGAAGATATATCCTCATCTATACAAGAATTTTTAAAGGTTTTCTGTCAGTAGAATACCTCGCAAATATCTGCTATCCATAGAAGTCTTCTTTTCAAAACTCTTCTGTCCATAGAAAACCTGTCAAAGTTCATAGAAGATCCATCAGGTCATAGAAGGTCTATCAAAAGCCGTCTGTCGTAAGAAGAGCCTGAACAGGTACATTACCTTTTTTTAAATTGGGCGGTCCTATCAAATTTCATCTTTCTCCATTCATATGGTGTTATCTGTCAATGGTTTGCTTTTGAAATGGTCTTCTAGCCTTAGAATGTCAAGGTTTTCTATCTATAGAAGACCTGTAAAAGGTATTTTGTCTGATAATACGAATAAGGATATAAAACACCAACACAAAGTGGAAAAAAAAAACTTGAAATTTGATTGGCCTTCCCACGAACATCCGCACTACCCAAGGAATGCAAAAAGTGATTTTTTTTAATTTGTGTGTGTAAGCTCATTTAACCCCTTCACATATACATGAACAGTCATTCCTTGCTCTTAAAACGATGATCTTGCATTTATTTGCTGGTTACCGGGTAACATAGTACGAAAATAATTTAGCTAGCTATGCCGAAATACATTAAAGTCAAACAAAAGGTGCTTCAAAACTCGAATAGCTGATACTTATCCCTTGGCAACGTTTTTGCAGCACATGATGTGCAATACGCAAAATTAGCACTGTCTAGCAACGACTTTTCTTGTGAAGGACACACAAACAATAGTTGAACAAATGTATGCATTTCATTGGAAAGTGGGGCGAACAAAATAACATTCCATGATAAGTAAGTACAAATTTGTCTGATATTGTAAAACAAACCAAGGAGAAAGAAATTTCATTCTATTTTACTAAAGAACACTTGATTCAAAGAAGCATAGTTTTGCTTATGCTGTGTGCCTTAAAATAACAAGAAACCATTGACAAGGGAGGTGAAGAAAGTGTTTGAAGCAAAGAAAATATTTAACATTGCAATGAATTCATATTAGAGATACTTTTAGCTGGGTTAAAGCAAAAGTATGGCACGGAAGAAGGATTCGCAGTCGAATCAGCATATTTTGCATTATACTTAAGTATATATGAACATAAACGCAAGCAATGATATGATGGGGATGCTTGATACCGGTGGCATTCGGCGAATGCAAGAATATTAATTCGAATTTCAGGAAATTATAATCTTGTATATAGGTCTTCTGTGAAAATCCTTATAGAAAGGTGCACCATAGTGCATAGTTCTGTAAAAAACTAGACCTTAGGTTATCAGGAATTTGATTCTATAAAAAAAACTCGATCTAAGGTTCTCAGGAATTATTTTCTATCAAAAAAACTTGTCCTGGGGTTCTCAGGAAGTTTTTCTATAGAAAAAAAATAGTCCTGAGGTTCTCAGAATTTTTTTCTATAGAAAAAAATAGTCCTGAGGTTCCCAAGAATTTTTTTCTATAGAAAAAAATAGTCTATAGAAAAAAATAGTCCTGAGGTTCTCAGGAATTTCTTTCTATAGAAAAAAAAATAGTCCTGAGGTTCTCAGGATTTTTTTTTCTATAGACACAAAAATCCTGAGGTTCTCAGGAATTTTTTCTATAAAAATTGGTCCTGAGGTTCTCAGGAATTTCTTTCTTAAAAAAAAATAGTCCTGAGGTTCTCAGGATTTTTTTCTATAGACACAAAAATCCTGAGGTTCTCAGGAATTTTTTCTATAAAAAAATAGTCCTGAGGTTCTCAGGAATTTCTTTCTTAAAAAAAATAGTCCTGATGTTCTCAGGAATTTTTTTCTATAGAAAAAAATAGTCTGTGGTTCTCAGGAATTTTTTTCTATAAAAAATAGTCCTGAGGATCTCAGGAATTTTTTTCTATAGAAAAAAAAATAGTCCTGTGGTTCTCAGAAATTTTTTTCTATAGAAAAAAATAGTCCTGAGATTCTCAGGATTTTTTTTTAGAAAAAATTCCTGAATAGATAAAAATTACTGGGAACCTCAGGACTATTTTTTCTATAGAAAAAAATTCCTGAGAACCTCAGGACTATTTTTTCTATAGAAAAAAATTGCTCAGAACCTCAGGACTATTTTTTTTCTATAGAAAAAAATTGCTGAGAACCTCAGGACTATTTTTTTCTATAGAAAAACCTCAGGAATATTTTTTTCTAAAAAAAAATAGTCCTGAGGTTCTCATGAATTTTTTCTATAGAAAAAAATAGTCCTGAGGTTCTCATGATTTTTTTTCTATAGAAAAAAAATAGTCCTGAGGTTCTCATGATTTTTTTTCTATAGAAAAAAAATAGTCCTGAGGTTCTCAGGAATTTTTTTCTCTAGAAAAAGATAGTCCTGAGGTTCTCAGGAATTTTTTTCTGTAGAAAAAAATAGTCCTGAGGTTCTCATGAATTTTTTTCTATAGGAAAAAATAGTCCCGAGGTTCTCAGGAATTTTTTTCTATAGAAAAAACTAGTCCTGAGGTTCTCAGGAATTTTTTTCTATAGAAAAAAATAGTCGTGAGGTTCTCAGGAATTTTTTTCTATAGAAAAAAAATAGTCCTGAAGTTCCCAGGAATTTTTTCTATAGAAAAAAATAGTCCTGAGGTCCTCAGGAATTTTTTTCTATAGAAAAAAATAGTCCTGAGGTCCTCAGGAATTTTTTTCTATAGAAAAAACTAGTCCTGAGGTCCTCAGGAATTTTTTTCTATAGAAAAAACTAGTCCTGAGGTCCTCAGGAATTTTTTTCTATAGAAAAAACTAGTCCTGAGGAATTTTTTTCTATAGAAAAAAATAGTCCTGAGTATCTCAGGAATTTTTTTCTATAGAAAAAAATAGTCCTGAGTATCTCAGGAATTTTTTTCTATAGAAAAAACTAGTCCTGAGGAATTTTTTTCTATAGAAAAAAATAGTCCTGAGTATCTCAGGAATTTTTTTCTATAGAAAAAAATAGTCCTGAGGTTCTCATGATTTTTTTTCTATAGAAAAAAAATAGTCCTGATGTTCTCAGGAATTTTTTTCTATAGAAAAAATTAGTCCTGATGTTCTCAGGAATTTTTTTCTATAAAAAAAATAATCCTGATGTTCTCAGGAATTTTGTTCTATAGAAAAAAATAGTCCTGATGTTCTCAGGAATTTTTTTCTATAGAAAAAAATAGTCCTGTGGTTCTCAGGAATTTTTTTCTATAGAAAAAAATAGTGCTGAAGTTCTCAGTATTTTTTCTATAGAAAAAAATAGTCCTAAGGTTCTCAGGAATTTTTTTCTATAGAAAAAATAGTCCTGAGGTTCCCAAGAATATTTTTGTATAGAAGAAAATAGTCCTGAGATTCTCAGGAATTTTTTTCTATAGAAAAAATTGTCCTGAGATTCTCAGAAATTTTTTTCTATAGAAAAAAATAATCCTGAGATTCTCAGGAATTTTTTTCTATAGAAAAAAAATAGTCCTCAGGTTCTCAGGATTTTTTTTCTATAGAAAAAAATAGTCCTGACTTTCTGGTGACCTTTCATCGGTCTCTTGTCCATAAATGGGCTTTCGGAGATCTTCTGTTCTCAGATAATATTTCAACGGTCTTCCATATCTAGAAGATTTTAGTCAAAGGTATTCTATCCAAAGAATACATTTCTCAAAAGTCTACTGTTCACAGAAAACTTTTCGCCAAGATTTACTGTCCATTGAAGACTATTTTAAAAGATTTTATGTTCGTAGATGACCTTTCAAAGTTCTTCTGGTAATAGAAGATCCATCTAATAACTTTTGTCAATTGAAGATATATCCTCATCTATACAAGAATTTTTAAAGGTTTTCTGTCAGTAGAATACCTCGCAAATATCTGCTATCCATAGAAGTCTTCTTTTCAAAACTCTTCTGTCCATAGAAAACCTGTCAAAGTTCATAGAAGATCCATCAGGTCATAGAAGGTCTATCAAAAGCCGTCTGTCGTAAGAAGAGCCTGAACAGGTACATTACCTTTTTTTAAATTGGGCGGTCCTATCAAATTTCATCTTTCTCCATTCATATGGTGTTATCTGTCAATGGTTTGCTTTTGAAATGGTCTTCTAGCCTTAGAATGTCAAGGTTTTCTATCTATAGAAGACCTGTAAAAGGTATTTTGTCTGATAATACGAATAAGGATATAAAACACCAACACAAAGTGGAAAAAAAAACTTGAAATTTGATTGGCCTTCCCACGAACATCCGCACTACCCAAGGAATGCAAAAAGTGATTTTTTTTAATTTGTGTGTGTAAGCTCATTTAACCCCTTCACATATACATGAACAGTCATTCCTTGCTCTTAAAACGATGATCTTGCATTTATTTGCTGGTTACCGGGTAACATAGTACGAAAATAATTTAGCTAGCTATGCCGAAATACATTAAAGTCAAACAAAAGGTGCTTCAAAACTCGAATAGCTGATACTTATCCCTTGGCAACGTTTTTGCAGCACATGATGTGCAATACGCAAAATTAGCACTGTCTAGCAACGACTTTTCTTGTGAAGGACACACAAACAATAGTTGAACAAATGTATGCATTTCATTGGAAAGTGGGGCGAACAAAATAACATTCCATGATAAGTAAGTACAAATTTGTCTGATATTGTAAAACAAACCAAGGAGAAAGAAATTTCATTCTATTTTACTAAAGAACACTTGATTCAAAGAAGCATAGTTTTGCTTATGCTGTGTGCCTTAAAATAACAAGAAACCATTGACAAGGGAGGTGAAGAAAGTGTTTGAAGCAAAGAAAATATTTAACATTGCAATGAATTCATATTAGAGATACTTTTAGCTGGGTTAAAGCAAAAGTATGGCACGGAAGAAGGATTCGCAGTCGAATCAGCATATTTTGCATTATACTTAAGTATATATGAACATAAACGCAAGCAATGATATGATGGGGATGCTTGATACCGGTGGCATTCGGCGAATGCAAGAATATTAATTCGAATTTCAGGAAATTATAATCTTGTATATAGGTCTTCTGTGAAAATCCTTATAGAAAGGTGCACCATAGTGCATAGTTCTGTAAAAAACTAGACCTTAGGTTATCAGGAATTTGATTCTATAAAAAAAACTCGATCTAAGGTTCTCAGGAATTATTTTCTATCAAAAAAACTTGTCCTGGGGTTCTCAGGAAGTTTTTCTATAGAAAAAAAATAGTCCTGAGGTTCTCAGAATTTTTTTCTATAGAAAAAAATAGTCCTGAGGTTCCCAAGAATTTTTTTCTATAGAAAAAAATAGTCTATAGAAAAAAATAGTCCTGAGGTTCTCAGGAATTTCTTTCTATAGAAAAAAAAATAGTCCTGAGGTTCTCAGGATTTTTTTTTCTATAGACACAAAAATCCTGAGGTTCTCAGGAATTTTTTCTATAAAAATTGGTCCTGAGGTTCTCAGGAATTTCTTTCTTAAAAAAAAATAGTCCTGAGGTTCTCAGGATTTTTTTCTATAGACACAAAAATCCTGAGGTTCTCAGGAATTTTTTCTATAAAAAAATAGTCCTGAGGTTCTCAGGAATTTCTTTCTTAAAAAAAATAGTCCTGATGTTCTCAGGAATTTTTTTCTATAGAAAAAAATAGTCTGTGGTTCTCAGGAATTTTTTTCTATAAAAAATAGTCCTGAGGATCTCAGGAATTTTTTTCTATAGAAAAAAAAATAGTCCTGTGGTTCTCAGAAATTTTTTTCTATAGAAAAAAATAGTCCTGAGATTCTCAGGATTTTTTTTTAGAAAAAATTCCTGAATAGATAAAAATTACTGGGAACCTCAGGACTATTTTTTCTATAGAAAAAAATTCCTGAGAACCTCAGGACTATTTTTTCTATAGAAAAAAATTGCTCAGAACCTCAGGACTATTTTTTTTCTATAGAAAAAAATTGCTGAGAACCTCAGGACTATTTTTTTCTATAGAAAAACCTCAGGAATATTTTTTTCTAAAAAAAAATAGTCCTGAGGTTGTCAGGAACTTTTTCTATAGAAAAAATAGTCCTGAGGTTGTCAGAAATTTTTTCTATAGAAAAAAATATTCCTGAGGTTCTCAGGATTTTTTTTCTATAGAAAAAAATAGTCCTGAGGTTCTCAGGATTTTTTTTTTTTCTATAGAAAAAAATAGTCCTGAATTTTTTAGGAATTTTTTTCTATAGAAAAAAATAGTCCTGAGGTTTCTATAGAAACAAGTTCCTGAGAACCTAAGGACTATTTTTTTCTATAGAAAAAAATTCCTGAGAACCTCAGGACTATTTTTTTCTATAGAAAAAAATTCCTTAGAACCTCAGGACTATTTTTTTCTATAGAAAAAAATTACTGAGAACCTCAGGACTATTTTTTTCTATAGAAAAAAATTACTGAGAACCTCAGGACTATTTTTTTCTATCCAAAAAAATTACTGAGAACCTCAGGACAATTATTTTCTATAGAAAAATATTCCTGAGAACCTCAGGACTATTTTTTTCTATAGAAAAAAAATTCCTGAGAACCTCAAGACTATTTTTTTCTATAGAAAAAAATCCTGAGAACCTCAGGAATATTTTTTTCTATAGAAAAAATTTCTGACAACCTCAGGACTATTTTTTCTATAGAAAAAGTTCCTGACAACCTCAGGACTATTTTTTTTTAGCAAAAAATATTCCTGAGGTTTTTCTATAGAAAAAAATAGTCCTGAGGTTCTCAGCAATTTTTTCTATAGAAAAAAAAGTAGTCCTGAGGTTCTCAGTAATTTTTTTCGATAGAAAAAAATAGTCCTGAGGTCCTCAGGAATTTTTTTCTATAGAAAAAAATAGTCCTGAGGTTCTCAGGAATTTTTTTCTTTAGAAAAAAATAGTCCTAAGTTTCTCAGGAATTTTTTTCTATAGAAAAAAATAGTCCTGAGGTTCTCAGGAATTCTTTTCTATAGAAAAAAATAGTCCTGAGGTTCTCAGCAATTTTTTCTATAGAAAAAAAAGTAGTCCTGAGGTTCTCAGTAATTTTTTTCGATAGAAAAAAATAGTCCTGAGGTCCTCAGGAATTTTTTTCTATAGAAAAAAATAGTCCTGAGGTTCTCAGGAATTTTTTTCTTTAGAAAAAAATAGTCCTGAGTTTTTCAGGAATTTTTTTCTATAGAAAAAATAGTCCTGAGGTTCTCAGGAATTTTTTTCTATAGAAAAAAATAGTCCTGAGGTTCTCAGGAATTTTTTTCCATAGAAAAAATAGTCCTGAGGTTCTCAGGAATTTTTTTCTATAGTAAAAAATAGTCCTGAGGTTCTCAGAAATTTTTTTCTATAGAAAAAAATAGTCCTGAGGTTCTCAGGAATTTTTTTCTATAGAAAAAAATAGTCCTGAGGTTCTCAGGAATTTTTTTCTATAGAAAAAAATAGTCCTGAGGTTCTCAGGAATTTTTTTCTATAGAAAAAAATAGTCCTGAGGTTCTAAGGAATTTTTTTCTAAAGTCCTGAGGATCACAGAATTTTTTTCTATAAAAAAAAAATTGTGCTGAGGATCTCAGGAGTTTTTTTCTATAGAAAAAAACAGTCCTGAGGTTGCCAGGAATTTTTTCTATAGAAAAAAAAAATAATCCTGAGGTTCTCAGGAATTCTTTTCTATAGAAAAAAATAGTCCTGAGGTTCTCAGGAATTTTTTCTATAGAAAAAAATAGTCGTGAGGTTCTCAGGAAAATAAAAAATAATTCTGTGGTTCTCATTATTTCTTTTCCAGCAATTTTTCTATAAAAAAAGAGTCCTGATTTTTCTCAGTATTTTTCCTATAGAAAAAATAAAAATAATCCTGCGGTTCTCAGGATTTTTTTCTATACAAAAAAATTAGTCCTGTGGTTATCAGGAATTTTTTCTATAGAAAAAAATTAGTCCTGAGGTTATCAGGAATTTTTTCTGTACAAAAAAATAGTCCTGAGGTTCTCAGGAATTTTTTTCTATAGCTAAAAATAGTCCTGAAGTTCTCAGGAGTTTTTTTTTATAGAAAAAAATAGTCCTGAGGTTCTCAGGAATTTTTTTCCATAGAAAAAATAGTCCTGAGGTTCTCAGGAATTTTTTTCTTCCAAAGATAGAGGAAGACCTCTTGAGTTCCATCATAGACTGAGGAAGACCTTCGTTGAGCTCATGGATGAGCTCAACTACATACGGCGGACATTTTATGAGTTTCTCCTCTACTAATCTGATCCAAGAAAACTGCCATCGCGTTTGCTTGATATCTGTACAGTGCTTACCTTTGATACTCTACCTTTTACTTTATAAATTCTCTTCTATTTACATTTATCTATATACATACACACATATGATTTTGTCTATAACTGCTTATGTGATTTTATTCCATCGCAAGTATGTCAGAATACTGAGCATTCCCAGCAAAACAAACTCTAGGGCAATTTAAATAATATTGTATTCCTATTTTATGCAAACAACACCACAGCACTTAAGTTAACGACAATGCTCGACAATGTGAGCAGCAGCAACGTCATCAATTCCCTTGATATTACAACTTCAGTTATTTAAAGCTACTAAAGATGGCAGAGACTTGTCTTGTTTTAAAAGCGAGCTTGCCATTACGCGTTAGGGAGGAGACAAAGGAATTTAATTTTTGAGCAAATAAACTGACAAAACTGTAAACCATTCTCCTTTGAATGTCTTGTGCGAGGTAATGCAGAAATTTTGTGTGTTGAGAAAAACACAGCTTCAATAACTCCACCATTACCATCATCAGCACAAGCATCAGCAACAGCAAGAGCAACAACAACATTAATATTGGTTTACGACTTGGCAGTTGTCATAAGTGGAATTTTAAATACTTGAGGTTCTGTGTTATCGCATTTGTCTGTTAGTTAGTCGTCTTTTTTTTTTTTTGGCGAAGCCATTCTTTGGCTCCTCCTCTGAACTTAATGTTTGCATATCCTTTATATTTGTTTTTGTGGTTAAGTAAAGAAAATAAAACGAAAACATTTATTATGAGAAAAAGTAACGGAAATTATGCATGTATTTTTTGTGGTTGAGACATATGTTTGTTTATTTCCCGTAAAAGTTCCAATTTTAGATGTGAAAGAAGAAGAAAAAAACTCAAAAAGTTTAAAAACACAGTAAAATATTCTAGACTCCATAATGTCTAGCAGAATATGGAAAGGGGGAGAGCTTTCAAATGGAATTTGTTTCATTATTAGGATGGTTATATTAACAAAATCAGAGAAGGGTGAGGGGAGATAGAGAAAAGATAAATTGCAAAAATTGAGCCGACTTTATTTTTGGAATAACGGACGTATCCCTTATAAGTTCCTCCTATATTATCCAGACTACATATGAGTATCTGCTATTGTAGCAAAGCCTCTTATGAGCAGTTCCTAAACAGGGCGGATCGTTCTTTAACCTCTCCTACACAAGTCAAACGTCTCATGAGCTCCTCATGTATAAGTCTGGTCCCTATAAGCTCTTCCTAGACACAATAAGTCCTCTTGAAGTCTTCTATAGGTTAAGGAAACGGCACCTGGTGCCGATGAAAATGCGACCGGTGCTTTGGAAATGAAAACATTAATTACTAGTTAGAATAAGATTCCTCTGTAATCTCTTGAGGTCTTCCATAAATCGAAGAAAATCGATTTATGTCTTTCATGGACAGAGTAAGAGCTCTTGAGGACTTTCATAGACAGAAGAAGAAGGAAAGGGTGTCCCTTTCCAGGGGTGTCCCTTTCCAAAGGAAGGGTGCCTCTTAAGATCTTTCCAACGGAAAGGGTGCCCCTTAAGGTCATTTCCAAAGAAAAGGGTGCTTCTTAAGACCCTTTCCAAAGGAAAGGGTGCTTCTTAAAACCCTTTACAAAGGAGAGGGTGTTTCTTAAGAACTTTACCCAGGAAAGGGTGCTTCTTAAGACCCTTTACAAAGGGAAGGGTGCTTCTTAAGACCTTTTACAATGGGAAGGATGCTTGTTAAGACCCTTTACAAAGGGAAGGATGCTTCTTAAGACTTTCATAGACAGAAGAAGAAGGAAAGGTTGTCTCTTTCCAGGGGTGTCCCTTTCCAAAGGAAGGGTGCCTCTTAAGATCTTACCAAAGGAAAGGGTGCCCCTTAAGGTCATTTCCAAAGAAAAGGGTGCTTCTTAAGACCCTTTTCAAATGAAAGGGTGCTTTTTAAGACCCTTTCCAAAGGAAAGGGTGCTTCTTAAGACCCTTTACAAAGGAGAGGGTGTTTCTTAAGAACTTTACCCAGGAAGGGGTGCTTCTTAAGACCCTTTACAAAGGGAAGGGTGCTTCTTAAGACCCTTTACAAAGGTAAGGATGCTTGTTAATACCCTTTACAAAGGAAAGGATGCTTCTTAAGACCCTTTACAAAGGGAAGGGTGCTTCTTAAGACCCTTTACAAAGGGAAGGGTGCTTTTTAAGACTTAAGACTGTTTCCAAAGGAAAGGGTGCTTTTTAAGACTTAAGACTGTTTCCAAAGGAAAGGGTGCTTTTTAAGACTTAAGACTGTTTCCAAAGGAAAGGGTGCTTTTTAAGACTTAAGACTGTTTCCAAAGGAAAGGGTGCTTTTTAAGACTTAAGACTGTTTCCAAAGGAAAGGGTGCTTTTTAAGACTTAAGACTGTTTCCAAAGGAAAGGGTGCTTTTTAAGACTTAAGACTGTTTCCAAAGGAAAGGGTGCTTTTTAAGACTTAAGACTGTTTCCAAAGGAAAGGGTGCTTCTTAAGACCCTTTCCAAAGGAAAGGGTGCTTTTTAAGACTTACGACTGTTTCCAAAGGAAAGGGTGCTTCTAAAGACTGTTTCCGAAGGAAAGGGTGCATCTTAAGACCCTTTCCAAAGGAAAGGGTGCTTTTTAAGACTTACGACTGTTTCCAAACGAAAGGGTGCTTCTAAAGACTGTTTCCGAAGGAAAGGGTGCATCTTAAGACTCTTTCCAAAAGTATGGGTGCTTTTTAAGACCATTTCCAAAGGAATGGGTGCTTTTTAAAACTCTTTCCAAAGGAATGGGTGTTTCTTATGACCCTTTGCAAAGGAACGGGTGTTTCTTTTGACCCTTTGCAAAGGAAAGATAGCTTCTTAGGATGCTTCTTAGGATCTTGATGTCTTTTGCAAAAGAGCTCTTACCTGATGTCAGAAAAATACCTCTTGAGGTCTTGAATCTTCTGTGAAGATAAGAAGACCACTTGAATTCTGCTGTAGCCTGAAGTCTTCTGTGGACATAGGAAGACCTCTTAAAGTCTTCTGTAGAGAAAATAAGACCTCTTGAGGTGTTCTGTAAACAGAAGAAAACATCTTGAGGTCTTCCACAGGCAGAAGAAGACCTTTTGAAGTCTTCTGTAGAGAAAAGAAGACTTCTTGAGAGCTTCAATAGACAAACAATTACATCTGTTATGGGCAGAAGAAGACATCTTGAGGTCTTCAAAGGACAGAAGAATACCGCTTGAGATATTCGATAAACAGACTCCTTGAAGTCTTCTGTAGAGATAAGAAGACCTCTTCCGGTGTTCTGTAGTCAGAAGAAAACATCTTGAGATCTTCCACAGGCCGAAGAAGACCTGTTGAAGTCTTCTGTAGAGAAAAGAATACCTCTTGAGGGCTTCAATAGACAAACAATTACATCTGTTATGGGCAGAAGAAGACATCTTGAGGTCTTCAAAAGACAGAAGAACACCGCTTGAGATATTCGATAAACAGAAGAACACCTCCTGAAAAAGAAAGATTTCTTGAGGTCTTTCATATAGAGATGAAGTCCTCTTGTGATCTTCTTTAGAGAGGAACATGTCTTTTAGGGTCATTTATAAAACCTTTGAAAAGAAAACGGGTGTACACAAATACAAGATTACCTGTTTTAGTCCGACTTCTTACCGTTGGTTCTGTATTAGTTGGTCATGCTTCTTTATTAGTCGGACATCTTATAAGCGTTTTCTATATTAGCCGGACCTCTTATTGTCACCTCCTATATTAGTCGGACCTCTTATGTCCTCATTCTCTCTTAAACATACCTCTTATTTGCTCCTTCTTTTTTGGTCGGACATTCATAAAAAGTCCGAACAATACAAGAGGTGATAATAAGAGGTCCAACTATTATAGGAGGAGCTCATAAGAGGTCTGACTATTGTAGGTGGAGCTCATAAGAGGTCCGACTATTATAGGAGGAGATCGTGAGAGGTTCGAGTATTATAGGAGGAGCTCATAAGAAGTCCGACTATTATATGAGGAGCTCATAAGAGGTCCGACTATTATAGGAGGAGCTCATAAGAGGTCCGACTGTTATAGGAGGAGCTCCTAAGAGATCCGACTTGTATAGGATGAGCTCATAAGAGGTCCGAATAGTATATGAGGAGCTTATAAGAGGTCCGATTAGTATATGAGGAGCTTATTAGAGGTCTCACTAGTATAGGAGGAGCTCTTAAGAGGTTCGACTAGTATAGGAGGAGCTCATAAAGGGTCCGACTAGTATAGGAGGAGCTCATAAGATGTCCGACTATTATAGGAGGAGCTCATAAAAGGTCCGACTAGTATAGAAGGAGCTCATAAGAGGTCCGACTAGTATAGGAGGAGCTCATAAGATGTCCGACTATTATAGGAGGAGCTCAGAAGTGGAGCCCGACTATTATAGGAGGAGCTCATAAGGTCCGACTATTATAGGAGGAGCTCATAAGAGGTCCGACTATTATAGGAGAAGCTCCTAAGAGTTCCGACTTGTATAGGATGAGCTCATAAGAGGTCCGACTAGTATAGGAGGAGCTTATAAGGGGTCCGACTAGTATAGGAGGAGCTCATAAGAGGTCCGACTAGTATAGGAGGAGCCCATAAGAGGTCCGACTAGTATAGAAGGAGCTCATAATAGGTCCGACTAGTATAGGAGGAGCTCATAAGAGGTCCGACTAGTATAGGAGGAGCTCATAAGAGGTCCGACTAGTATAGAAGGAGCTCATAAGAAGTCCGACTAGTATATGAGGAGCTCATAAGAGGTCAGACTAGTATAGGAGGAGCTCATAAGAGGCCCGACTAGTATAGGAGGAGCTCATAAGAGGTCCGACTAGTATAGCTCATAAGAGGTCCGACTAGTATGGGAGGAGCTTATAAGAGGTCCGACTAATATAGGAGGAGCTCATAAGAGGTCCGACTAGTATAGGAGGAGCTCATAAGAGGTCCGCTAGTATAAGAGGAGCTCATAAGAGGTCCGACTAGGATAGGAGGAGCTCATAAGAGGTCCGACTGGTATAGGAAGAGCTCATAAGAGGTCCGACTATTATAGGAGGAGATCGTGAGAGGTTCGAGTATTATAGGAGGAGCTCATAAGAAGTCCGACTATTATAGGAGGAGCTCATAAGAGGTCCGAATATTATAGGAGGAGATCGTGAGAGGTTCGAGTATTATAGGAGGAGCTCATAAGAAGTCCGACTATTATAGGAGGAGCTCATAAGAGGTCCGACTATTATAGGAGGAGATCATAAGATGTCCGAGTATTATAGGAGGAGCTCATAAGATGTCCGACTATTATAGGAGGAGCTCATAAGAGGTCCGACTGTTATAGGAGGAGCTCCTAAGAGTTCCGACTTGTATAGGATGAGCTCATAAGAGGTCCGAATAGTACATGAGGAGCTTATAAGAGGTCCGACTAGTATATGAGGAGCTTATTAGAGGTCTCACTAGTATAGGAGGAGCTCTTAAGAGGTTCGACTAGTATAGGAGGAGCTCATAAAGGGTCCGACTAGTATAGGAGGAGCTCATAAGATGTCCGACTATTATAGGAGGAGCTCATAAAAGGTCCGACTAGTATAGAAGGAGCTCATAAGAGGTCCGACTAGTATAGGAGGAGCTCATAAGATGTCCGACTATTATAGGAGGAGCTCAGAAGTGGAGCCCGACTATTATAGGAGGAGCTCATAAGGTCCGACTATTATAGGAGGAGCTCATAAGAGGTCCGACTATTATAGGAGAAGCTCCTAAGAGTTCCGACTTGTATAGGATGAGCTCATAAGAGGTCCGACTAGTATAGGAGGAGCTCATAAGTGGTCCGACTAGTATAGGAGGAGCTCATAATAGGTCCGACTAGTATAGGAGGACCCCGTAAGAGGTCCGACTAGTATAGGAGGAGCTCATAAGAGGTCCGACTAGTATAGGAGGAGCTCATAAGAGGTCCGACTAGTATAGAAGGAGCTCATAAGAGGTCCGACTAGTATAGGAGGAGCTCATAAGAGGTCCGACTAGTATAGGAGGAGCTCATAAGAGGTCCGACTAGTATAGGAGGAGCTCATAAGAGGTCCGACTAGTATAGGAGGAGCTCATAAGAGGTCCGACTAGTATAGGAGGAGCTCATAAGAGGTCCGACTAGTATAGGAGGAGCTCATAAGAGGTCCGACTAGTATAGGAGGAGCTCATAAGAGGTCCGACTAGTATGGGAGGAGCTCATAAGAGGTCCGACTAGTATGGGAGGAGCTCATAAGAGGTCCGACTAGTATAGGAGGAGCTCATAAGAGGTCCGACTAGTATAGGAGAAGCTCATAAGAGGTCCGACTAGGATAGGAGGAGCTCATAAGAGGTCCGACTAGTATAGGAGGAGCTCATAAGAGGTCCGACTAGTATAGGAGGAGCTCATAAGAGGTCCGACTAGTATAGGAGGAGCTCATAAGAGGTCCGACTAGTATGGGAGGAGCTCATAAGAGGTCCGACTAGTATGGGAGGAGCTCATAAGAGGTCCGACCAGTATAGGAGGAGCTCATAAGAGGTCCGACTAGTATAGGAGAAGCTCATAAGAGGTCCGACTAGGATAGGAGGAGCTCATAAGAGGTCCGACTAGTATAGGAGGAGCTCATAAGAGGTCCGACTATTATAGGAGGAGATCGTGAGAGGTTCGAGTATTATAGGAGGAGCTCATAAGAAGTCCGACTATTATAGGAGGAGCTCATAAGAGGTCCGACTATTATAGGAGGCGATCCTGAGAGGTTCGAGTATTATAGGAGGAGCTCATAAGAAGTCCGACTATATAGGAGGAGCTCATAAGAGGTCCGACTATTATAGGAGGAGATCATAAGAGGTCCGAGTATTATAGGAGGAGCTCATAAGATGTCCGACTATTATAGGAGGAGCTCATAAGAGGTCCGACTATTATAGGAGGAGCTCATAAGAGGTCCGACTGTTATAGGAGGAGCTCCTAAGAGTTCCGACTTGTATAGGATGAGCTCATAAGAGGTCCGAATAGTATATGAGGAGCTTATAAGTGGTCCGACTAGTATATGAGGAGCTTATTAGAGGTCTCACTAGTATAGGAGGAGCTCTTAAGAGGTTCGACTAGTATAGGAGGAGCTCATAAAGGGTCCGACTAGTATAGGAGGAGCTCATAAGATGTCCGACTATTATAGGAGGAGCTCATAAAAGGTCCGACTAGTATAGGAGGAGCTCATAGGAGGTCCGACTAGTATAGGAGGAGCTCATAAGATGTCCGACTATTATAGGAGGAGCTCAGAAGTGGAGCCCGACTATTATAGGAGGAGCTCATAAGGTCCGACTATTATAGGAGGAGCTCATAAGAGGTCCGACTATTATAGGGGAAGCTCCTAAGAGTTCCGACCTGTATAGGATGAGCTCATAAGAGATCCGACTAGTATAGGAGGAGCTCATAAGGGGTCCGACTAGTATAGGAGGAGCTCATAAGAGGTCCGACTAGTATAGGAGGAGCCCATAAGAGGTCCGACTAGTATAGGAGGAGCTCATAATAAGTCCGACTAGTATAGGAGGAGCTCATAAGAGGTCCGACTAGTATAGGAGGAGCTCATAAGAGGTCCGAATAGTATAGGAGGAGCTCATAAGAGGTCCGACTAGTATAGGAGGAGCTCATAAGAGGAGCTCATAAGAGGTCCGACTAGTATAGGAGGAGCTCATAAGAGGTCCGACTAGTATAGGAGGAGCTCATAAGAGGTCCGCTAGTATAAGAGGAGCTCATAAGAGGTCCGACTAGGATAGGAGGAGCTCATAAGAGGTCCGACTAGTATAGAAGGAGCTCATAAGAGGTCCGAATAGTATAGGAGGAGCTCATAATAGGTCCGACTAGTATAGGAGGAGCTCATAAGAGTTCCGACTAGTATAGGAGGAGCTCATAAGAGGTCCGACTAGTATAGGAGGAGCCCATAAGAGGTCCGACTAGTATAGGAGGAGCTCATAATAGGTCCGACTAGTATAGGAGGAGCTCATAAGAGGTCCGTCTAGTATAGGAAGAGCTCATAAGAGGTCCGACTAGTATAGGAGGAGCTCATAAGAGGTCCGACTAGTATAGAAGGAGCTCATAAGAGGTCCGACTAGTATAGGAGGAGCTCATAAGAGGTCCGACTAGTATAGGAGGAGCTCATAAGAGGTCCGACCAGTATAGGAGGAGCTCATAAGAGGTCCGACTAGTATGGGAGGAGCTCATAAGAGGTCCGACTAGTATAGGAGGAGCTCATAAGAGGTCCGACTAGTATAGGAGGAGCTCATAAGAGGTCCGACTGGTATAAGAGGAGCTCATAAGAGGTCCGACTAGGATAGGAGGAGCTCATAAGAGGTCGGTCCGACTAGTACAAGAGGAGCTAAAAAGAGGTTCGACTACATTAGACGGACTACCTATGAACTCCTCCGCTACTAGTCGCGCTTTTTATGAACTATTCCTGTGCAAAATACTCTACTATTCGGACTTCTTTTAAGCTCCTTCCCTACTAGTAGGACATCTTGTAGTCCGATTTTTTATTAGCCCCTCTTCTACAGGTTGGAGCTCTTAAGAACTCCTTCTCTACAAGTCGGTATCTTATGAACTCCTCCCTTACAAGGATTACCTCCTATTAACTTCCCTCTACTAGTCTGACCTCCTATTAATTGTCGCACCTCCTTCGCCTTTTCAATTAAATTAGCATTTAAAAACCAACAACACAACCAACAACAAAAAAGTAATTGTACAACTCTATTAATTTGCAATTAAATCATGTTTGTATTCCAACTAATAACCACTCTTCAAAATAGTCGTTAAATATGATTACAAATAACAGACTCTACCCTTTCATCCTACCCAACCCTGCCTCCAAGAACTGAAACATAAACCGCAATCATAAAAATAATGCACATAAAAACAATGAAATGAAAAATGGTATTATTAAACAATTTAGATGAAACAAATACTCATTTCATTATAACTGATTTTGAATGAGAGTGTGTGTGTGTGTTTGAAAGTGCGTTAATGAAAAAATCATGCGTGCCGGTATGTGTGTGCGGCGCGTTTCATTTATTTTGCAATTTAGTATTTTTCTATTCCAGGCAAAATTTCGTTTTTTTTTTGTTTTGTTTTATTGTTTGTCTGCATGTTTTGTTTGTTATTTTTGTTGCTTTCAATTAAAATTGCACACAACAAGGGATAATCGCCAAATTAAAAACAACAACGCCAAAAACAGCAATGAAAGCAACTAAAAACTAATGTAAAACAAACAAACGAACGAACGTATAACAGCGTTTAAACATTGAAGCAGCGGCTATTTAGCCATGAAAATAATGTCATAAAATATGTCCACAAACAATGAATAGAGTAAGCAGTGGTAACAACAACTAACCACAACACCAACGACAACAATAACAACAACAAATTACAATTAAAAATAAATACAATATTTATCACCTGCAATGATCAATGACAGCTAATTACGTTCACATCAGGTTCAGTGAGTGTGGGTGGGTTGAATGGGCAGAAGGGAGCGATTTGAAGTTTGTAAAGTACATGAATGCACATTGTAACGGCTTGTTCCACCCACACCCCTTCCGTCTGCTCATTGTGCAATCAATCATGAGAAAAATTAACATAATTAAATATTACCTAATGGCAACAATAACAATTGCAATGTTACAAGCGTAAAAACCATGGCAACAATTATCCAAAAACGTCATCTGCCGCGGGACACAAACAAAAGTGCACACACCTCCTCCTTTTTTCGGGATTTATAAATAAATTTACATACGTGGCTATGATATATTGAATTGGTGAGCTTAATGAATGTGCATAGGGTGTTGTGCAGAAGAGTGATTATTAAAGAAGGAGCCCTCCTTAATATAGAGAAGGAGCTCATATAAGACCCGACAATTTATGGAGGAGCTCATAAGAGGTCCACCTGTTATAGGAGGAGCTCATAGGAGGTCCGACTATTATAGGAGGAGTTCATAGGAGGTCCGACTATTATAGGAGGTGTTCATAAGAGGTCCGACTAGTATAGGAACAGCTCATAAGAGGTCATACTAGTAAAGGAGCAGCTTATAAGAGGTCATACTAGCACAGGAGGAGTTCATAAGAGCTCCGGCTATTACACGACACGGTCATAAAAGATGCGACTAGTACAGAAGGAGCTCAGAAGAGGTCCGATTAGTATAGGAGGAGCTCAGAAGAGGTCCGACTAGTACAGGAGGAGCTCGTAAAAGGTCCGGCTAGTACAGGAGGAGCACATCAGAGTTTCGACTAGTACAGGAAGAGCTCATAAAAGGTCCGACTTGTACAGGAGGAGCTCATAAGAGGTCCGACTAGCTCAGGAGGAGCTCATGAGAGGTCCGACTAGCTCAGGAGGAGCTCATGAGAGGTCCGATTAATACAGGAGGAGCTCATAAGAGGTCGGGCTAGTATACGAGGAGCTCATAAAAGGTCCGACTAGTACAGAATGAGCTCATAACAGGTCCGATTAGTATAGGAGGAGCTCAGAAGAGGTCCGAGTAGTATAGGAGGAGCTAATAAGAGGTCCGACTATTATAGGAGGAGCTCATAAGAGGTTCGACTATTAAAGGAAAAGCTCATAAGAGGTCCGACTATTACAGGAAGAGCTCATAAGAAGTATGGCTAGTATAGGAGAAGCTCATAAGAGGTCCGACTATTATAGGAAGAGCTCATAAGAGGTCCGACTAGTATAGGAGGAGCTCATAAGAGGTCCGACTATTATAGGCGGAGCTCATAAGAAGTACTGCTAGTATAGGAAGAGCTCATAAGAGGTCTGACTAGTATAGGAGGAGCTCATAAGAAGTACGGCTAGTATAGGAGGAGCTCATAAGAGGTCCGACTAGTATAGGAGGAGCTCATAAGAAGTACGGCTAGTATAGGAGGAGCTCACAAGAGGTCCGACTAGTATAGGAGGAGCTCATAAATGGTCCGACTAGTGCAGAAGGAACTCATAACAGGTCCGATTATTATAGGAGGAGCTCATAAGTGGTCCGACTTGTACAGAAGGAGAGGTCCAACTTGTACAGGAGGAGCTAATAAGAGGTCCGACTAGTACAGGAGAAGCTCATAAGAGGTCCAATTAATATAGGAGGAGCTCGTAAGTGGTCCAACTAGTACAGAAGGAGCTCATTAGAGGTCTGACTAGTACAGGAAGAGCTCATGAGAGGTCCGACTAGTGCAGGAGGAGCTCATAAAAGGTCCGACTAGTGCATAAGAGGTCATATTAATATAGGAGGAGCTCATAAAAGGTCCGACTAGTACAGAAGGAGCTCATTAGAGGTCCGACTAGTACAGGAGGAGCTCATAAGAGGTCCGGCTAGTACACGAGGAGCTCATAAAAGGTCCGATTGATACAGAAGGAGCTCATAAGATTAGTATAGGAGGAGCTCAGAAGAGGTCCGAGTAGTACAGGAGGAGCTTATAAGAGGTCCGATTAGTATAGGAGGAGCTCAGAAGAGGTCCGACTAGTACAGGAGGAGCTCATAAGAGGTCCGACTAGTACAGGAGGAGCTCATAAGAGGTCCGATTAATATAGGAGGAGCTCATAAGTGGTCCGACCACTACAGGAAGAGCTCATAAGAGGTCCGACCAGAAAAGAGCGCCGATTAGTACAGAGGGGGTTCATAGGGGTTCGAATATTAATGGAGGAGCAAATAAGAGATTCAACTGGTATATGAAGAGCTCATAAGATGTGCGACTAGTATTGGAGGAACCAATAAGAGTTCCGACAGGTGTTGGATGAGCTCATAAGAGGACCTTCTGGTATAGGAGCAGTTCATAAAAAGTGCTACTAGTACAGGAAGAGCTTATAAGAGCTTATAAGAGTTCCAACTGGTAACGAAAAAGATCATTAAAAGTCCGACCAATACATGAGCAGATCTTAAGAGGTCCCGCTAGTACAGGATGCGCTCGTAAGGGGTCCGACTCCGATTACTATAGGTGGAGCTCATACAAGGTCCTATTAACATAAGAAGACTCTTTTAAAGTCGTCTATATATAGAAGACCTCTTGAGGTCTTCTATATGCCAAAAAGCTCATGAGAAGCTCATAAAAGGTTCGAATAGCATAAGATGAGCTCAAAAGAGGTCGGAGAGAGTATAGGAGTAGCTCATAAGAAGTCGGACTAGTGTAAGTCCGACATCAGGTGTTCGATTAGCACAGAAGAATATCTTTAGGCTCCTTCTTTAGGTATTGAAGACTTCTGGAGGGCTTCGTTACCTATTTAAGACTTTTTTAAGATTCTTCAATAGAGAATTTTCACTGCTACAACATTTTCTTTAGTTCCATTTTGATAAAACTTGCGGTTCCTCAGCCAAATCGTGAAAACCTAAAAACCCTAAAAATGTGAACATTGACCGCGATTTATTTAAAAGGCGTTCTGGCGATTTTTTTTTTTTTTGATTTTTTTCATCTATGAACATTGTTTCAGAATCCGCAAAAACTTCCCAGGTGTAAGTTCCTTTCATTTAAAGTTGATTCAAGAGCACCGTGAGATGTCTTCTATAGACAACAGAATATCTCTTGAGGTCTTTCATAGACAGAAGAAGATCTTTAAAATTCTTAAATAGATAAAGAGGACCTCTTGGTATCTATGTGTCTTCCATAGAGAGAAGAAGATGTCTTGAGGTCTTCTATATACAGAAGAATAGCACTTGTTGCCTTCTAAAACCAGAAGATGACATCGGGGGGATTTAAAAGTGGAGAAAATTACTCCTAGAGATTTTCTATAGAGAAGAAGAAACCTCTTGAAGTCTTCTATAAGCAGAAGAAGACATCTTGATGTATTCTATATGTAGAAAATACCCCTTGAGACACAAACCCCTTGAGGTATTCTTTAGTCAGAAAAAGACCCCTTAGTTCTCCCATAAGCAGTTGAGAACCTCATGAAAACTTCTAGCAGTATAAACCTAGTGAAGGTCTTGAGTTCTTCTATAGAAAGATGAAGATCTGCTGAAGTTCTCTACACAGGCAGAGGAAGATCTCTTGAGGTCTTCTATAGGCAGAGGAAGACCTTTTGAGGTCTTATATAGCAGAAGAGGACATCTTAAAGTCTTCTATAGGCAGAAGAAAATATCCTGAGGTATTCTATAGGCAGAAAAAGATCTCTGGAGGTTTTCTATGGGCAGAAGAAGATCTTTTGAGGTCTTCTATAGGCCAAGGAAGACCTCTTTAGGTCGGCCATAGGCAGAAAACGATATCCTGGGTAGTCCATAGCCAGAAGAAGATCGCTTGAGTTTTTATATGCAGAAAAGACCTCTACCAGTGAAGGTCTTGAGTTCTTCTATAGAAAGATGAAGATCTGCTGAGGTTTTGTACATGCAGAGGAAGATCTCTTGAGATCTCTCCTATAATAATAGGCAGAGGAAGACCTTTTGAGGTCTTATATAGCAGAAGAAGACATCTTGAAGTCTTCTATAGGCAGACGAAAATATCATGAGGTATTCTATAGGCAGAAGAAGATCTCTTGAGGTTTTCTATGGGCAGAAAAAGATCTTTTGAGGTCTTCTATAGGCAAAGGAAGACCTCTTTCGGTCGGCCATAGGGAGAAAACGATATCCTGGGTATTCCATAGCCAGAAGAAGATCGCTTGAGTTTTTATATGCAGAAAAGACCTCTAAAGGTATTCCATAAGCAGAAATAGTCCCTTGAATACTTCTATAGGCACACACAGAGAAGAAGATCTATTAAGGTCTTACCAAATAAAAATACCTCGTGAAAACTTCTTAACAGATAAGAGGAACTTTTGAGGTCTTCTATAGACAGAAAATACCTCTTGAGTTATTCTATAGGCAGAAAAAAATCCCTTTAGGTATTCTATAGGCCGTTGTCCACTTTCATTCTTCTATAGACAGTAAAAACCCCTTGAAATCTTCTATAGGCAGTATAAGCAAACCCTCTTGAGGTCTTCTACAGGCAGTGAAATACCTCTAAAGGTTCTATATCCAGAAAAGACCCCTAGAGTTATTCTACGGAAAGAAAAATACTTCTTGAGTTAATCTATAGGCAGAAGACCTCTTGAGATGTTGGGCATAGGGAAAAGTCCTATTGAGGTATTCTACACAGAGAAGAAGTCCTATTGAGGTATTTTCAGCAAAGAAGTTAACCCGTTGAAGTGTTTTTTGGATAGAAGGATACCCCTTGGAGTCTTTTATAGAAGAGCAGAAAGAATTATAGAGCTATTCAGTAGACAGAAGAATACCTCAATAAGTCTTTCTTAGAGAGAAGTAGACCTCTTTAGGTCTTTAGCGGAAAGAAGACTTCTTGAAGTTTGCTACAGGCAGAAGGAGATCTTCTGGGGACAGGTATTCTTTAGGCAAACGAAAATCTATTTTGTTCTTACTTAAGCAGAGCAAAACATCTTGAGGCCTCCTCTAGATTGAAGCAGACCTCTTGACGTTTTCTCTAGAGAGAAAAAGGCATCTTAAGACCTTCTTTAGAAAGAAAAAACCTGTCGATGACTTCCTTATAGACAAGAAGAAACTACCTCATTAGGTTCTCTATTGGCAGAAGGAAATCTATTGAGGTCTTTTTTACAGAGAAGAAAACCTGCTGGTGTCATCTATAGACAGAAGAAGACCCCTTGAAGTCTTCTGCAGACAGAAGAAGACATGTTGAGGTATGGTCTAGTCAGAAGACGATAACTTAAGGACAGAAGAGGATCTCTGTAGAGTTTCCATAGTAAGTATACGATTTCTTTGGTCTTCTACCTTATACGACCTTTAGAGGTTTTCTACAGAGTAAAATATACATCTTAAAGTTTTCAATAGACAGCAGAAGACATCTTGAGGTTTTTATACCCTACACCACCTAGTGGGGAGGGTTTTATAAGTTGGTTTTTGCCAAAAAGTTTGTAACGCATCGAAATAATGGTCGTAGACCCATACTTATATATACCAAAATTAATGTCTCGACGAGCTGAGTTGATCTGGCTATGTGTGTTCGTCACCAAATTTTGTGTCCGGGACCCCCCGGAGGGGAGGAAGCTTATTGATTTTGGTGATGGTCGGATAATATTCAGGGGTCGGATTGGCAAAAAAATTATTCGGAGAAAAAGTCAACGCTTTTTTTAAATCGAATATCACAGCTTCTATAAGGGGTATACCAAAAGCAAAACCTGACAATGAAAGTAGAAAATATCACCTTTCTAGAGATGTAAAAGTAGGTTTTCGTAGGTTGTCAAACATCGAAGATAGTCGCAAATAAAATCCAACTTTTCGTCTTTGCGATTTTAATTATAATGACGAATATCTCAGCATTGGTTGGGGATTTTTCAAAATCAAAGCCTAGCTGTGAATGTAGAAAATCCCATCTTTACAATGACGCAAAGTAGGTTGGCGTAGTTGGCCAAATAACAGAGATATCGCGATAGTTGGTAATACATCCAACTTTTCAATTTTTTATCACGCTACAGGTGGCAGTTTTCATCGGATTGTCACGAAATTTTGGTGGTTTATGGGGTCCCGGAAAGGAAGTAGACTACTGATATTGGTGATGGCCGGATAATAGTCAGGGGTCGGAATGGGCAAAAAACTTATTTGGGAAAAAGTCAACGTTTCATTTCGAAGCAAATATCTCAGCGTCTATAAGGGGTATAACAAAAGCAAAGCCTGACAATGAATGTAGAAAATATCACCTTTCTAACGACTTAAAATAGGTTGTCGTAGGTGTTCAAACAACGAATATATCGCATTAGTCGCTAATGAAACCCAACTTTTCCTTTTTGCGATTTTAATTATAATGACGAATATCACAGCTTTAATTGGGGACTTTCCATAATCAAAGCCTGGCTGTGAAAGCAGAAAAAAGTGATGCAAAGTAGGTTGACATAGGCGGCCAAATAACGGAGATATCACGATAGTTGGTAATACATCCCATTTGTCCAGTTTTTTTATCACGCTACAGGTCGCACTTTTGATCGGATCGTTACGAAATTTTGAGGTTTAATTGGTGTCCCATACTGAAAGAAGCCTATTGATTTTACGGATATCCCAATTTTCAATTTATGGAATTTTATTTCCATGTCAGATATTTTAGCTTCTATTGGACATATTCCAAGGAGAGAGCTTGATAATGAAAGTAAACCATCTGCGCTTTAAATCAATACAAAATGTGGCATATATGGTCAAATATCAGAGTTGTTGCAAAAGGCGCTAAGCTATCACAATTTTAATATTTTGAAGTTTTTACTTTAATGACAAATACCTCTGCTTCTATTTGGTGTAATAATATAACTCAATTGTCACGAAATTTTTCACAAGGTAAGACTTTAGGTCGAAGACCATTACTTTTGTATGAAAAATATAAACATTTTATATTTGGGCCATATTTTAATTCCTGGAGGGCATATACAGCCAAAGTAGCCTACATATGAAAAAGGAACGCCTGACTTTTCTCCGATACAAATTGCGATAATGAGTTTGGTAGATAACGGGGCTACTGCGTAATATAAAATGGGGATTCTGTAGAGAACCACATTTTCCAGACAGAGAAATTCCCAGTTTGTGCAAACTTGCCCAAGCGTATTAATTGTCGAATTTAATTTTTTTAAACATATCGCACCTGTTCAACAAAAGTGTAGTAACTAAAAATTTTGCTTGGGATTGCCAAGGAAGACTAAAGGAAAATTTTGGAGTTTCAATTAACTGACATAATTTCGCATATACATTTATCTAATGAATTGCGTATACATATATACTAGTTACCAAGCTTTGCCTTCGTCTGCCACAAAAACAAACTTCCTAATATGCCTGAAGATCGGCCCAACCACCCGTGGATGCGTGGGACTTTGGTAGACTCCTAATTTTTCAATGTATGTCTTAGGTCTAAACAACTCGAAAGAGAATTAATTGAAAAAAGTTTATTAAGAACATGATTAACCCTACCCACTGTAAGAATCTGCCATTACTTTGTCTACTCTTTCGTCAAAAAAATACCGGGTAACTACAGTTTTTGTCTCTACTGAAAAATAGAAAAATTTGAGTTACTACCTTTTTGTTGAACAGGTGCGATGGATCATGGGTCACTTCACTACCTTTTTTCACAATGCACTCGGTGTTGCTACCCTTAAAGTATTTTTGGAATATTAATTTGGGGGAAGGTTAAGGGACATACTGACCTCCTCCTGGCGTATAATTTTGGGATTTATACATACAACAATTTACCGTCGAGTCCGAACGGCGTGTCCTAAGACACCAATTGGAGATAAGTTTTTCATGGCTGAAATTCTCAGGAAATGTCGCCAACATTACTAAGGGGTATTTTGCCACAGTTGATCGATTCCACGGCCAGGAAACTTCAAATTTTCAACGGTGGGAAAATACCCCTCAGTAATATTGGCGACATTTTCTGAGTATTTCAATCATGTAAAACTTCTCCACAAGTTGTGTCTTAGAGCACGCCGTTCGGACTCGGCGATAAACTGTAGGTCCCAATATCAGGAAATATGAATCGGGGTGCACTCACTTATATGAGAGAAGTTTTCTTTGTCCCTTATGGGATGATTGTGGAACAATTATTATATTCTTATTTAAGCTTAATATGATAAGATGGCAGAATCCACAAAGTCATTTCTTACAATAAGTTTATTTGTTCCATAAAGGAATTTTGATTTGCTGAAAGCTAATTCCCAGGGTTAGTGGTGTCGGGTATCACATGGTCGGCCCCGTACGACTATAGCCTTTGCTTACTTGTTTATTTAATTGTTGTCTTATTGGGATGAAGGTCATTTATTTGTGAGAGTTTTATTTTAATTGAATTAATTGAGCTATTATGACCTAAGGATCGTAGCTTATTGGTTGAATGTGTGTGGACATCGTTAGACATCACTTTTTCAATACAAAACCCCTTAGGTCATGATAGCTCAATTAATTCAATTAAAATCAAACTCTCACAAATAAATGACCTTCGTCCCAATAAGACAACAATTAAATAAAAAATGCATAGCATGAGCCCGGCTGCCCGGGCTGATGTTTGAACCTCATTGAAGACGTCTGCTTCCTTGTGGAGTTATTTTTTTTTTCATTTTTTTCTCCCATCGGACGCCTCTCCAGGTGATGGATAGGAGAACGCTCAACCGATATGGAGGGTACCGCAAATATAAAATATGCGGGGCGAACCAAAAAAAGGAAAAAAGGCAGCGTCTGACCAAAGGATTGGCGGCAGCAAACAGCGTCTGAACTCCAGGAGGAGCGGCTGAATGAAAGAAGAAAAACTATAAACCCTTTAGAAGGCAACGGGAAACCACTTAAGTAACAACCCTAGAAAATAATACAAATACAATGAATACAACAAATAACACACGGCCCTCAGTCTCCGGCCAATCGAGGGTGCTAAGAATCGTCGGAGGTAAAACCAAACTCAATATCGGAACCTGGATGTACGAAGTCTCCATTAAGCTGGAAAGTTAGCTAATACGGTATCCGAGATGGACAGACTTAAAATATATAATCTTGGCGTATGTGAAACCTGGTGGCCAGACAGCGGCGATATATGCACTCGAAACGCTAAAATTTTCTATTCAGGAAATCTTACAAAAATCACAGAAATGGTGTTGGAGTAATACTGAAACAAAACATATCAAAATATGTTAAAGGGGGATTCATCCCAAAATCTGACAGAGATATGCTTATAAAGCTGGAAACAAAACCAATAAATAAAAATATCATACAGGTACATGCTCCAACAGAAGAAATAGAAACTTTTTATAAAAACATTGAAGAGTTGATGAAACTAACAAAGCCCCATGAAATTACTATTGTACAAGGTGATTTTAACTCAAAAATTGGCAGTGGGATTGTTCCCGGTATAACAGGGTCGTATGGACTAGGAGAACGAAATGAAAGAGGGGACCGCTTGATTCAGTTCTGCCAAGAATTCAACCTCAAAGTGACAAACACGATGTTCAGCCTTCCAGCGAGAAGATTATACACCTGGAAATCGCCTCAAGTTAGACCAGGAAACATCGTACGCAATTAAATAGATTACATACATATTAATAAATCGGCGCTTTTGCTCGTCGGTAGCAAAAACCTCAACATATCCTGGGGCAGATGTCCCATCAGATCATATACTTCTAATAATGAAGCTTAAGATAAAACTATCTACTACCAAAAAAAAGACTCGGAAAAAGCTAAATACTAATGTTAATAGAAACGATGTGGCAAATATATGGGAAAGAGCAAAAAATACTATGAAATCAATCTCCGAAAACAGCCTTGGCAAAAGCAATAAGCCAAATAAAAATGGTTGGATGTCAAATGAAATACTAAAATTAATGGATGAGCAAATATAAAAATCAAAATTACGAATTGAATCACAACGTCAATAAGAAAATAAAAGCCGAAATCCGAATTGCCAAAAATAGACAACTAAATTTGCAGTGTCAAGAAATCGAGAAGCTTCAGAGTCTATACGACGACTTCAATATACATAAAAAACTAAAGGAAGCATTTGGAGTGTATAAAAAAAGACATCCAAATGTCTTATACAATAGTAACGACAAACCAATATTATCAATAGAAGAGAAGAAGAAAGTCAGACAAGAGCGAAGAGGTACAATAGCAACATTCTGGAACCCCTATAACGAGAAGTGAAATAGAGTCCGCTATAGCATCACTTAAAGACAAAAAATCGTCGGAACCTGATGAGATTCCATCAGAAATATTAAAACTTATAGACTCTAACAAAATTGAGCTACTAACAATACTTTTTAATACGAATTATGAAACAGGAATATATCCTCAAGATTGGGTAAAATCAGTATTTGTAACCATACCACAATGCAGTGTCCGATTTTCCGAAAAACCTGGCCAAAACTCTAAATATGAATAGATTTTGACCTAACATTTGGTTCTTATGTTTTTCCGGCCGCTGATTACATTTTTGATATTATTTAACCCTCAGGCGGTCATTTAAGGGGTCTTTTTGGTCCCTCCTCCTATAAAATGTGATCCTATCGGATCAAAATATTCTACAAATTTGTTCGCCATCAATTTTTACTATGGGTCCTAGAATACACCAGAACTCTATACCTTACCTAAACTCCAGAAATATGCAAATTTATAAACACATTTTAGGGTTAAGGGCGTACTTCATGTGAGTTTTGGCAAAATTGTCATACAAAGCATCATTTTAGAAAAATGCCGTCAAAGACAAAAATGTTCTCTACTTAATTTCACTATAAGTTACCAAAGAAAAGAAATCTCTATTTGCATTACCTTCCAAGAAAATATCGGTATCAATTTTGCCAAAAAACCAAGAAACTAAAATAGGGTTGCAAGCTTCCACCATTTCTACAGTTTTGGAAATATTTGAGTTAAGATCCCTTGGATTCCTTGCACTTTAGGTGTATAATGTCTTTGGTAACTATACTGACAAGAATGCGAGGAATATTTTTCTTAAAAAAATTAACCCTCGTGCGAGTCATAAAAGGGGTCCTTTTGGTCCCTTTTTCCACAAATCTTGAAAATCTCCTATAAAATGTGAACGGATCAGACCAAAATATTCTAGAAATTTGTTCGCCATAAAATTTTACTAAAGGTCTTAGAATATAACAAAACTCCAAATTATACCCAAACGTCAGAAAGTGACCCTATACTATATTCTGACATTCTGAATGAAAGAAAATCTGTACATACCTGCAAGACAAAATATCACATAAAAACAAAAAGTGCAAATATGTGCAGGATGTTTCGATGGAAATTGGTAAAAAAAAACCTTCCTTTTTATGAAATGATAAATTACACGGCCCACAACTATTTTCATAATTTATTGTGAAAATTGATCTTGAAAAAAATTAACAAGTACGGACATCAATTATTAAAGAACGCACAATTCATTGGCGACACTGAACATCTTAAATACGTTTCACATACCTTTCATTACAATTACAAAAAGAAAATATTTAATAACCGTTGTTTATTTTGCATATTATCATAGATTTAGAAACAACTTAAATATTGAAAAGAAAAAAAATTCCAAATATGGTCACTTCGACCTGCTTTTATACCCACTTATTAAACAAGAAATGTATATATTTTTTCATAACTACACGCACTGGGATCCTATAAACAATATCTGACCCTTTTAAGTGTAAATTGATAATTTTTTTTTCGATTTTTGGCCAGGTTTTTTTTTATTTATTTATTTATTTATTCATCTATCGAGATAAACTCTTACAGACTACTTACAAACGGTATTATTATAAAATTAAAATATACTAAATACGTTGTATTAAAAATTAAATATTATCTATTATTTCGAGAACAGATTTTTTGGAAAATCGGACACTGTGCAATGGTCCCAGATCCAAATTTTCTGGCCAAAACTATTTCAACGTCCATTTTGTATTGAAATTAATTATTATTTATAATAAATGTGTACAAACAGCAATTCTTACGTTTTATCGACCAAAATGACCAAAAACTGGCAAAATTTGTTGAACAGGGTGGTCCCGTTTTGTGGGGTCTAAACCAAAAGATTGACCTATGTTAATAATTTTTGGTACGAAGGATTTATATCTTCCAAGAGGTCAAAATACCAAATTTCAGCCGAATCGGTCATAAAGTGTCGCTAAAATCCACAAAATATCTAAAATCGGAAGGTAATTTTTATGTGGGGACTATGACAAAAAATTGACCTATTTTCAAAAAAATTATACGTACTTATTTTCTACACTCTGAAACCCTTAAATATGAATTTTAAGGAAAATCGGTTGATAGATGTGTGTATTACCGTTCTATTTCAATTGGATACTACGTACAGTCACAACAGGTATTTACAAAAAATTCTTCCATCTTAAAATAGAAAAATCCACTTTATTTTAACTGTGGCAAATTTGAGCACGATTTGACTTCTGAATTTATTAGTACAGATCCCCTGCTATCTTTCAAATTCGATTTGGAGGTGGACATATTTGGACATTTTTTTAAAAGTATAAGTATATTTAAAAAATATTTGTAAAAAATAATTTTTAATATATATTGATTTTATTACGCTAATTTTACAAATTGCATCGTTCTTTTTGTAAATATTATGAAAGTACTCATTAACAGCTTCCCGATTCATAATATCTTTGGTCTCACTTCTGTATATTTATGCAGCGACGCAATACAACAAAAATTGTATATTTTACAGCACAAAGTCTGTTTTATTTTTACATAAAAATTGTCAACTTTGGTACTGCGCCAATCAGCGAATACTAACGATATTTACAAAAACTATTTATTTTCAGATGACTTGATGTGTTTTTTTTATTATTCTGAGCAAAAAAAAATAAAATTTCGAAACTTCAAAAATAGGGTTTTGGCCTAAAATTTCCTGATTGAAACCTATGTGCATACCCAAGAAAAGCTACGCCAAATCATGCAATGACTTCATGCTAATAAGTCTAATGAGTCATGCTTTAAAAATATTTCTTAGGATAATACACAAGAGAATTTATCCAAAATGCGAATAATACATGGGCATATCGTCGGTGTCATGCTTAAGTGTTCCATACGCCATTATTGACTTTTTGAGATACAGGTGGTTTCTAGGGTTTTCCGGTATGCTCTTTCTGAATTTCTAGTCGGCTTTCTCCTATCTGCTCTAGTTTCCGACATATCTATGCATCGACGCGAAAGTTTAAACTTTTTTCAGTTATGAAATTATCTGCGAATCTGCAAGAATTAATGGACAAATTATTTCGCCAATTTGGACTAAATATAAACACAAGAAAAACAAAATATATGGTTGTGAGCAGGAAGAATAGCCACAGCAATATTTCCCTGAAAATACAAAATTTCTCAATCGAAAGAGTCCAAAACATTAAATATCTCGGAATAACTTTAAATGACGAATGGGATTGCTCCAAAGAAAAAAGAAGACGTATTGAAATTGCTAGAGACTCGTTCTTCAAATACAAGAGAGTTCTGTCCAGCCATGATATAAATCTTGAAAATAATTGTAGATTTATAAATGCATATACAGTCTGTCGCAAAAGTTAGTATACACCGTTGAAACCAAAATGTATTAGGGATAAAAAGCACAATAACTTATTGAAAACAACAAACAATTAGATTTATTTGAGAGACACGAAGGTCGCCTTCGGTAATAACAATTAAAAGTGCGCAATATTTGCATACATTGGCAAGTACACGGTTCGAATCCAAAAAAGACCAAAATTTATATCGCAATATATACGGTGCCACCGTGGTGCAATGGTATGCACGCCCGCCTTGCACGCAGAAGGTCGGGGGTTCGATTCCCCGGCCAGGCAACATCAAACATTTTTCAACGGTGGCAAAATACCCCTCAGTAATGTTGGCGACATTTTCTGAGTATTTCAGCCTTGAAAAACTTCTCCATAAGTGGTGTCTTAAGACACGCCGTTCGGACTCGGCGATAAACAGTAGGTCCCATATCATTGAGCATGAATCGGGGTGCACTCATTGATATGAGAGAAGTCTCCCTTGTCCCGTATGGGATGTTGTGGAATAATGTTTTTAGTTAGTATACAACGGAGAATCCCCGTGGAACTGTTTAAAAAATTCTTGATATTTTTGAACAAAATGAAGCTAAATCTGTACTTAAGATCATAAAGAGTATATTAATTGGTTTTAATGACAGTTATAGTACTTAAAGTGACAAGTCCAACGTAGACTGGATCGTAAATCCACAAAAATTGGTTATCTACAAATACAACAACTGTAGCGACAAAATTCCGGGTGTTATGCCCTGTTTTTGAATTTTAAAGCCATTAAATGCTCAGAAAAGCTCTAAAGTTTCAATATGGGGTGATCTTGATCGAGTTTCGACTTTTCCTTTTTGAAGAAACGGGAATTTCTTGAAGGAAACCCATACTTTTGAGGCCGTTGTACTTTTGAAACGTGTAATAATCCTTAATGCTTACACATAAGGACTTTCCTTTTCAGTTAATTTTCTCACAAATTATGTCCCTGTTCACATTCCCACCAAAAATAAATAGTAGGAGAACCTCAAGTTCTGGTGTAAGCCCTACAGTGATACTCCCCCCACAGAAGGATATGATAGCTAATTTAAAATTTTAATACAGAGCTTTCTCTGCTGTTATAAAGCATGGATTGTGCAAAACGTTCTGAAAAGCTGTGTTCGCTTCACTTAGGACCAAACTACAACTAAATGGATCAGTTAAAAGTAGTTCATTAGACATTAGTAGTACATTAGAGACTAGGAACACGAGAAGAATGTCCGATACCTGTAGGATAGTATAACTGTAGGGCTTACAACGGACCTTGAGGTTCTCCTACTATTTACTTTTGGTGGGAATATGAAAAGGGGCAACATTTGTGAGAAAATTGACTCAAAAGGAAAGTCCTTATGTGTAAGGATTAAGGATTATTACATGTTTCAAAAGAACAATGGCCTCAAAAGTATGGGTTTCCTTCAAGATATTCCCGTTTTTTCAAACAGGACAAGTGGAAACTCGATCAAGATTACCCCATATTGAAACTTTAGAGCTTTTCTGAGCATTTCATGGCTTTAGAATTCATAAAAAGGACATAACACTCGGAATTTTGTCGCTACAGTTGTTGTATTTGTAGATGATCAATTTTTGTGGATTTTACGATCCAGTGTACGTTGGACTTGCCACTATAAGTACTATAACTGTCATTTAAACCAATTGATATACACTTTATGATCTTAAGTACTGATTTAGTTTCATTTTGTTCAAAAATATCAAGAATTTTTTACACAGTTCCACGAGGATTCTCCGTTGTATACTAACTTTTGCGACATAAATTTTGGTCTTTTTGGTGTTCGAACCGTACATTTGCTAATGTATGCAAATATTGTGCACTTTTAATTGTTATTACGGAAGTCAACAATCTTGTCTATCAAATAAAACTAATTGTTTGTTGTTTTCAATAAGTTATAGTGATATTTATCCCTAATACATTTTGGTTTCAACGGTGTATACTAACTTTTGCGACAGACTGTATATGGTCAACCTTATTATACGCTACGGAGGCATGGGCAATAAAATCATTAGACGTGAAGAAATTAGAATCCTTCGAAATGTGGATCTACCGCCGAATTTTAAAAATATCATGGACTGCCTTAGTTTCAAACAATGAAGTGCTTCGCAAAATGAATCGAAATAGAGAGATAATGATAAACATCAAAATCCAAAAAACTGCCTACCGTGGACATATCATGAGGAATTCAAAATACAAACTCTTGCAGGATATAATAAAATCAAGAATAGAAGGAAAAACTCCTAAAGGGCGAAAGGAATTGTGTTGGATTGCGAATATTCAAGAATGGACTGGAATACGAGACGTGAGACACCTATTTAGTGCTGCCAGAAGCAGAGACATATTTACCGATATTGTGAAAAATCTATGAATTTATTTGAATTTTTTATTAAAAATCCATTGTTTCTTTGTAATTGTAATGGTCGACAACATTCGTATGACGAATAGGCAAATAAAGAAGAAGAAGACGTCTACTTTATATGTGAAATATTTTAAAGTCTCTAATAAGCAGAATAGGTTCTTCTGTCTTTTATTACCAAAATGACCCCATTAAAATTTTATCAACCCAATTGCTTGACCCTTTTCAAATTTCTTTCTATATACTTTATTGCATTTCTCGTTACAATTACAATATTTTACCGTTGTTGCTGCAATGCACATTGTGTGACAAAAAATGTTGAATGCCATTGTTTAGAAATTTTGGAGTGGAATTAATTGGACAATGTTATGAGAAATTAACACAATAATTTCCGTTGTTGTTTTTGTTATTGTGTATTTAGCGAAATTAAATAATTTAATTTTATATTAACAATTTTTAATATGGTTGTTATACTGTTGTTATTATTATTGTTGATAATTAATGGTGGGTGTAAAATTTTCCATTCAAAACGTTTAGAATTCATTGAAAACGAGAAATATTCTATGCATGACAAATTAAATGACAGATTTTTAATTGCTCTAAATTACATTACAGCAGAAGCAGCAACAGCCAATTCATGCCATGTTCAAACATGTAGATGAAAGGATTATCGTTTACACAACAGAAGATAAATCTCTGTCTAACACTGACTACCTTGTTGGGTGTAACAAGCAAGCATCTAGCATGTGTTCGCTAAGCTATCTTCCTACATTCATCAAAAACACACAATGCCAATGAAAAGTAAAACTCTGAAATACCTATAAATTGCCATAGCCATAGAGTGGATGGATGTATAGTTTGTTGAATACCTGTGGAAAACGTTCGTTCTAAACAAGGAATAACAAATTTTCGAAATTTGATCGATTTGTTTTTCGTTTGGTTTTTTTTTTTTTCAATAAATTACCACAAAAGTGATTGTCTGTTTGTGTGCGGATTGATTTCTTTTGCTCCTCAAAATGAAAGCTTTGGTAAAATTGTTTATTTATTGTTCAATAATTGCCGTTATTGATTTATGCCATAATCCTGTTATGGTCAATGCAAATCCTGCTAATGGCGATTTAAAGGTAAGCTTTCTTCATTTTTGTTGCTTAATTTGTGGTGAAGAGTTTTGAAAATAAATTTCTGTTTTTGCTTTAATTTTAGGGTCAGGATAAACCACCAGAGGAAGCACCAAAGGTAAGTCTGTGTTAGATTTTTTAAGATAGAAAAACGAATCGACAGGATCTTTAAATACCTTAAGTTCAATGGTTGTTTTTATTAGTTTTTGAATCCCTAGGGACTTTCGAAATAAGTTTCCATCGGTATGGTAATTTTCCTAAGCGAAATCCAAGACAGTCTCGTAACGATATTCCACGAGAAGTTAGTGAGAACCGCTCTTCTTCATTCAAGTGTCAGCTCGTTAATAATGAAGCACGCAATATCCACTTACAAATAATGGATAATATTTTTCGCCTTCTAGTGGCCTTTTCATGCGACTTTAGAAGAGCCGTGGATTTTTCCGAAAGCTTTCGAAGGACCATCAAAAGTGTATAAGGCGGATTTTTTAAGTGATGTATAAAGGCCAATAAACAGAATTTTTTTAACTATTTTTGAGTGACCCACAGATTTCATAAACGTGCAATTTTTCAAGTGATTTTCGAAGGAAAGCCAGATTTATAGACCTCTGACTGTCCTGGCATGGATCTTCAAATAATCTTCGAGCTTCGATTTGTTTTCCAAAAAAAGTGCACGGTGCTCTTGAACCAACTTTAAATGAAAGAAGCTTACACCTGGAAAGTTTTTGCAGATTCTGAAACTACAATGTTCATAGATGAGAGAAATCAAAAAACAAAACAAAAAATCGGCGGAGCGATTTTTAAATAAATCGCGCTCAAAGTTTACATTTTTATACCCTCAGCATTTACGCTAACGGGCGTATATACACTTTCATACGGGCAAAATGTGCCTTATCGAAATAACGGTTTTAGACCCCAAGTATGTTTGGACGAAATGTGTTTCAGACAATTTGGAGTTGATTTAGCAATGTCCGTCCGTTTGTCTGGCTGGCTGGTGCGCACGAAATTTTGGTTTTCGTAATATTTTGTCCAAATTTAGTTTAAGTTCGAAGATGAGCTATATCGGTCCACTCCTTCCGGTACCTCCCCCACAAAAGTTCGAAAATGTTCGGAAAATTTGTGCGCACTATAACTCTTGAAGGGAGTAACCGATTTGGTCCATACTTTGCACATCGTGAAATTTCTACCAGACTTAAATAAAGTTCCAACATGGACTCAATCGGTCCATTCCTTCGGATACCTCCCACACAATATTTCGGAAAAGTTCAGTTCAGGAGCTGCTCTCGAATCGCTTGCATGTTTGCTGTAGCAACTTGTGTTCACTGCCCCCTATACGATGGTACAAGTTTCATCGGGGGCAAGTTCATACTTCCTGAGAAAATAGCCCGAAAGATGCAAAAAGCCCCTGTGGCACTGTGTGTTGGGGTTGAGATAACCCTCGAACGGATTTGCCGATTCTGTCCAAAATTTGGCCTTCGTAATATTTTGTCCAAACATAGTTTAATTTCGAAGATAAGCTATATCGGTAAACTCCTTCAGGTACCTCCCCCACAATAGTTCAAAAATGTTCGGAAAAATTGTGCGCACGATAACTATTGAAGGGAGTTACCGATTTGGGCCATACTTTGCACATCCATAAATATCTACCAGATATAGATCAGGTTCGAATATGGACTATATTTGTTTACTCCTTCTGGTACCCCTCACACAAAATTTCGTATAAGTTCACTTTAAAAACCTGCTCTCGAATTACTTTAATTTTTGTTGAAGCGATTTGCATTCGCTACCTCCATTACGACGGTAAATGTTATTTCAGGGGCAAGACCATATTTCTTGGGAAAACAGCCCGAAAAGTGTAAAAAACTCCTATGTTACCATATGTGGCTGTCGAAGAACACTATAACTCTCGAATTGTTCAACCGATTTGGTCCAACATTTGGTCTTCGTCATATTATATCCAAACTTTGTTTCATGGGGCAATAGCGGTCCCCAACTTCCGGTATTTCTCCCCAATATTTAAAAATGTCACTAAAATGCTGGGACGATATCACTTGAATGGGGCAACCAATTTGATCCAAACTTTGGATCTCCTAATATTTTGTCAAAATTTAGTTTAACCTCTAAAATGGCCCATATCGGTCCTCCCTAAGGGTACCTCCCCCACACAAGTTCAACATTTGTGTCTTAGTGCAGTTAATTCCTAATCCACATTTTTGTCGGCAAGTTCAAATGTCCAAAAAGGGTTACAAAATTCTGAAGAGACTTTAAATACATTCGATCTGTCCGTAGCTACGCGTAGGTGAAAGTTTCACTTGACTTTGGCTGAGGGTATATATCGACTGACACTTCTTTACTTGTTTAGATTAGGTTAGATAATTTAAGCATTTGGGGTATCGGTAGTAGAAAATTTTTTCCACCCAAAAGTACGAAATGAAACTAATTATTCCATTTTAATTTAGATTTTTTATGGTGGAGGGCCCGGCCCGGCCAAACTTAACGACTTTTTACTTGTTCATTCTTTTTTTATTCTGTTTAAAGCCGATCTTCTGAGCTCTTCTATGAACAGGAGACCTCGTGAGATCTCCTATATAAAGGAGGCCACTTTAGTTATTGCATTGATAGAACATACGATGAGGTCTTTCTACATGTAGAACATCCTTGGTGAGCTTCTACAAGCTGAAGACATGCAAATATACAGCCCTTAGTAAGGTCTCAAATAGGTTCAGTCTATGCAGAAGGTAAAATTAATTCAACATACAGATGACATCTTCTTTCATATACAGAAGACCTTTCGAAGAAGACTACTGCCATTATTTCAGACGTCCTCTTGTGATCTTCTATGAACCGGAGACCATTTGAGTTCTTCCATTGAGAGAACACCCCTTGAGGTCTTTCTGTATGTAGAAATCTTTTTAGTAACATTTTACAAACTAAAGAACTTCTGAGGTCTATGGAATATTTTTGTGTATAGAAGACTTTAAGACCTCTAAAGCTATTTTGATAGCGGTTTCTTGAAGGAGACGTCTGCCTTTTTTCAGGCGTTATCTTATGATGTTCTGTAGGTAAAAAAATTAAATGAAGTCTTCTATAGAAATATGATCTCTCAAAATATTTCGTACACCAAAGACTTCGTGAGAATTGCTAGAGAAAAATTAACTTTAGAGAGATTCGGTAGAAGGAACAATTCTGGATATGTATATATCAAGGCTATGTTTTTAGGTTTCCAATGAAAAGGTGACCTGTTAGGATAACACTTCATCTTGTTTGTTCCTGAAGACCTCTACTTTCTGGAGACCTCTAAAAATGTGATATATACCAAATACTTAATAAAAGCTACTACTAGTGGAAATTTTCATTTTAGTGATCATCTGTGGATAGAAGAATTCTTTAGAACTTCTATAAAAAATATATCTACAGTTGGGCTCATCTATGGCAAAACATGTCACTAATTGCCACTACTGGATATCTTCTGTAGGAAGAAGAAAGGGAACTACTAGATAATATTTGCGTTTAGGGTACTTCTGTAGAAGGAAGTACTCTACTTGAGACCTTCTGAAAAATGTCTTTTTAGTTTTCAATGAAAATAATACCTCCGCAGATATTCTTACTTACTTAGCTGGCCCATCACAGAATATTTGTTGCATAAGCCGAACTAAGAAAATATCTCCAATTCTCTCTGTTTGTTGCTTCGCTTTTTGGAATACCGCGCCTTGTCATCTCTCCATCCACTTGTTTGCGTCATCTATTCTTTGGCCTGCCAATTCTGCGTGCACCGCCATGTGGCCCGAATTTATACGCCTTTTTAGCGGGTTCATCATCGCTCATTCTTATTATATGGCCTAGCCAACGCAATCGTTGCATCTCGATACGTTTATCTATACTGATGTCGTTGTATAGCAGATACAGCTCGTTGTTCATACGACGTCGATATTCACCGTCAACGCAGATAGGACCGTAGATCATTCGAAGAATTTTTCTTTCAAACACACCAAGCACTGCCTTATCTGCTTGCGCAAGTACCCAGGCTTCGGAATCATACATCAGCACGGGTAGTATCAGTGTTTTGTAAACCGTTGTTTTTGTTTGACGAGATGAGGCCTTGTTTTAAAACTGCTTACTTAAGCCAAAGTAGCATCTGTTGGCCAATACAATTCTTCTCTTTATTTCACATTTGATGTTTTTTGTTGTGTTTATGGCGGTGCCGAGGTAGACGAAGTCTTTTGCTACCTCAAAATTATAGGAACCAGATTCCACTGTTGATCCTAGCTTTATGGACGCATTGCGCGTTGACACCATCAACTTTGTCTTTTCGCCGTTTACTGCCAGACCTTTTGCTGATTCTCCTTTGGCCTTCATAAAGGTATCAGTTACTTCCTTTACTGATCGTCCCATGATATCAATGTCATCAGCATAAGCAAGTAACATGTGGCTGTTGCTGTATATTGTGCCATTTCTTTTGACATTTGCATCTCGAATAACCTTTTCCAGGAGGATGTTAAACGGTTCACACGAAAGGTAGGGGATGAAAGAAACTAGGGAACAGTCCTGACCGGCTTTAACATGGCAAAGCCCAGGATCTATCTTGGTCCCTCTTTCATCTCAAGTGGACACTGACCTCCCCGTGGTTTTACCTGGGGAGCTATCTTTAACACCCGTTAAAGGTAGTGAGGTAACATGTGCCGTGCGCTCACCCATAAGAACGTTAAAAACTTGGGTTAGGGCAAAGCAAAAGAAAGAAAAGAAAAAACGAAAGAAAGAAAGAAAAACAAACCCTTCGAATGTTGACGACCCCCGCAAACGTTTTAAGGACCATGATCTGCGAATCTGCACCTGCAATGTTCGCACTCTTTATAGAGAAGGTGCAGTTTACGCACTGGCAGATGTACTTGAAAAGTACAAGGCCGACATTACTGCCATACAGGAAATACGATGGATTGGGAAAAGCGTCACAACAACACCCAAAGGTGACCCAGCTGCCATGACACAAAGCATGAGTTTGGCTGCGGATATGTAGTTAGTCGGAAGTTAAAACATCTGGTCTCCAGCTTCACCCCAGTGAATGAAAGACTCGCTGCAAATCGATTAAAAGCAAAATTCTTCAACATCGGCTTTATTTGCGCTCATGCTCCCACTGAAGACAAGGACGACGAGACCAAAGATATATTTTACGAGCGCTTAGAAGAAACTTATGACCGTTGTCCTGCCCATGACATTAAAATTATTCTAGGCGATTTTAATGCCAAAATTGGGAGAATATCTTTGGTCCAACAGTTGGGAAATTCAGTCTCCACAGTGAAACATCTGACAACGGAATGAGGCTGATAGACTTTGCTGCGGAAAAACATAGTAGTTAGAGGCACCAGATTTAAACATCTCGACATTCATAAGGTCACTTTGCTGTCTCCGGATCAGAAAACAAGAAAACAAATTGATCACGTTGTGATAAATGGGAGACATTCATCGAGCGTGTTGGATGTACGTACCTTGTTGCAGCGAAGGTACGTACCCGTTTAAATGTAGCAAACAAAGTACGAACAGACACAACACGAAAGTTAGACATCGGTAAGCTGTAATCACAACAGATAGCCACAGCTTATTCCACTCAACTGGCCCAACTGCTTAATCAAAGCACTCCTCATCCCGTTAACATATCAGCGCAATGGCAAAGTATTGCCCACTCCATGCAAACAGTCGCAAAATCCATACTTGGATACCAGAGACCTCCACCAAGAAATCCATGGTATAATCATCAGGAGTGTCGTGCTGCTGCTATCGAAGAGAAAAATGCTGCATATAGGGCTACTTTACAATCCGTAGCAACGCGTAGCGCACGAGAGAGATATCGGGAGAAAAGGAGAGAGGAGAAACGTCTTTTCCGCTGGAAAAAGAAAGAGATGGAAAAGCGGGAGTGTGAAAAAATCGAGATTTACAGGAACCAGAATGAAGTCCGAAAATTCTATCAAAGAGTCAAGTATCAAACTGATCGCTTTGGTACAGGCACATCCTCCTGTAGAGACCGGCACGGTAATTTGGTAACTGATACAGATATGGTGCTCAGGATATGGAAAGAACATTTTTCAAAACTGTTGGTATCCAATAGCAGCGAAGACGACGAAGATACGACAGACCCAATCCCAGAAGATGGTATTGAATGTATACCGCCCAGCCAAGATGAGGTAAAGTCAGCAATAAACCTGCTGAAGAATAATAAGGCAGCAGGAGTTGATGGCCTACCAGCCGAGCTGTTTAAAACCGGAGGCGACACGCTGATAAGGTGTATGCATCAGCTAGTTAGCTTCATCTGACAGGAAGAACGCATACCGACGATTGGAACCTGAGCATCCTGTGTCCCGTCCACAAGAAGGGAGAGAAGACTGTATGCTCTAAGTATAGGGGCATAAGTCTACTCCCTATTGCCTACAAGATAGTATCAGGGATATTGTGCGAACGACTAAAGCCTATGGTCAATAAAATAATTGGAACCTACCAATGCGGCTTTAGACTTATCAAGTCCATCATTGACCAGATATTTACTCTGCGCAAATCCTGGAGAAGACACTAGAGCTGCTCCAAGAGCTCATTCGGCTTTGTAAGGTGACTTTAACTGACACGAGATCCTCAGTTAAAATAGGAAAGAACCTCTCCGAAGAGTTTTGTACCAAAAGAGGTTTCAGGCAATGAGACAGCCTTTCGTGTGATCTTTTCAAAATCCTGCTACAAGAGGTTATAGGAGAGGCAAACGTCAAATCTACACACAATAGCCACACCAATAGCCACAATCTACACCAATATCCACATGTTACTTGCTTATGCTGATGATATAGACATCATGGGACGATCAGTAAAAGAAGTAACTGATACCTTTATGAAGGTCGAAGGAGAATCTGTTAAAGTAGGTCTGGCGGTAAACGGTGAGAAGACCAAGTTGATGGTGTCGACGCGTCCATTGAGCTCGGACCAACTGTGGAAGTTGGTTCCTGTAATTTTGAGGTAGTAAAAGAATTCGTCTACGTCGGCACCTCCGTAAACACAACAAACGACATCAGTTGTGAAATTAAAAGAAGAATTGTATTGGCTAACAGATGCTACTTTGGTTTAAGTAAGCAGTTTAAAAACAAAGCCACATCTCGTCAAACAAAAATAACGCTCTACAAAACACTGATACTACCCGTGCTGATGTATGGCTCCGAAGCCTGGGTACTTGCGCAAGCAGATATGGCAGTGCTTGGTGTGTGTGAGAGAAAAATTATTCGAAAGATCTACGGACCAATCTGCGTTGACGGTGAATATCGACGTCGCATGAACCACGAGCTGTATCTGCTATACAACGACATAAGTATAGATAAACGTATCGAGATGCAGCGATTGCGTTGCCTAGGCCATATTATAAAAATGAGCCAAGATGAACCCGCTAAAAAGGCGTATAAATAAGAACGGCTTGGCGGTGCACGCAGAATTGACAGGCCAAGGAATAGATGGCGCAAACAAGTGGATGAAGGGATGAAAAGGCGCGGTATTCCAGAGTGCGAAGCAACAAATAGAGAGAAATGGAGATCTTTTCTTAGTTCGGCCTATGGAAAAAATGTTCTATGAAAGGCCAGCTAAGTAAGTAAGTATAAGTCAGCCTTCGACAGCCCCCTACAGGTATTCCAAGCCATGTGTGAATTTGGTATCCCCGCAAGGCTTATTCGGCGTTGTAAGATGACTTTAACTGATACTAGGTCCTCAGTTAAAATAGGAAAGAACCTCTCCGAACAATTCAGTACTAAAAGAGGTTTCACACAAGGAGACAGCCTTTTCTCAGATATTCTACAGAAACTAAAATGGTACAGAATCCCGCTACCGGAGGCCTTCTATAGGAAAAATGAGACTTGAGTAGACAGTTTGACCTCTTGATGTTTCTGTGAACAGAATACAGTCGATTTTTAGCCTTTAAAAATGCTGTAATGGACATGGGAAATCCCTAGAAGACATATCAAGGTCTTCTTTAAACATCAGTCACATATATTCATAGGAATTTCGGGTGGTATTCTATTTGTCATTCATAGATTTTGAGGACATTTATAAAAAACCGAAAGTTATTTTAAATTGAAACCAGCATATAATGTGTAGGTTTTCAGTGTTGTTGTGAGTCACTCACTTCCTCTTCCATGATACTTCCTGTAAAATATTAATGTCGGATTTGAAGTTTCCAAGTTCATTCGATAGTGCGTACACTTTACATTTTATATAAAAAGTTCAGAAAAAGCACAGATATCGAAGCATATCATACTAACAGACACCAAGGGGATATCAGTGTCTACTTAAGACGAAGCGAAGGCCAGCATATTAACATGCCAACGTGCTGGACTTTGTTTTATCAAAGCCACATCAGTTTTATGTTAATTACTGCCTTTATAAGGTGTTAATGAGAACCGTGAGAAGGTATTCAGATCCACGTCTTCTTGTAATACATGAGGAAATAATCTAAATTACTGGACTTTGCTATCTGAAAGTCCATATGAACCTTTGTTTGTTCCCTATTATCCTTATGTCCTTGCCAGGAGTTCTTGAAAATTCAAAGCATAATATTTTCAGTATTTTTATTAAACCATGAAAACGAAACAATTGTTTGTAACTATTGAACAATAAAAAAAAATAATTCAATTTTTATTTTCAGAAACCACCACAGGCAATAAGGGTAAGTTCTTAGTAAATAAGTTTTATTGATTTTTATACGATTTTTCTATCTAAAGTCTCGTCGTGAAGTTACACCAAAAGGTGGCGATGAACCCGACGTTCCTGAGGGATTTAGGGTAAATATATAAATTTCAATGTATATATCTCAGTTAATTTAAGTTATAATTTTCCTTAGGCTCGCCGCTCAGTGGCTGCTGAGGAGGAACCACCACAGGTAAGTTTAAAGATACAAGAAAATATTTTTTGAATATTGTTTTCACAAAACAATTTCTTTAATTTTTTCTAGGAACCACCACAATCAATTCGTGTAAGTATTTCGGTTGTATTTTATTCTGAAGTCTTCTTAGATATTAGCTCACCTTTTTTATTTCTAGGCTCGACGAGATATATCCCCACAAAGTAGTGATGAACCAGATGTACCCAAAGAATTGAGAGTGAGTTTTAAAGATGGGGTTTTTGTGATTCGTAGGCTTAATGGAATTTCTTTTTCTATTTTTTAGACCCGTCGCAATGTGTCCCCCCAAAGTGGTGATGAACCAGATGCTCCTCAAGGACTGAGATCAATTCGTGTAAGTATTTCGGTTGTATTTCGTTCTGAAGTCTTCTTAGATACTAGCTCACCTTTTTTATTTCTAGGCTCGACGAGATGTATCCCCACAAAGTGGTGATGAACCAGATGTACCCAAAGAATTGAGAGTGAGTTTTTAAGATAGGGTTTTTGTGATTCGTGGGCTTAATGGAATTTCTTTTTTTATTTTTTAGACCCGTCGCAATGTGTCCCCCCAAAGTGGTGATGAACCAGATGCTCCTCAAGGACTGAGAGTAAGTTTTAATTCGAAAAATTTTCACGTATGCATACAGTGTTACAGTTTTTTACTTTCATTTTGTTTGAATATTATTTTTAGAATCGTCGTAGTGCCACCCTAAAGTATGCTGACGAACCACCAGAGGTACAACGAATTAATATTTGAAAGTAAACAAAAAAAAAAAAAATTCAACGTTTCTTTGTCTATTTTTAGGAAGTACCACAGGAGGCATCAGTATTCAGGGTAAGTAAAAAGTGGTGGATGCTAAAAGTATTTAAAACTTGCGGACAACTATGAAGCCAAATTTCAGCGATCACACAATTTGTTAATACAACGATATGTGATATGTGCTAACTCGGTCTGAAAATGTAGCTAAAACGCCAAAATATCGGAAATCGGGGGTACAGTTATATGGAGGCTAATCCAATACATAAACCTATGTCCAAAAGTTTTGGTATATAAATGACTTAGCCCTTAGGTTAAATGTCAAATTTTGTATAAATGTAGAGGAAATGTACCTAAAAACCTCAACATACCGGAAATCGGGGGGTACTGTTATAAGGGGGGCTATACTAGAAGCTGGACCGATATAGCCCATCTTCAAACTTGACCTGCCTGGAAACAAAAGACTCATTTTTCCAAAATGTCGGCGTCCTATCTCAGTTTTTGTGGATACTAAGTGATTATCACAGACGGATGGACGGGCGACTCAAAATTTTACCTTGATCAACTCAAAATTTTTGACGCGTTACAAACGGAAAAACAAACTATGGTGGATCATACAAAAAATTATCTGCTTATATAAGAGAACAAGGTCTTCTTATAGAATAACACATTTTGCTCTTATAGAAGACCATAAGGTCTTCTCATAGAAAACCAGAAGGTCTTTTCATAGAAGACCAAAAGGTCTTCTCATAGAAGACCACAAGGCCATCTTATAGAAGATCACTAGGTCCTTTTATAGGGGGGGCTCAATTCTTGTTCTATAAAAATTTGAAATGAAAACTTTTGTAAAGGAAATTAATGCCAAATGAAAAATTGTATAATTTTCAAATTTTCATAGAACAAGAATCCAGCCCCAGGCCTTCTTATTAAATAGGAAACGGCAGGAATATCTTGGCCAATGGTCGTGTCACAGAATACCAACAATCCTTTTTTAAGAAGACCAGAAAGTCACCTGAAATTAAATCATTCGGGCTTCTTATAGAAGACAAGAATTTACTCCTATAGAAATCAGGAAGTTCTTCTTAAGAAAGACTTTCGAGTGGTTTTATAGAAGACTAGAATTTTTTCTTATAAAAGAGCAAAAGTTCTTCTTATAGAAGTCCTGAAGATTTTCCATATGTTTAAAAGGTATTTTTTTTTATAGAAAGGCTGTACATCTTATCATAGAAGACCATAATGCCTGTAAGATCTTCTTGTAGAAGATAAGAATGTCTTTTTATAAAACATCGGGCAATTTTTGTACCCTCCACCATAGTATGGAGGGTATATTAAGTTTGTCATTCCGTTTGTAACACAACGAACTAATCATTTGCGACCCTATAAAGTATATATATTCTTGATCAGGAAAAAATTCTAAGACGATCTAGCCATGTCCGTCTGTCCGTCTGTTGTAATCACTCTAGCGTCCGCAATAATTCAGATAGAGTGCTGAAATTTTGCACCCGAGGGTCTTTTTTCCATAGGCAGGTCAAGTTCGAAGATGGGCTATATCGGTCCACTCTTTGGTAGAGCCCCCCATATAACGGTACCTCCGGATTTGAGGTATTTTGACGTTCTTCGCCATATTTGCAGACCGAATTAGCTATAATTTGGCACTTAGGGTTCCTAGTGATCAACAAACTTATATCCCAAAGGATATGGGCATAGGTCCATGTTTTGGTATAGTCCCCATATAACGGTACCTCCCGATTTTCGGTATTTTGAGAATTTTAGCCACAATTTTTAACCGAACTATCTGCAATATGACATTTGAGGTTCTCAGTGGTCATGAAATATCTCCACGAAACATCGTCAACATAGGTCCATGTTTTGGTATAGCCCCCATATATCGGTACCTCCCGATTTTTGGTATTTTGAGAATTTTAGCTACAATTTTTAACCGAAATAGCTGTAATTTGCCATTTGAGGTTTCAGTGGTCATGAAATATCTCCACCAAACATCGTCAACATAGGTCCATGTTTTGGTATAGCCCACATATAACGGTACCTCCCGATTTTCGGTATTTTGAAAATTTTAGCCACAATTTGTAACCGAACTGTCTGCAATTTAACATTTGAGGTTCTCAGTGGTCATGAAACATATCCACCAAACATCGTCAACATAGGTCCATGTTTTGGTATGGCCCCCTTATAACCGTACCTCCCGATTTTCGGTATTTTGAAAATTTTAGCCACAATTTGTAACCGAACTGTCTGCAATTTAACATTTGAAACATATCCACCAAACATCGTCAACATTGGTCCATGTTTTGGTATGGCCCCCTTATAACCGTACCTCCCGATTTTCGGTATTTTGAGCATTTTAGTTACAATTTTTAACCGAACTAGCTGTAATTTGACATATGAGGTTTTCAGTGGTCATGAAACATCTCCACCAAACATCGTCGACATAGGTCCATGTTTTGGTATAGCCCCCATATAACGACGGTACCTCCCAATTTTCGGTATTTTGAGAATTTTAGCTACAGTTTTTAATTTGACGTTTGAAGTTCTCAGAGGTCATAAAACATCTCCAACGAAACATCGTCAACATAGGTCCATGTTTTAGTGTAGCTCCCATATAACGGTATATCCCGATTTTCGGTATTTTGAGAATTTTAACTGCAATTTTTAACCGAACTAGCTGTAATGATCGGTATTTAGAGAATTTTAGCTACAATTTTGTCTATTCAAAATATATATGTCCATGTTTTGGTATATCCACCCATTTAACTGTACCTCCCGATTTTCGGGAATTTTCAGTGGTCACGAAATTTCTTCACTAAAATTCGTCAACATGGGTCCATTTTTGAGGGTCTACATTGTTTTGATGAAACTGCCCTCAATTTGACTCTTGAAGTTCACTGCAGCTATAAAACTTTTTCGCCAAAAATTTAAAGATAGGTTGACTAGCCCCGTAGGTGGTACCTTTCACCTAGCTGAACACATATTTTTAGATTAGATTAGATAACACTGTGCAACAAAATGGAGGTGAAAGTCTGGGGCACGGAAAATTCCTCTTGGGGAAGAAAGGCCTTGGTTAGTATATTATGAACCCCGAAGGGCAGATCCGCCGTGAGTCAAACTTCCGCGTTATGGCGTGATGAAATTTTTGTTAGAGACCCTGTGGGCCATCAGGAATTAGCGTTATATCTTTGTTCACTGTTGCTTAAGTGCTCTACAAAAACAACAAACAAAGATATAATGCTAATTCATGATGGCTTACAGGGTCTCTTGCAAAAGCTTCATCACGCCATAACGCGGAAGTTCGACTCACGGCGCATCTATCCTTCGGGGTTTTTAATATACACACACCAAGGGCTTTCATCTCCAAAAGGAATTATCTCTGCCCCAACATTTGTGTTCACAGTGTAATTTAAGCAATGGTGGGAGGCAATAGGAGTCTATCCATTGTCGAAAAGTTGTTACACCTAAAATTGTGAAAGGACCCTAATTATTCCATTTTAATTAAGACTATTTTATGGTGGAGGGTATAAAAAGTTCGGCCCAGCCGAACTTAACAACTTTTTACTTGTCTTATATATTATAGGTGATCTACTTAGAATAAGAAGAAGACCAGAGGGTCTTCTTATAGAAGATCTGTAGATTTATAATAGAAGACCATAATATCTTATTATAGAACATCAAAAGACCTTCTTATAGAGGACCAAATATTTTATTTGCGATTACCAGAAAATCTTTATATAGAATATTAGCCGCGTTGCTGGCCCTTGAAACAATTTTACGTTACCTTTTCTTAAGTCAATTATATTTTTCTTACATCGCTAATTAGTCGGGATCTGCAAGTGACTATGAATAAAAAATCTTCAGAAATTTTGGAGCTGATATGCAATTTTAACATACCGCCAAAGAACTGATGACTTGAGGCATGCATTTATTTCATCTGCTGGAATAGTATAACTGAAAGTGTGTGTCTGAAATCTAAGCGTGAATTGCTTCTTAAATCCTTCAAGAAAGCTTTTAGGGCATTTTTAGGTGCCATTGTACATTCGTTCCACACAATAACTTCCATTTAATATTGCATGTGTGCGTGCCCTCCATTCATATGAATGTGCAGTGGCAACTTAAGGGCAGACTGTGTCGTCCTTCCACCTTCTTATTATGTATCTCATATACCTGATGAAGCTATAGCTAACGATATGTTGGCTTCAAAGATCAAAGCTTCGTTATTCATAACATCTGGTATTTCCATTGATTTGTAACATATTTAAGAAAGTGGGGGTGGTCGGGTATTATGACTAAAATATGTACCCAGGGTCTGAGAAACAGACATGTTCGTAAAATTTTAAAATTTAAAAAATAGGGCGGGTTGTCCCCCTCCTCCGAAATTCAACAAAACATATAGCATATTTCCACTAAGGGCCATCTCTGTACATCATCGGTCCAGAAGTTTTGGATATATAACATATTTAAACAAATAAGAACGGCGTTAAGTTCGGCCGGGCTGAACTTGTTATACCCTCCACCACAAGTTGTATTGAAGTAAAATTGAATAATTAGTTTCCTTTCGTGTATGAAGAAGACCTAATACTAAATTTCAGCAATTTCGGTACAACAATGTGAGGCACCATTCTATGGGGGCTATTTCAAAACGTCGATCTATACCGACAAATTTCTGACGGAAAGTTTTTAGGCTCAAAGAAGATTAAATACCAAATTTCCTATATTTCGGTAAGAGAATATGGCTAAAACTTAAAAAATACCGAAAATCAAGAAGTACGCTTCTATGGGGATATAGGAAGACGTGGACCTATACTGATAATACTCTTCTGGAATATTTTATAACTCTTGGAAGACGACATAACGAATTTCAGCCATTTCGGTTGGATATTGACGTCTCAATCTTCAGTATTACGAAAATCGGGAGGTACCGTTCTAAGGGGGCTATATCGAAACGTGGACCTATACCGACGAATTTTAGTCGGAAATGGCGCAATATGAAGGCGTGGACCTGTACAGACATATTTCTGGCGAACAGTTTTATATCACATTTCAGCCATTTTGGTGGAATATTGAAGCCACAAGTTCAAAATACCGAAAATCGGGAGGTACCGTTCTATGGGGGCTATATGAAGGCATGGACCGATACCCACAAACTTCTAGTGGAAAGTTTTGTTACCACCAACTTAGACTAAGTACCAAATTTCAACCATTTCGGTGTGATAATGAAGCTAAAACCTTCAAAATACCGAAAATCGGGAGGTACCGTTCTATGGGGGCTATATGAAGGTGTGGACCGATACCGACAACATTCTATACCTATACCGACGAATTTTAGTCGGAAATGGGGCAATATGAAAGCGTGGACCTGTACAGACAAATTTCTGGCGAACAGTTTTATATCACATTGAAGACTAAATACCAAATTTCAGCCATTTTGGTGGAATATTGAAGCCACAACCTTCCAAATACGGAAAATCGGGAGGTACCTTTCCATGGGGGCTATATGAAGGCGTGGACCTATAACGACAAATTTAAAAGGGGAAGTTTGAGTACCCCCAACGAAGTCTAAATACCAAATTTCAGCCACTTCGGTGGAATATTGAGGCCACCGAAAATCGGGAGGTACCGTTCTATGGGGGCTATATGAAGTCATGGACCGATACCGACAAATTCTGGGAGAAAGTTTTATACCTCTAAAGAAGACTACGTACCAAATTTCAGCCATTTTGGTAGGATAATGAAGCTTAAACCTTAAAAATAACGAAAATCGTGAGGTACCATTCTATGGGGACTATATGTTGGCGTGGACCGATACCGGCAAAATACTGGGGGAAAGTTGTATAACCCTAAAGAAGACTACGTAACAAATTTCAGCCATTTTGATAGGTTAATGAAGCTTAAACCTTAAAAATACCGAAAATCCTGAGGTGCCGTTCTATGGGGGCTATATCATTACGTGGACCGATATATCCCATTTTCAATACCAACCATCCTGCAACTATTAAAAATTTCTGTACCAAATATTGACTCTCTATCTTTAAAATTGCGAGCTGTATCTTGATTTCAACAGACGGACGGACGGACGGACGTACGGACAGACGGACATGGTAAAATTGACATAGAATTTTATGCTGATCAGTAATATATATACTTTATAGGGTCTCCGACGAATATTTCGATGTGTTAAGGACCTAGGGTCCATCATTTTCATCAGGGGTCATCCCTGTACATTCTCTGAAATTTGCAGGAATATAGTTCAGTAGTATCAGAGATATAAAATTTAAACAAGTAAAAACGTGTCAGTCGGCTTTGCCGACAGATATATACCCTCAGCCAATGTGAAGTAAAACTTTCACCTCCGGACAGATCGAATGTATTTAAGGTCTCTTCAGAATTTTGTGGCCCTTTTTAGACATTTGAACTTGCCGACAAAAATGTGGATTAGGAATTAACTGCACTAAGACACAAATATTGAACTTTTGTAGGGCAGGTACCCTTAGGGAGGACCGATATGGGCCATTTTAAAAGTTAAACTAAATTTTGATAAAATATTAGGAGATCCAAAGTTTGGACCAAATTGGTTGACCCATTCAAGTGATTTCGTCGTAGCATTTTAGTGACATTTTTAAATATTGGGAAGAAGTACCGAAAGTTGTGGACCAGTATTGCCCATGAAACTAAGTTTGGATATAATATGACGAAGACCAAATGTTGGACCAAATCGGTTAAACAGTTTGAGAGTTATCGTGCTCTCCGAGCGCCACATATGGTGACATAGGGTTTTTTTGCACCTTTCGGGCTGTTTTCCCAAGAAATATGGACTTGCCCCTAAAAAACTTTTACCGTCGTAATGGAGGTAGCGAATGCAAATCGCTTCAACAAAAACCAAAGTGATTCGAGAGCAGGTCTTAAAGTGAACTTATCCGAAATTTTGTGTGAGAGGTACCAGAAGGAGTAGACAAATATAGTCCATTTTCGAATCTGATCTATATCTGGTACATATATTAGGATGTGCAAAGTATAGATTACATCGGTCACTCCCTTCAAGAGTTATCGTGCCCAAAATGTTTCCGAACATTTTTGAAGTTTTGTGGGGGAGGTACCTGAAGGAGTGGACCTATATAGCCCATCTTCGAATTTAAACTATGTTTTGATAAAATATTACGAAGGCCAAATTTTGGACCGAATTGACAGATCCGTTAGAGAGTCATCTTGCGCTCCAACCACTACACAAGGTATCATAAGGGCTTTTTGCACCTTTTCGGCCATTTTCTCAGGAAGTATAGACTTGCCCCTGATGAAACTTGTACCGTCGTATGGGGGGAAGTGAATACAAGTTGTTGCAACAAAAATCAAAGCGATTCGAGAGCTGGTGCTAAACTGAACTTATCCGAAATTTTATGTGGGAGTTACCCGAAGGAGTTGGCCTATTGAGTCCATATTGGATCCTCATCTAAGTTTGACCAAATCGGTTACTCCCTTCAAGAGTTATCATGCCCACAAATTTTCCAAACATTTTGGAACTTTTCTGGGGGAGGTACCGGAAGGAGTGGACCGATATAGCTCATCTTCGAACTTAAACTAAGTTTGGACAAAATATTACGAAAGCCAAAATAATTAGCGTTTTTATAATATTTTCGTTCTTAAAAAGCGAAATAAAAGCGCCATAACTTTTGTCCGCAACAACCAAAAATTGGCTCGCGACCAGATTCGTACTGGCAATTTTTTTCTTAACCTACATATGAAAAATCGTTGATGTAGCGCGAAAAAAATTATCCTTTTTTTCTGAAATGGAATATGAAATAATTGACAATATTCCTGATATACCCTCGTTAGCATAAATGCTAGGGGTATAAAAAAGTGGGCGTGGTCGGGTTTTTCATCTCTAAAGGAGTACCTAGGGTCCGACAAACAATCACCATTGCCTCCCGTCTATCGATATCGACAATATTTATCTTTTAACCTTTTGACCTCTTTGGGCCTAGGGGAGTTACCACGCTCCCTCCAAAATTTAGGCCCCAAATAAGTACTTAGGGTCGGAGATTCAACCACCGCTGTCTCCAAAATTAATTTTCTAACCGATATGTTCGCAAGTTTTGCAAAAAAATAGGACCTAGGGGACCTCCCCTCCGAAATTCAACCAAATATTTAACCTTTTTTCACAACTGGGCATCCCTATACATTCTCTGAAATTTTGAAGATAATCGGTTAAGCAGTTTTGGATGTATAACATATTTAAAAAAGTGGGCGTGGTCGTGTCCTTCATCTCTAAAGGAGTACCTAGGGTCGGACAAACAACCATCATTGCCTCCCGTCTATCCATATCGACAATATTTATCTTTTGACCTCATAGCTTCATTTACCTCTTTCCTTCAAGTAATTACTAAACATATTATTTTCATTCCTTATAGGCCAAGCGTCAAATGCCTTCTCCACCAGATGGTATGCCCGATCCACCATCACCACCATCTCCACCAATGCCCTCAATGTTGGACTAAGCAGAAGGCATCACTTTAAAAACCTAAAAATATATCTTAAAAAATACATTACAATTGTATAAACTTGCTTAGCTATTAGAATAAAAAGGTACCGTGTGATAAATAAAAAAATACAAAAAATATACATATATCTAACTAACAATGTTTTATTTTTGGCTAAGAAGGCATCACTTTAAAAAACCTAAAAATATATCTTGAAAATTTCATTACAATTGTACAAAATTGCTTAGCTATTAGAATAAAAAAGTACTTACTTACTTAGCTGGCCCATTACAGAACACTTATTCCATAGGCCGAACTAAGAAAAGATCTCCAATTCTCTCTGTTTAGTGCTTCGCTTTCTGGAATACCGCGGCTTGTCATCTCTTCATCCACTTGTTTGCGCCATCTATTCCTTGGCCTGCCAATTCTGCGTGCATTGCCAGGCGGCTCGTATTTACGCCTTTTTAGCGGGTTCATCTTCGCCCATTCTTATTATATGACCTAGCCAACGCGATCGCTGCATCTCGATACGTTTATCTATATTGATGTCGTTGTATAGCAGATACAGCTCGTGGTTCATGCAACGTCGATATTTACCGTCAACGCAGATTGGTCAGTAGATCCTTCGAAGAATTTTTCTCTCAAACACACCAAGCACTGCCATGCCTGCTTTCGCAAGTACCCAGCCTTCGGAACCACACATCAGCACAGGTAGTATCAGTGTTTTGTAGAGCGTTATTTTTGTTTGACGAGATGTGGCTTTGTTTTTAAACTGCTTACTTGAACCAAAGTAGCATCTGTTGGCCAATACAATTCTTCTTTTTATTCCACAACTGATGTCGTTTGTTGTGTTTATGGAGGTGCCGAGATAGACGAAGTCTTTTACTACCTCAAAATTATGGGAACCAACTTCCACAGTTGGTCCGAGCTCAATGGACGCATTGCGCGTCAACACCATTAACCGCCAGATCCACTTTAGCTGATTCTCCTTCGACCTTCATAAAGGTGTCGGTTACTTCTTTTACTGATCGTCCCATGATGTCTATATAATCAGCATAAGCAAGTAACATGTGGCTATTGGTGTAGATTGTGCCACTTCTTTTGACGTTTGCCTCTCGTATAACCTTTTCCAGCAGGATGTTGAAGAGATCACATGAAAGGCTGTCTCCTTGTCTGAAACCTCGTTTGGTATAAAACTCTTCGGAGAGGTTCTTTCCTATTTTAAATGAGGATCTCGTGTCAGTTAAAGTGATTTTACAAAGCCGTATGAGCTTTGCGGGGATACCAAATTCAGACATGGCTTGGAATACCTTTGAACGTAGAGGGATATCGAAGGCTGCTATATAATCGACAAAAAGGTGGTAGGTGTCGATCTGCATCTCTTGGGTCTTCTCCAGGATATGCCGCAGGGTAAATATCTGGTCAATGGTGGACTTGCCAGGTCTAAAGCCGCATTGGTATGACCCAATTATTTCATTGACCATAGGCTTTAGTCGTTCGCACATTATCACTGACACTATCTTGTAGGCAATAGGGAGTAGACTTATGCTCTTATAGTAGGACATACAGTCTTATCTCCCTTCTTGTGGACGGGGCACAGTATACTCAGGTTCCAATTGTCGGGTACTCGTTCTTCCTGCCAGATGGTGCTAACTAGCTGATGCATACACCTTATCAGCGTGTCGCCTCCGGTTTTGAACAGCTCGGCTGGTAGGCCATCAGCTCCTGCTGCCTTATTATTCTTCAGCCGGTTTATTGCTCTCTTTACCTCATCTTGGCCGGGTGGTATACATTCAATACAATCTTCTGTGATTGGATCTGTGGTATCTTCGCCGTCTTTGCTACTATATCCATATCCTGAGCACACCATCTGTATCAGTTACCAAATTACCTTGCTGGTCTCTACAGGAGGATGTGCCTGTACCAAAGCCATCAGTTTGATGCTTGACTCTTTGGTAGAACTTTCAGACTTCATTCTGGTTTCTGAACATCTCGATTTTTTCACACTCCCGCTTTTCCATCTCTCTCTTTCTCCTGCGGAAAAGAAGTTTCTCCTCTCTCCTTTTCTTCCGATATCTCTCTCGTGCGCTACGCGTTGCTACGGATTGTAAAGTAGCCCTATATGCCGCATTTTTCTCATCGGTAGCAGCACGACACTCCTGATCATACCATGGATTCCTTGGTGGAGGTCTCTGGTATCCAATTATAGATTTTGCGGCTGTTTGCATGGAGTGAGAAATACTTTGCCATTGCGTTGATATGTTATCGGGATGAGCAGTGCTTTGGTTAAGCAATTGGGCTAGTTGAGTGGAATATGCTGTGGCTATCTGTTGTGATTGCAGCTTACCGATGTCTAACTTTCGTGTTGTGTCTGTTCGTACTTTATTTGCAACGTTTAGATGGGTACGTACCTTTGCTGCAACAAGGTAGTGGTCCGAGTCTATGTTTGCTCCTCGGAACGAACGCACATCCAACACGCTCGATGAATGTCTTTCATCTATCACAACGTGTTAAATTTGATTTCTTGTTTTCTGATCTGGAGACAGCCAGGTGCCCCTATGGATGTCGAGATGTTGAAATCTGGCGCTGCTAATTACCATGTTTTTTGCAGCTGCAAAGTCTATCAGCCTAATACCATTATCAGATGTTTCACTGTGGAGACTGAATTTCCCGACTGTTGGTCCAAAGATATTTTCCTTTCCAATTTTGGCCTTAAAATCGCCTAGTATAATTTTAATGTCATGGACAGGACAACGGTCATATGTTTCTTCTAAGCGCTCATAAAATATATCTTTGGTCTGTTCGTCCTTGTCTTCAGTGGGAGCATGAGCGCAAATAAAGCTGATGTTGAAGAATTTTGCTTTTATTCGAATTGCAGGGAGTCTTTCATTACCTGGGGTGAAGCTGGAGTCTAGATGTTTTAACCTCCGACCAACTACAAATCCGCAACCAAACTCATGCTTTAAGTCATGGCAGCTATAATACAGTGTGTCACCTTTAGGTGTTGTTGTGACGCCTTTCCCATTCCATCGTATTTCCTGTATGGCAGTAATGTCGGCCTTGTACATTTCAAGTACATCTGCCAATGCGTAAACTGCACCTCCTCTATAAAGAGTGCGAACATTCCAGGTGCAGATTCGCAGATCATGGTCCTTAAAACGTTTGCGGGGGTCGTCAACTTTAGAGGGATTTGTTTTTCTTTTCTTTTGTTTTTTCATAGTAGGCTGCTTTTTCTAGGTGAGTGTTACTAACCCTGCGCCCAAACCCAAGTTTTTAACGTTCTTATGGGTGAACGCGCGGCACATTTTAGCTCACTACCTTTAACGGGTGTTAAAGGCAGCTACCCCAGGTGACACCACGTGGAGGTCAGTGTCCACTTGAGATGAAAGAGGGACCAAGATAAATCCTGAACTTTGCATGTTAAAGCCGGTCAGGACCGTTCCTTGGTATCTTTCATCCCCACGTCACCCAGAATAAAAAAAAATAAAAAGGTACCGTGTGATAAATAAAAAATGAAACAAAACCTATATATCTAATTATGTTTTATTTGTTTGTCACCTTATTTATTACCTAATTTACATATCCAAAAAATTAGCTCTATTACATGATATGTTTAAATGTTTCACATACAAACAATAATATGTGTATCTGTGTGTGCAAGGATAAATTGTATGTCCTCTGCTAAGTAATTTCCGGCCGATTGAAACCACAGAAAATGTTATTTCCGTTTTTAATGACAATAAACGATGGTCGTCAACACATTGTGGCCTGCAGCAACCGAAGGCAAAAGCAATTCTCTGCAATTGCCCGCATTAAAATTGTGGGGTGTCAAATGAAGAGTTATTTTCAGCACAGACTAAATGACTAACAATTATAAAAGTCGATAGGCCTTGGTAATGTTGTGAATTAATTTTGCAATTGTAAACGAACAATGGGTGGGAACAATTTAATTGGTCGAGGATAATGAGGATATCAATAACAACGGAGAAAAAACGAAAAAGAGTAAATGCAAAGTATGGCTGATTGGTGTCAAGTGATTTGTGTAGAAAGGGGGTGCGGGGTATATTAAATTAAGTTACAATTTGTCACTGCAATGAAAATTTAAAAATTAACACTCAAATCTATATTTTTATATCTGCTGTACGGCTACAATTACTTTAAATGATTTTCATTTAAAATTTTTACCAAATCTTTAACAATGTCCAATGGATTTCTCTTCCATTCTATTATTTAAAATATCAGCATATTACTGGTCATTGAAACATAAGTTCATACGAGAAATCCTTTTCATTTAAACTAATAACTTTCAATTGCAAATTTTCCACAAAATTTATTTCAACACTTTAGCTTAAGAAGCAACCACATTTCTGTGGTGACGCCATACAATCTCGCCAAAAAATATTTTTAAAATGGATTTCTAAGAATTTCAATTTCCGCCATTTGAGAAAATACATTCAAATGAATGACATACATACACACAAATACACATGTCATAAATGTTAAAATTCCATAACACACACACATCCATGAGACAAATTTACACACATGGAAAAGCACTCAAGCAATCAATTTGAACTAAATGAATGGCATTCATTTAAGGTTATTACAAATTAAAATCACTTTTGATATTTGCAAAATTAGATGAATAATTTATATATAACAGTCTAGGTTTGGTTAGGTAAATGGGATTAAAAGTTAAGAGATCGCATGACAAAACCTAATTAAGGTTTCTTAAACGAAATGGAGATTAAATGGAAAATCTCATTTAAATGTTTAAATATCGGGTTCATTCCCATCAGGGGTATCTTTGGTACAGTTGAAAATCGAACCAGGGTATTCAGTGTTCAAGGCCGATATGCTTACCATTGCCCCGAGGCAACACTCTGAAAATATACTTACTTACTTAGTTGGCCCATTACAGAACATTTGTTCCATAGAGCGAACTAAGAAAAGATCTCCATTCCTCTCTGTTTTTCGCTTGACTTTTTGGAATACCGCGCCTTTTCATTTCTTCATCCACTTGTATGCTCCATCGAAGCTTAGGCCTGCCGATTCTGCGTGCACCGCCATGTGGCATGTATTCATACGCCTTTTTAGCGGGTTCATCATCGCTCATTCTCATGATATGGCCTAGCCAACGCAATCGTTGCATCTCGATACGTTTAACTATATTCATTTCTTTGTATAGCTTATATAGCTCGTGGTTCATACGACGTCGATATTCACCGTCAACGCAAATCGGCCCGTAGATCTTTCGAAGAATTTTCCTCTCAAACACACCAAGCACTGCCTTATCTGCTTGCGCAAGTACCCATGCTTCGGAGCCATACATTAGCACGGGTAGTATCAGCGTTTTGTATAGTGTTATTTTTGTTTGACGAGATGTGGCTTTGCTTTTAAATTGCTTACTTAGACCATAGTAGCATCTGTTGGCCAATACAATTCTTCTTCTTATTTCACAACTGATGTTGTTTGTTGTGTTTATGGCAGTGCCGAGGTAGACGAAGTCTTTAACTACCTCAAAATTTTAGGTACCAACTTCCACGGTTGGTCCGAGCTCTATGGACGCTTTGCGCGTCGACACCATCAATTTGGTTTTTTCGCCGTTTACCGCCAGACCCACTTTCGCAGATTCTGCTTCGACCTTCATAAAGGTATCAGTTACTTCCTTTACTGATCGTCCCATGATGTCTATGTCATCAGCATAGGCAAGTAGCATGTGGCTATTGGTGTAAATTTTGCCATTTCTTTTGACATTTGCATCTCGTATTACCTTTTCCAGCAAAATGTTGAAAAGATCACACGAAAGGCTGTCTCCTTGTCTGAAACCTCTTTTGGTACAAAATTCTTCAGAGAGGTTCTTTCCAATTTTAACTGAGGACCTAGTATCAGTTAATGTCATCTTACAAAGCCGGATGAGCTTTGCGGGGATACCAAATTCAGACATTGCGTGGAATACCTTTGATCGGAGGGGACTGTCGAATGCTGCTTTATAATCGACAAAAAGATGAAATGTGTCGATCTGCATCTCTTGGGTCTTCTCTAGGATTTGCCGCAGGGTAAATATCTGGTCAATGGTGGACTTGCCAGGTCTAAAGCCACATTGGTATGGTCCAATTATATAATATCCCTGACACTATCTTATAGGCAATAGGGAGAAGACTTATGCCCCTATAGTTTGAGCATACAGTCTTATCTCCTTTCTTGTGGACGGGACATAGGATACTCAGGTTCCAATCGTCGGGTACGCTTTCTTCCTGCCAGATGGTGTTAACTAGCTGATGCATACACCTTATCAGCGCGTCGCCTCCGGTTTTAAACAGCTCGGCTGGTAAGCCATCGGCTCCTGCTGCTTTATTATTCTTCAGCCGGTTGATTGCTGTTTTTACCTCATCTTGGCCGGGCGGTATACATTCTATACCATCTTCTGGAATTGGATCTGTGGTATCATTGTCTTCGCTACTATTGGATACCAGCAGATTGGAGAAATGTTCCTTCCATATCCTGAGCACGCTATATGTATCTGTTACCAGATTTCCTTGCTGGTCTCTACAGGAGGATGTGCCTGTACCAAAGCCATCTGTTTGATGCTTCACTCTTTGGTAGAATTTTCGGACTTCATTCTGGCTCCTGTACATCTCGATTTTTTCACACTTCCGCTTTCCATTTCTCTCTTTTTCTTGCGGAAAAGACGTTTCTCTTCTCTCCTTTTCTCCCGATATCTCTCTCGTGCGCTACGCGTTGCTACTGATTGTAAAGTAGCTCTATATGCCGCATTTTTCACTTCGGTAGCAGCATGACACTCCTGGTCATACCATGAATTCCTTTGTGGAGGTCTCTGGAATCCAAGTATGTATTTTGCGGCTGTTTGCATGGAGTGGGCAATATGTTGCCATTGTGTTGTTATGTTATCGGGACAAGGAGTGCTCGCGTTAAGCAATTGGGCTAGTTGAGTGGAATATGCTGTGGCTATCTGTTGTGTTTGCAGCCTATCGATGTCCAACTTCCGCGTTGTGTCTGTTCGTGCTTTATTTGCAACGTTTAGACGGGTACGTACCTGAAAATATAAGTCATAGTATTTCTTCTAACCAAACTTCCGGAATTATTGGTTAAATGCAGTTTAACGCCAACTTAAATTTTATTTGCCGAACTTAAATTTTAATTTAAGTTTTTTTTTGTTTGTATAATACATGCGTATGTGGTGTATGCCCTACACATCCCTGATGGGACAAGGTAGACTTCTCGCATACCAATGAGTGCACGCCGATTTATATTGGCTCAATGATATGGGAACACCTTTTTTCGCCATGTCAGAACGGCGTGTCTTACGACACCACTGGTAGATAAGTTTGGCTCAATTACTCAGGAAATGTATGCCACCATTACAATGAGGAATTTGCCACCGCCAAAAATTTGGATGTCCTGGTTGTTGTTGTAACAGTTTGGCTGCCTCGTTTCCCCTGAAATGATCCATAAGATGTTGATAAGAATTGAATTAGTACGTGTGCCGGTACTGTGTGGAAGGTGCTTATGTGTAAGGATGGATTGATTGTTATGTGTGTGGATGTTTGTGAGTGTGAGTTGGGACATGAGTCGGATTGCGCTGACGGGATTAGGTTGGGAGCTATAGGAAATTAGCCACTTCTATTGGTTTTAACCACAGATCTATGGGGCGTAGGTCTGTAGGCTGTAATGGGCATGCAAATAAATGCTTCGTGTCGTGCGGTCCTTGTCTGCAATGAGGTCAGATATCTTCAACTCCTGCCATAATTCTAGCCTGATAGGAATTGAGAATGGTTGACCAGCCTGATCTGAGCTGTGCTAAGATGGTTTTGGTTCTCCTGGGCAGGGTACACTCGACCTCTGCAACCGCTGGTGGTTGACAGTTAAGGATTCGATTTGGTTCATAGTCGTCTACGGTTTGCTGGACTGCCTGAGTATGAACCAGTTTCAGTGATGCAGCCAGTGACAGTCGGTTGATGTCAGATGGAATGACATCCTGGATGTCTTGGCTGTACCACTTAATGTCCTTCCGGATGTGTCTAGGGGGTGAATCTTGAACCACGATATGGTGGTTGGGATGCGTGGGCAGATGACATGCCAGCAGGAACTGTCGAGAGAGCAACACATTATGTTGCTGCACTGACAGCATCCTTGCCTCCTGATGCAGATGATCCACTCTCGTCATCTGGACACATCCGGTACTGATTCGCAGGGCATTATTTCGTGTTGTCTATAACCGATTCCATTGGGTGTCGCAAATGAAGGAAGTCCAAACGGGTGCAGAATAGTTAAGGACCGATCTGCTAACTGCTTTCTAAGTAGCTAGAAGGATCTCCGTAACTTTTCCCCGAGTGCCCGAGATGGCTTTGAGCACCTTATTCCGCTTCCGGACTTTGGACTTCAGGACTGATGCATGGTTGGCGAACGTGAGCATACTGTCGAAGGTAACCCCGAGTATTTTTGGGTGCTGGACGGTTGGAATTGTCCTATCTCCGATTTGTATGTTTAATTGCCACTTCACCTCTTTAGTCCATGAAGTAAATAGGGATGCAGAGGATTTATATGGTGAGAGCTCTAAATTTCTTCCCTTAAGGAAAGTGGTGACTGTGGCGATGTAGCTGTTGATTCGGTTCTCAAGTTCATCGACTTCCTCTCCAGTGGCAAGTATGGTGCAATCATCCGCATACGTTGTTAGTTTTATGCCTGCTGGAGGAGTGGGGAATTTGGATAGATAATAGTTGAAGTGCAGGGGCGAGAAGACACCGCCTTGTGGAACACTCATTTTAAGTTTACGGCTCTCCGACTTCTTGCCTGTGAATTCTACATATGCCTGCCTGCCGTTGATGTAATTGCATAACCATCTCTTGGTTATGTTTGGCATTGTAGAATCCAGGATGTCACCAATGAGTATTGCATGATCAACAGTGTCGAAAGCTTTGTATAAATCCAAAGCCACAACTATGGTACGATGGGCAGGTCTTTTGTGATTTAGTCCATTTGCACTACTGCTGACGACATCAGTAAGGGCAGTGGTAGTACTGTGTGCTTTTCTAAAGCCATGCTGGTGTTGTGCAAGTTTTAATTCTTCTGTCATACTTGGCAGCAGGAGGGATTCCAAAACCTTGGCCAGTGGTGACAGAAGGGATATAGGTCTGTACGAGTCTCCTCGGCTGGCTGTCTTATCTGGTTTTGGTAACGGCATGATTCTCGCACTCTTCCATACCTCCGGAATCACTGACTGGTTGATGGAAAGTGTCAGGATCTGTGCAAGGTAACACTTTGCTGCCGGACCGATATGCTTTAGCATAAGCATCGATATGCCGTCCGGTCCTAAGGTTTTGGATGGCTTAGCCTTGATAATAGCTGCGCTAACGTCCTCTAGCGAAATTTGGATGGGAGCTACCTTTTAAAGGTTCTTAGCTCTCCTGAGGACGGCACTTTTGCCCCTGTTCTGCTCCGTTGGGGGAACCAACAATTGTTGGCAGAACTTAAGCGCGCTTTTCTTGCCATCCGATATATCAGCACCTCCGAAATTTAAAGCAATATTTCCATTGTTGGTTTTCACTCCCGTTAGACTCTTAATGGTGGCCCAAAGCTTGTGCGAACCAGCGTCGCATTTATCCAGGTGCTTCAATAATATTTTCCTGCGATGCTGGTTTACGAGGTTGTTGATTCCCTCCGTCAGGGCTGGTATTGTCGGATCATCTGGTGTCGTCTGGCGTAATAAGTCCCTTTGCTCGGCCAGACGTGCTGCGGGTGTTGGGGAATTGGGCCTCCAGTTTGGAATTCTGCCTGAAGGGATAAAGCGTTTTGCTGCCCGGAGTATTATAGCTCTGAACTTACTCTCTCCCTTTCTGGCACATGAGGGTGGCAGCAACTGACAGGTGGCAACTTCATCGTCAACTTCATTCATAAAGCCAGGCCAGTTAGCTTTGTTGTAGTTTATGAATGAACGCTTTTCCGGCTCCACAAAGTCGCTCGATTTCTCCACAGATATAATTATCGGAATATGGTCCGATGCCAGCGAAACACGGGTCAGCGAAGATGTAAAGGGCAGAAGCGACGAACTGACTATACTAATGTCCGGGGAGCTGGAGCTATGAGCCGTGATTCGCGTGGGGAAATCATCATTTATTGGTGAGAAATCCGATGAGTCTATCTGCTCGGCTATGGACTCGTCACGTTCGTCAGTTGGTAACTGGGAGAACCAGAGCTCATGATGAGCATTGAAGTCTCCAAGGATAATTCGATTATCCCCTACAAAAAGATGCTCTATGGATGGGTGGTAACCGGGCCCAAGGCTGTTGACGGGCGGAATGTAAACATTGATAACTTCCAGTTCTGTACCTTCCGTCAGAACTGAAATGGCCATTACCTTCATAATGTCATCAGCAGAATCCGAGGTGGGTAAGCTTAACAGCCTGTAACTCACGCTCCTCCCTATAATGAACGCGAGCCCCCACCGTGGCATCTGTCTCGATCCTTTCTAACGATGACATAGTTACCGTGACTGGATAACCTGCACTCTGGTGGAATTTTAGTCTCCTGGATTGCGGCTATTAAAATATTATTGTTGAACATGAAGTTGGTAATTTGCACAATCTTGTTCCTAGGACCGTTGCAATTAAGCTGCAGTATCAAGAAGGATTGTGGTGCATGCTGTAAAAAGGCTGGGTTATTGCTAGAGTAGTTGCTTTGACAGTTATGGTTGTTTGTTGTGGTGAGGAAGACGTATTGGTAGGAGGTGTACTTATTGTCATGGGGAGGTGCAGGTGGGGGTTGTACGATTAGTAGGAGTTAGGTGTGTTGGGAATATGATTGGGCTATTGTTGGATTGCTGGGATATGGTGGGTGATGAAGTGAAAGATGACTTTGAAGATGAGATTGGAGACTGCGCGGGTAGGATGTTAGTTTGTGGCGTAAGGGTTCGTTGCAGTGGTGCATTGGCTAAGTTGACATTCGTAGTTTGCGTTACGTTCCCATGTATTGGAGTGGAATGCGCTGCAGAGGTGGACTGACAGCAGCTTGCCACGAAGTTTCCATTCCACTGCCTCTGAGAGCTAAGATTGGTGCATATCCGCATGTGGCACCGATTGTTGCAGCCATTACATTTAACAGACACTATATTTCTGCGAATAACTTCGTGGCAAACTGAACACATCCACAGATTCGGCTGGTTCAGGGCAGAAGGTGTTGAACGCCTACTAATGATATTGATTGCAGGGGTACTATGTCTGCTACGCCGCTGACGCAAACAACAATTATCCATGAACGTCTCTGTCCAATCCCATTCACTAGAGAGTCCAGAACATCGGCGCATATGACACCATTGTTGACAGCCATTGAAACGAACCTGAGTGAGATTGCGGTTGATTCTATAGTGGCACACGGAACAGATCGTGACCTCGGTATTATTGGGGCCAAGATTCTGCTCAATACAATAATAAGCAATAATCAGCAGGATACTGAGCAAAGCTGCTGGCTTAATTTGCTCACCTGCTGGAAAAACGAGTTGATACAGCTTTCGCTGAGTTGACGATCCCTGGCCGAGCGTTGCTCGGGTCGCTCCGGAACGTAGATCCGATCGTCATGGGAGAGGGATGTCATGGTCGTGCACCACGGTGCCAATTTTATATAGTACGAATTAAAAATGTAAATGCTGGCTCTGATATCCTTTGGTCCGAGCAACGATAGAGAAGAACCGCATTCAGCATATGCCCACATTGGTCAGATGTAATAGATTTAGGGAATAGGTGCACTTTCGAAGCTCATTTGGCCTTAACTACATCCAGGACTACTACGTTAGGATTTATGTTGCTGCCAAAATAAGCCAAAAACATTATCCAACTTGTCCCCAACATCGTTGTCGGAATACGAGCAGCAACAAACCCAACCTCTTACACCACATGTTGTTGTTGTTCAGTGGCCTGGAAATGCATAACTCCTGCATTACAATTCCAACGGCCTCTACAACAAAGTCAACGAAATTAACGGTAAGCCCACAGTCAGCTATACCTCGCAATGTTGCCATGGTTACAACATTTTGTGAAAGAATTATACAAGTAGCGGTGGAGGAAGACAGCCTGGATCTACACCAGTCTGTCCAGTTCAGAACCATCTCGCTTGAGCTTGACCCTAGTGACCCATAAATGGAACGTGTGGATGTAGCATTAGAGTGTAGTATTGCCGAGGTTGAGTTGGTTAATGTGTACATAATGTCAATGAATGGTATTTCCGTGTGTTATATTCTCGAATTTAGTTTACTTTTGGAGGGCAGTAACTGTATGGTGCTAGGGGACTTCAATGCTTAACTTCAAGCTTTGGCATTCCGTCCTAAACAATGACCATAAGGGTATAGCATTGGCGGAACAAATTGATAGCCCCACATTACGATACGACAAGAGGACATTGACACAGCTCACCAAAGATCAGCATTGTGGCTCCCTGTCTGATATACGACGCCTCCAGGCAATCCATCATTTCGCTTGGCAGTTTACGTCGGCCATCTACTGCCGCAATTGGTTGTGTTGGGGTCTGAGTCAAGTGAGGGATGTAAACGTGCCCTTGGACATCGTGCAAGACATCAGCGTACATAGGACCCCTGCCGCCAAAGTTGATTGCGTTTGTCTTACGAATCGAATGAGGTTGGAAAATATCCACTAGGCTACAAGAAAAACGTCACCGTTAATCAGGCCGCTGCTGTTCTACAGCTGCCGTAAACCATTCTACGAGTCTACCACGTTCATCGGGTCGATACTGTGCCACGCTGCCTCCAACCTACGCGCCGTCAGCGTTCATCGGACAGTTGTATGCTACAGCTACCGGCAATCAAAGTGCCGTCAGCGTTTATCGTGACAATCTTGTACTAAAGCTGACTACAACCTACCGTATAGACCACTGTCGTTTTAAATCCGCCTCTAGTCCTCATTCATCATAGCGGTGTTTAACCTACGTGCCTCTACGTTCATCGGGTCGGTGCTATACTAAAGCCGCCTTTCCTCTATGTACAACGGACAGTCGTTTTTTGAAGCCTTTTCCATGTACCCTGTCATCCGTTGATGGGGCTGCCGCTATAACAAAACTCAGTAAGCTCTCGCAGTGTGAAAGCATTTCTATGCGCCAAAGCCTCGTCTTATATTAACAACTTGTGACTTGGTCCTTCCTTAGCCCAGCTTCAAACTGAAAACACACCGTTACAGCACCAAGCCCCGAGGTGCTGTGGTATAACTGCCGGTAGAAGACAGAACTCGTACTATTTATCAGAAAACGCAAAATTCCCAAATTCCAACCACCTTAAACAGAGTTGCCTTGAAACTGTTTTCGGAAGCTAACTCCAGGCACTCTTCTCCTGCAAGAACTCTGGCAAGCACTTGGGAATAAGGCACAACTGTCCCAACTATCAAGTGCAAAGGGCTGCGTCAATTCTGATTACTGGAGCAATCAAAAGCACTCCTCAGTCCGCTTTGAACGATGGTTTCACTTTTCGGACATTCGAAAGTCTTAAGCTTAGTTGATTATCTCTGGTCTGTCTGGTTATTTATAGGGGAAACACCCCGCCCCCTCTGAAATTCAGCTAAATTTGTAGCCTATTTTTACCGGGGGACATTCCTGTACATTTCCTGACAATTTGAGGAAAATCGGATAAGTAGTTGAAAAAAGTGGGCAAATTTTTTTTTGCATAAAAACCTAAGTTATGAAGAAACATATCAAAAAAAAGAATTATCCAAATCGGTGCAGCCGTTCTCAACTGATGTAATTACAAAACGAACGACATTTGATTTTTATTTATGAAGATTTATTTCCGAACAAAATTGTCAGCTCTTTAAAATCCAATATTCCAATAACTAAGTAGCTTTCTTATCAGTAGTTTTGTCGTTCTTTGCATATTTCTTTCTATATTTAATTTTATATCGTAAGAAATTTATTATGTATTTTTTAGATTTCTACATTTAAATGAAAGTCAAGGACTTTAGGCTAAAGTTTTACGCTTCATCACCCGTCAGTTTTTTTTTTTAATTTTGCATAAATTCCATATGAAAATCATGAAAAATTTACTCATTTGCAATTGAACATAAAAATAAGACTTTGTCTGGTTTATTTATAAACATATGTATGAACATACTTATGCATACGTATGTATATATATAACCATGTTCCATTGCCTATCTAAAATGCAACAAAAGTAAGCCATAAAATCTTCAACAATAATTGGTATTTTCTCACATCTCAGACCGAAAATACGAACTATTGCAAAGGATTTAGTTATGCATGTTGAAGCAAGAGACCAAAACGGAAATATAGTAGGCATGTTGAGGTCAGTGAATTAAGCTGTCTTTAAAATAAGCAACAAAATCACATCATACACATAAGTAAAATGTGCCAGGACAGTCTTAAAGTGAAATTAATTGAAAATTCTGAAATTTTGCTCGGGAGGTATCAGAATTTATGGACTGTATAGTCCATATTCATATCAAATATATGTCTGGAAGAAATATAACAATGTGCAACGTTGGGACCATATCGGTTACTCCCTTCAAAAGTTATTGAAATTTTGTAAGAGGAGAGTTCTGAAGCAATGGGCCAATACGGACCATTTTCGAACTTGTTTTAGGTTGGATAAAATATAACGTTGTGCTAGCCAGAAAGACAGAATGGTGGACAGTTATAAATCGACCCTAAATTACGGAAGCTGATTTGTCCAAAAATATTTGTGTTCTGAAACCATTGCTATGTATTTTTATGCCCTCCACCATAATATGGAGGGTACAATTGTATTTATCATTTCGTTTGTAACACATCGAAACATAAGTTAGAGACCCCATAAAGTGTATATAAATATTCTTGATCAGTGTAAAATTCTAAATCGATATAACCATGTCCATGTTTGATATTGCAAATGGAATATATGGGTCCACGCCTTCGAATATCCCCCATAGACGGTACCTCCCGATTTTCGGTATTTTGATGGTTGTAGTCTCAATATCCCACCGAAAAGGCTAAAATATGGTCTTTAGCCCTCGTTGTAGATATAAACTTTCCAACTGAAAATTTTCGGAATAGGTATATGCCTTCAAATAGCCCCATCGAAAGGATACTCCCCGATTTACGGTATTTTGAAGGTTGTGACCTCAATATCCCACCGAAGAGGCTGAAATATTGTATTTAGCCTTCGTTGCAGATATAAAACTTTCCATCTGAAATTTGTCGGTGCAGGTCCACGCCTTTATATATCCTCCATAGGACGGTACTTCCCGATTTTCGGTACTTTGAAGATTGTGGTCTCAATATCCCACCGAAGAGGCTCAAATTTGTTATTTATTCTTCATTGGCGTTAAAAAAAACTTTCCACCTAAAACTCGTCGGTATAAGTCCACATTTTTATATAGCCCCCATAGAACGGTACATCCCGATTTTCGGTATTTTGAAGATTGTGGCCTCAATATCTCACCGAAAAGGCTGAAATATGGTATTTTGCCTTTGTTGGGGATATAAAACTTTCCACCTGAAATTTAGCGGTTTAGGTCCACGCCTTCGTATAGCCCCCATAGAACGGTACCTCCGATTTTCGGTATTTTGAAGATTGTGGCCTCAACATCCTGCCGAAATGGAAGAAATTTGGCATTTAGTCTTCGTTGCTGGTACAAAGCTTTCCATCTGAAATTTTTCGGAAAAAGTCCACTCTTTCTTATAGCCCCCATAAACGGTACCATGCGATTTTCGGTATTTTGAAGGAAGTGGCCCCACCTCCATCGAAAAAGCTGAAATTTGTTATTTAATCATCATCTGGCGTAAAAAACTTTCCGCATGAAATTCTCCAGTATAAGTTTACATCTCTATATAGCCCCCATAGAGCGGTACCTGCCGATTTTCAGTATTTTGAAGGTTGTGGTCTCAATATCCCACCGAAATGGCTGGAATTTGGTATTTAGTCATCCTGTCGAAATGGCAGAAATTTGTCATTTAGTCTTCGTTGCTGGTACAATGCTTTCCATCTGAATTTTTTTCAGAAAAAGTCCACGCTTTCCTATAGCCCCCATAAACGGTACCATCTAATTTTCGGTATTTTGAAGGATGTGGCCTCAACCTCCCATCTAAATGGCTGAAATTTGTTATTAATTCATCGTCTGGGGTAAAAAACTTTCCGTCTGAAATTCGTCGGTATAAGTTCACATCTCTATATAGGCCCCATAGAGCGGTACCTGCCGATTTTTAGTATTTTCAAAGTTGTGGTCTCAAAAATTTTAGTCATCGTTGAGGGTACAAAACTTTCCGCCTGAAATTCATAGGTATAGGTCAACGCCTGTATATAGCATCCATGAAACGGTACCTCCTGATTTTCCGTAATTTGAAGGTTGCGTCCTCAATATCCTACTGAAATGGCTGAAGTTTGGAATTTAGACTTTGTTGTGGTTATTAAAATTTCCTCCAGAAATTTCTCGGTGCAGGTCAACGTTTTGTACAGCCTCCATAGAAGGGTACTGCCGATAAAAAGTTCTGCCCAGCCGAACTTAACGGGTGACGTAGGGAATGGAAGATACCAAGGAACGGTCCTTACCGGCTTTAAGTTGGCAAAGCCCAGGATTTATCTTGGTCCCTCTTTCATCTCAAGTGGACACTGACCTCCCCGCGGTGTGACCTGGGGTAGCTGCCTTTAACACCCGTTAAAGGTAGTGAGCTAAAATGTGCCGCGCGTTCACCCATAAGAACGTTAAAAACTTGGGTTTGGGCGCAGGGTTAGTAACTCTCCCCTAGAAAAAGCAGCCTACTATGAAAAAACAAAAGGGAAGAAAAACAAATCCCTCTTAAGTTGACGACCCCCGCAAACGTTTTAAGGACCATGATCTGCGAATCTGCACCTGGAATGTTCGCACTCTTTATAGAGAAGGTGCAGTTTACGCATTGGTAGATGTACTTGAAAAGTACAAGGCCGACATTACTGCCATACAGGAAATACAGCAACACCTAAAGGTGACGCACTGTATTATAGCTGCCATGACATAAAGCATGAGTTTGGTTGCGGATTTGTAGTTAGTCGGAAGTTAAAACATCTGGTCTCCAGCTTCACACCAGTGAATGAAAATCTTGCTACAATTCGAATAAAAGCAAAATTCTTCAACATCAGCTTTATTTGCGCTCATGCTCCCTCTGAAGATAAGGACGAACAGACCAAAGGTATATTTTATAAGCGCTTAGAAGACCGTTGTTCTGCCCATGACATTAAAATTATTCTATGCGATTTTAATGCCAAAATTGGAAAGGAAAATATCTTTAGACCAACAGTCGGAAAATTCAGTCTCCACAGTGAAACATCTGACAATGGTATGAGGCTGATAGACTTCGCAGCGGCAAAAAACATGGTAGTTAGCAGCACCCGATTTCAACAACTCCAGATCAGAAAACAAGAAATCAAATTGATCACGTTGTGACAGATGGAAGACATTCATCGAACGCGTTGGACGATCGTTCCGAAGAGCAAACATAGATTCGGACCGCTACCTTGTTGCAGCAAAGGTACGTACCCGTCTAAACGTTGCAAATAAAGCACGAACAGATACAACACGAAAGTTAGACATCGGTAAGCTGCAATCTGCTGCGGTCTTGCTTTGGAGGCATCGACATCGATAACTCAATCAAGCCACCCTTGTGTTATTTCATGCGGCTCTTAGAACAAGTATACAGGGAAAAGGCTGGTCAGATTTGGAACAACGAACCTGGCTGTAAGGTATCAAAGGCAATCTGGACCAACCTCTCCAAACGGAAGACCACTTTTCTACTCTCTATGAAAAAACCCGACCTGAAACTAATGGTTGTAATAATCACGGGGCAATGCAGAATAAGATCAATGACCTGCAAATGGGATAGAGATTACTCCACGGACTACTGCAGATTATGCGAAGATGAAAAAGAAACAGAGACGATTGAGCACTTATTATGCCGTTGTCCAATGGTCATGACCAGGAGAATTCAAACAATGGGTGAACATACAATAACATCTCTGACAACATTCTGCCAAGCCGAGCCGACAACACTGCTTCTTCTCCCCAAGGGTCTGAAGTGGCTTCAACATGAACGAAATACAGCAAATTATTATGGCAAAAACTCCTCACTCGCTCTCCTATATAAAAAAGATTTCTCAATGTCTTTCAATCGATAGTACTTACTTAATTATTCTTACTTCTTTCCTCGATACCTTCTATGCAATTTATTTCTTTTCTCCAACTCACACTATAGGATGAACACAATGGACCATAAGGTCTCCGTGTGGAGTGGCTGTCCAACGCGACAGCTGCGCGTCCTTTAACCTAACCTAACCTAAGCATCAATCACAACAGATAGCCACAGCATATTCCACTCAACTAGCCCAATTTCTTAATCAAAGCACTTCTCATCCCGTTAACATATCAGCACAATGGCAAAATATTGCCCACTCCATGCAAACAGCCGCAAAATCCATACTTAGATACCAGAGACCTCCTCCAAGGAATCCATGGTATGACCAGAAGTGTCGTGCTGCTACCGAAGAGAAAAATGCGGCATATAGGGCTACTTTACAATCCGTAGGAACGCGTAGCGCACGAGAGAGATATCGAGAGAAAAGGAGAGAGGAGAAACGTTTTTTGCTGAGGAAAAAGAGAGAGATGGAAAAGCGGGAGTGTGAAAAAATCGAGATCTACAGGAGCCAGAATGAAGTCCGAAAGTTCTACCAAAGAGTAAAACATCAAACTGATGACTTTGGTACAGGCGCATTCTCCCGTTGAGACCAGCAAGGTAATTTGGCAACTGATAAAGATAGTGTGCTCAGGTTATGGAAAGAACATTTCTCCAAACTGTTGGTATCCGATAGTAGCGAAGACGGCGAAGATACCACAGATTCAATCCCAGAAGATGGTATTGAATGTATACCGCCCAGCCAGGATGAGGCAAAAAAGACAGCAATAAACCGGCTGAAGAATAATAAGGCAGCAGGCGCCGATGGCTTGCAAGCCGAGCTGTTCAAAACCGGAGACGACACGCTGATAATGTGTATTCATCAGCTAGTTAGCACCATCTGGCAGGAAGAACGAGTACCCGACGATTTGAACCTGCGTATCCTGTGTTCTGTCCACAAGAAAGGAGATAAGACTATATGCTCTAACTATAGGGGCATAAGTCTACTCCCTATTGCCTACAAGATAGTGTCAGGGATAATGTGCGAACGACTAAAGCCTATGGTCAATGAAATAATTGGGCCATACCAATGCGGCTTTAGACTTGGCAAATCCACCATTGACCAGATATTTACCCTGCGGGAAATCCTGGAGAAGACCCCAGAGATGCAGATCGACACTTACCTCCTTTTTGTCGATTATAAAGCAGCCTTCGACAGCCCCCTACGGTCAAAGGTATTCCAAGCCATGTCTGAATTTGGTATCCCTGCAAAGTTCATCCGGCTTTGTAGAATGACATTAACTGATACTCGATCCACAGTTAAAATAGGAAATAACCTCTCCGAAGAGTTTTGTACCAAAAGAGGTTTCAGACAAGGAGACAGCCTTTCGTCTGATCTTTTCAACATCCTGCTAGAAAACGTTATACGAGAGGCAAACGTCAAAAGAAGTGGCACAATCTACACCAATAGCCACATGTTACTTGCTTATGCTGATGATATAGACATCATGGGAGATCAGTAATAGAAGTAACTGATACCTTTATGAAGGTCGAAGGAGAATCTGCTAAAGTGGGTCTGGCGGTAAACGGTGAGAAGACCAAGTTAATGGTGTCGACGCGCAATGCGTCCATTGAGCTCGGACCAACTGTGGAAGTTGGTTCCCATAATTTAGAGGTAATAAAAGACTTCGTCTACCTCGGCACCTCCGTAAACACAACAAACGACATCAGTTGTGAAATAAAAAGAAGAATAGTGTTGGCCAACAGAGTCTACTTCAGTCTGAGTAAGCAGTTTAGGAATAAAGCCACATCTCTTCAAACAAAAACAACGCTTTACAAAACACTGATACTACCCGCGCTGATGTATGGCTCCGAAGGCTGGGTACATGCGCAAGCAGGCATGGCAGTGCTTGGTGTGTTTGAGAGAAAAATTCTTCGAAAGATCTACGGACCAATCTGCGTTGACGGTGAATATTTTGAAGGTTGCTCCTCAATATCCCACTGAAATGGCTGAAGTTTGGTATTTAGACTTCGTTGTGGTTATTTACATTTCCTCCACACATTTCTCGGGGCAGGTCAACGTTTTCTACAGCCTCCATAGGAGTGTACTGCCGATAAAAAGTTCTGCCCAGCCGAACTTAACACCGTTCTTACTTGTTGATCGTTTACTCCACCTTGTAATATTCTTAATGGCAGAATCCTCTTTCACTGACCTAACATTAGAAACTAAATATTAAAATATTCATTCCATACTACAGCATGTCATCACATTGCACTTGGCCATTTTGACAAATTTTAGAATAAATTTTATTTTAAGTACAAAATAGGTAACTAACAAAATTTTCGAAAATCTCATAAAATTATTTAAAAAAATGAAAGAAATTATTTAAAAAATTTAAATCAACGAAATTTTGAAAGAAAAGCCAATGGCATATTTTTCAATAATTTTATTTCAGTAATAAATTTGGAGCCTAAAAATTGTTGGCATGCAAGGGTTAAGTCACTCTGTATTTTATCTAATAAAAACTATAGAACTGAGGAGGCCTTACTCAATAACAAAGCTTCAACTCATTTAAGTAGAAAATCGTAAAACCATAGAGGCATAAAAACATGCAACCATAACAACACAAAGATGCACACATATACATATGTATGTATATGTGTACGTATGTGTGTGTTGAGTTGTAGTAGCCTATAACTAGGTCTTTACACTCTATGATTTTTGCCTATTTCTCCTATTCTCCTCTACATTGCTACAAACAAAGAAGTAAACTAACTACATTTTTTGCAAAAAGGAAGGAGCTGTGGAGCCCAATGAGCAGAGCAGGAAAAGCAGCATAACGTAAACGTTATTGCATGCATCAGCTGTGATTGCTTCATACCATTAAAGTAGTCATCACTTACAGTCATCCATAGCATATGGGACTTTCAGCTTTATACTCCACACATTGGCTTTTGGGGTTCTAACGTTTATAGATAGGCAAGCATGTCAAATGACAGAGATTGTAGGCAATGAAACGAGCAAAGAACAAAAAATCTAACTTCTGCTAGGCTTGCATCCGTAGACATTTTTCCAACAATCGTCGGCTATGGTTATGGTAGGCATCAGTTTGAGATTACTGGTTGCACTTAATAAGAAATAAAAGAACATTGCTTCCACAATTTCGGCTACTTCTTGGAAGCAAAAAAAAATTTCTGGGGATAGGAGACAGGTTTCATAATCTTAAATTTGTTTGAGTTAATAGTATGGTGCGGTAGTCGGGTAATTAGTCCATCTGTCGTGTGTCGAGTAACAACTTTCTTTATGACGAAATTTCATTCGAATTTGCTGAAAGTGTTATGGTGAGGTGTTATGTGAAAGGCAAACCAAACAGGAGATGCCAAGAGAAAAATATATGTCAATATCTGAGAAATGTTTAAATGTTGGTAATGAAAGAAGATAAGAAATGCTAAGCAAATGTTGTTTCCGGTTTGGTTTAAACTTTCTTTAGGAATCATAAAAAAATGCAATGATGTCGAATATGACCGGCATACCGTTACAGTACGGTGTTATATATTTTCCACGAACATTCCTTCAATTGAAAAGGGGGACACTTTTCTCACAGCAAAGATTGCAGATTGATATTCTATTATAAATTTAAAGATATAGGTCATCCTTTTTGTCACCGACTCCGAACGGCGTGTCTAATGACACCACTTGTAGAAAAGTTGTAAAGTTTCTCTTCGAAATAATGGTCTTGAGCACCAAGTGTGTTTGGGCAAAATCCGATTCAGATAATTTTTTGTCAGATTCAGGTCTATCCGTCCGACTCAAGTAATTAGACCCACACACAGAAAAAAGGCCTCTCTAACATATGTCCCAAACATATTTTGCAGCAAACATATATTTGTTTGCAAGCAGTCCCAAACATAACATATGTTTGGGTCCTGCAAAAAAATATATGTTTGGGTGCAAACAAATACAAACCCAAAAGCAACAAAAAACAAGTAAAAAGTCGTTAAGTTCGGCCGGGCCGAACTTTTTATACCCTTCACCATAAAAACCCCGAAGGACAGATGCGCCGAACTTCCGCGTTATGGCGTGATGAAGTGTTTGCAAGAGACCTTGTAAGCCATCATTAATTAGCTTCATATCTATGTTTGTTGTTTTTGTAGAGCACTTAAGCAACAGTGAACAAATATATAACGCTAATTCCTGATGGCCCACACGGTCTCTAACAAAAATTTCATCACGCCATAATTCGGAAGTTCGACTCACGGCGGATCTGTCCTTCGGGGTTCATAATATACTCACCAAGGCCTTTCTTCCCCAAGAGGAATTTTTCGTGCCCCAGACTTTCACCTCCATTTTGTTGCACAGTGTCATCTTATCTAAAAAATGTGTTCAGCTAGGTGAAAGGTACCACCTACGGGGCTATATCAAAGAGTCAACCTATCTTTACATTTTTTGGCGGAAAAGTTTTATAGCTGCAGGGAACTTCAAGCGTCAAATTGAGGGTAGTTTCATCAAAACAATGTAGACCCTCAAAAATGGACCCATGTTGACGAATTTAATGAAGAAATTTCGTGACCACTGAAAATTCCCGAAAATCGGGAGGTAAAGTTATATGGGGAATATACCAAAACATAGACCTATATTGACGATTATTTTTGAATAGACAAAATTGTAGCTAAAATTCTCAAAATACCAATCATTACAGATAGTTCGGTTAAAAATTGCAGCTAAAATTCTCAAAATACCGAAAATCGGGAGATACCGTTATATGGGGGCTACACCAAAACATGGACCTATGTATGTTGACGATGTTTCGTTGGAGATGTTTTATGTCCACTGAGAACTTTAAATGTCAAATTACAGCTATTTCGGTTAAAAACTGTAGCTAAAATTCTCAAAATACCGAAAATCGGGAGGTACCGTTATATGGGGGCTATACCAAAACATGGACCTAGGTTGACGATGTATCGTTGGAGATGTTTTATGACCACTGAGAATCTCAAATGGCAAATTACAGCTAGTTCGGTTAAAAATTGTAGCTAAAATTCTCAAAATACCGAAAATCGGGAGGTACCGATATATGGGGGCTATACCAAAACATGGACCTATATTGACGATGCTTCGTGGAGATATTTCATGACCACTAAGAACCTCAAATGTCAAATTACAGCTAGTTCGGTTAAAAATTGTAACTATAATGCTCAAAATACCGAAAATCGGGAGGTACGGTTATAAGGGGGCCATACCAAAACATGGACCTATGTTGACGATGTTTGGTGGAGATGTTTCATGACCACAGAGAACCTCAAATGTCAAATTGCAGATAGTTCGGCTACAAATTGTGGCTAAAATTCTCAAAATACCGAAAATCGGGAGGTACCGTTATATGGGGGCTATACCAAAACTTGGACCTATGTTGACGATGTTTGGTGGAGATATTTCATGACCACTGAGAACCTCAAATGGCAAATTACAGCTAGTTCGGTTAAAAATTGTAGCTAAAATCCTCAAAATGCCGAAAATAGGGAGGTTCCGATATATGGGGGCTATACCAAAACATGGACCTATGTTGACGATGTTTCGTGGAGATGTTTCATGACCACTGAGAACCTCAAATGTCAAATTGCAGGTAGTTCGGTTAAAAATTGTGGCTAAAATTCTCAAAATACCGAAAAGCGGGAGGTACCGATATATGGGGACTATACCAAAACATGGACCTATGCCCATATCCTTTGGGATATAAGTTTGTTGATCATTATAGCTAATTCGGTCTGCAAATGTGGCGAAGAACGTCAAAATACCTCAAATCCGGAGGTACCGTTATATGGGGGCTATACCAAAGAGTGGACCGATATAGCCCATCTTCGAACTTGACCCGCCTATGGAAAAAAGACCCTCGGGTGCAAAATTTCAGCACTCTATCTCAATTATTGCGGACGTTAGAGTGATTACAACAGACGGACAGACGGACGGACAGACTGACATGGCTAGATCGTCTTAGAATTTTATCCTGATCAAGAATATATATGCTTTATAGGGTCGCAAATGATTAGTTCGATGTGTTACAAACGGAATGACAAACTTAATATACCCTCCATATAAAAAAACAAACACATGCACCAGTGGGCGCTTTCTGAGAGCAAGGGAGCGTAAATGTCAATGTGAAACACATTGAAATGTATGCTCACTTGCTCTCAGCAAGCGCTCACTGGATATTTCTAACATATACACACATTTATAAATGGTGGTGTTTTATTGAAAGGCAAAGAAAACAAGTAAGGAAAGGATCATAGTCGGGCGGGGCCGACTATCTGATACCCTACACCACTGTGAATATGTAAAATATATATATAGGAGATATATATATATATCAATTTGAACTGATTTCTATATAATATGGTACACTTATTACTAGACAAAATACCGTCACACATTCCATATTTTATCGAAGTCAAACATACATATATAGGGTGTCTGGTGCAGCAAAAAATCGGGCGAAATATATTTGCGAGCTATATCCAAATCTAAACCGATTTCGATATAATTTGGCACACTTATTTCTAGACCGAATTCAGTCACACATTCCAAATTTCATCAAATTCGATGTAATTTGGCACATTTATTTTTAGACCGAATTCAGTCACACATTCCATATTGCATCAAAATCAGACGTATATAGCATGTTTGGCGCCGCAAATACGTCAAATCGGCCGAAAATATATATGGGAGCTATATCCAAATCTGAACCGATTTCGAAATAGTTCGGCACACTTATTTCTAGACCGAGTTCAGTCACACATTCCAAATTTCATCAAAATCGGACGTAAATAGCGTGTTTGGTGCAGAAAATACGTCAAATCGGCCGAAAATATATATGGGAGCTATGTCCAAATCTGAACCGATTTCGATGTAATTTTGCACATTTATTTTTAGACCGAATTCAGTCATACATTCCATATTTCATCGAAATCAAACATATATAGCGTGTTTGGTGCAGCAAATACCTAAAATCAGGCGAAAGTATATATGGGAGCTACATCCAAATCTGAATCGATTTCGATATAATTCGGCATACTTATTTCTAGATCAAATTCAGTCACACATCCCAAATTTCATCAAAATCGGACCTCTATAGCTTGTTTGGTGCAGCAAATACGTCAAATCGGACGAAAATATATATGGGAGCTATATCGAAATCTGAACCGATTTCATTATAGTTTGGCACACTTATTTCTAGACAGAGTTCAGTCACTCATTCCAAACTTCATCCAAATCAGACGTATGTATATAGCGCGTTTGGTGCAGCAAATACAAATCGGACGAAAATATATATGGGAGCTATATCCAAATCTGAACCGATTTTCACCAAAAGCAATAGCGTTCCTCCGACGGCTAAAAAATGATCTTGCCCAATTTTCAACCAAATCGGACAACAAATGCGACCTGTACGTTACGAACGGACGGACGGACGGACATAAATAAATGGACTCAGAAAGTGATGCTATGCATATCCCTAGAAGGAACTATGGGTCTATCTCTTTTCTTTATGCATGTTACATACAAATGCCCTAAGACATAATACCCCTTACCACAGGGTGGTGTAGGGTATAAAAAGCAAAAGCCCAGCAGACACATTACTTACTTACTTAGCTGGCCCATTACAAAACATTTGTTCCATATACCGAACTAAGAAAATATTTCCAATTCTCTCTGTTTACTACTTCGCTTTCTGGAATACCGCGCCTTGTCATCTCTTCATCCTCTTGTTTGCGCCATCTATTCCTTGACCTGCCAATTTTGCGTGCACCGCCATGTGGCTCAAATTTATACGCCTTTTTAGCGGCTTCATCATCGCTCATTCTTATTATATGGCCTAGCCAACGCAATCGCTGCATCTTGATACGTTTAACTATATTGATGTCGTTGTATAGCAGATACAGCTCGTGGTTCATGCGACGTCGATATTCACCGTCAACGCAGATTGGTCCGTAGATCTTTCGAAAAATTTTTCTCTCAAACACGCCAAGCACTGCCATATCTGATTGAGCAAGTACCCAGGCTTCGGAACCATACACCAGCACGGGTAGTATCAGTGTTTTCTAAAGCGTTATTTTTGTTTGACGAGTTGTGGCTTTGTTTTGAAGTGCTTATTTAAGCCAAAGTAGCATCTGTTGGCCAATACAATTCTTCTTTTCATTTCACAACTGATGTCGTTTGTTGTGTTTACGGCGGTGCCGAGGTATACGAAGTCTTTTACTACCTCAAAATTATAGGAACCAACTTCCACAGTTGGTCGGAGCTCAATGGACGCATTGCGCGTCGACACCATCAACTTGGTCTTCTCGCCGTTTACCGCCAGACCCACTTTAGCAGATTCTCCTTCGACCTTCTTAAAGGCATCAGTTACTTCTTTTACTGATCGTTCCATGATGTCTATATCATCAGCATAAGCAAGTAACATGTCGCTATTGCTGTAGATTGTGCCACTTCTTTTGACGTTTGCCTCTCCTATAACTTTTTCTAGCAGGATGTTGAAAAAAAAAACACACGAAAGGCTGTCTCCTTGCCTGAACCTCTTTTGGTACAAAACTCTTCGGAGAGGTTCTTTTCTATTTTAACTAAAGATCTTGTGTCAGTTAGAGCCATTTTACAAAGCCGAATGAGCTTTGCGGGGATACCAAATTCAGACATGGCTTGGAAAACTTTTGAACGTAGCGGGCTGTCGAAGGCTGCTTTATAATCGACAAAAAGTTGGTAGGTGTCGATCTGCATCTCTTGGGTCTTCTCCAGGATTTGCCGCAGTGTAAATATCTGGTATTGGTATGATCCAATTATTTCGTTGACCATGGGCTTTAGTCGTTCGCACAATATCCCTGACACTATCTTGTAGGCGATAGGGAGAAGACTTATGACCCTATAGTTGGAGCATAAAGTCTTATCTCCATTCTTATGGACGGGACACAGGATGCTCAGGTTCCAATCGTCGGGTACGCGTTCTTCCTGCCAGATGGAGCTAACTAGTTGATGCATACACCTTATCAGCGTGTCGCCTCCGGATTTAAACAGCTCTGCTGATAGGCCATCAGCTCCTGCTGCCTTATTATTCTTCAGCCGGTTTATTGCTGTCTTTACCTCATCTTGGGCGGGTGGTAAACATTCAATACAATCTTCTGAGATAGGATCTGTGGTATCTTCGTCGACTTCGCTACTATTGGATACCAACAGTTTGGAAAAATGTTCTTTCCATATCCTTAGCACACTATCTGTATGAGTTATCAGATTACCTTGCTGGTCTCTACAGGAGGATGTGCCAGTTCCAAAGCCATCAGTTTGATGTTTCACTCTTTGGTAGAACTTTCGGACTTCATTGTGGCTCCTGTACATTTCGATTTGTTAACACTCCCGCTTTTCCATCTCTCTCTTTTTCCTGCGGAAAAGACGTTTCTCCTATCTTCTTTTCTCCCGATATCTCTCTCGTGCGCTACGCGTTGCTACGGATTGTAGAGTAGCCCTATATGCCGCATTTTTCTCTTCGGTAGCAGCACGACACTCCTGATCATACCATGGATTCCTTGGTGGATGTATCTGGTATCCAAGTATGGATTTTGCGGCTGTTTGCATGGAGTGGACAATGCTTTGCCATTGCGCTGATATGTTATCGGGATGAGGAGTGCTTTGATTAAGCAATTGGGCTAGTTGAGTGGAATATGCTGTGGTTATCTGTTGTGATTGCAGCTTACCGATGTCTAACTTTCGTGTTGTGTCTGTTCGTGCTTTGTTTGCTACGTTTAAGCGGGTGCGTACCTTTGCTGCATCGAGATGCTCAAATCTGATGCTGCTAACTACCATCTTTTTTGCAGCTGCAAAGTCTATCAGCCTCATACCATTGTCAGATGTTTCACTGTGGAGACTGAATTTCCCAACTGTTGGGCCAAATATATTTTTCTTTCCAATTTTGGCATTAAAATCGCTTAGAATAATTTTAATGTCATGGGCAGGGCAACGGTCATAAGTTTCTTCTAAGCGCTCGTAAAATATATCTTTGGTCTGTTCGTCCTTGTCTTCAGTGGGAGCATGAGCGCAAATAAAGCTGATGTTGAAGAATTTTGCTTTTATTCGAATTGCAGCGAGTCTTTCATTCACTGGGGTGAAGCTGGAGACCAGATGTTTTAACCTCCGACCAACTACAAATCCGCAACCAAACTCATGCTTTGTGTCATGGCTGCTATATCACAGAGCCACCGACGTAGCCAGGGGGGGGGCCGGGGGGCCCGGGCCCCCCCGAAATGTTTTTCGTTCTCATAGGATATTAGCTTATATTACACTTTTTTTTAATTTTTGAGTAAAATTTTAAACTGTTTTAAATTTTTCAAGAAATATGTAAAGTATTTGGAGGAAGTATTACAGAGAATTATTTTACTACATTGGTATACATACGTATTGTCCAACATATTTGAAAATGTAAAAATAATGAACAAGTTAGACTTTTTGAGCATATTTGGTGTTAAGATTTAATGCGTTTTTAAGCGTTCAATCGTAATTTTAGGCTGACTGTAAGTGTTAGTGACATCGGAATAATACGTTTATTTGTATTTGTTGACTGCTTTTGCATATTACGTCCAATACTTTGGCTTGTAAACGACTTCCAGAAAACAATACTTGCGATCTTTTGTTTTTGAAATTTTTTATAAGAGCTATTCAACAATAAAAGATAAAATCGTTGCTTAATCTTTGTGGTTTTAATTTTTTGTATATTTTCTATAACACGTTTTTGTAATGAACTATTTTGAACATCATAACAACAACAAATTCTTTATTATGCTTGAAATTTGCAACAACAACAAAAAAAACTATATCAACCTACTATATCAACTGTATCAAACGCAGTGTCGTCCGTTGAGATTACACCGTGCAACATTTTTAAGGTAATCTTGTGCAAACAATTCGAACTGAGGATTTTTTGAAATTACAGACCCAAACGATAAGAAACCCTAGTTGGGTTTTGTTGTGTCAGATCCAGCTCGGATTTTGTGGCCCCATTTAAACATGTTTAAATATTGAATTTTTAAGGAAATTCGGGGCTATATCTCTGAAACCAATGCGAATCTTCTTCTGACCTCTGAAGCAAATTTGTAGATAAGGACAAGAATAAAATATTTGGAAATAATGAACTAGAAAAACTGCATTTATTGCCTCAAATTTAAAAATATATGCAAAAATTCCACAATTTTTACACATTCCGTATCTCTAAAACCGTTATTTTTTTCTGAATATTTTCGTTTGGATAAATATTCCCTGGAATGTAATACACAACTCTTCAGAACATGTCATTGTGGTAGAATGCCTCTATCCCATTGTTTTCACTACATTTTTTAAAGACGATTTAATAAAAATGTCAATAATGTAGTGAAATCCGAAATGCGAGAATAAACTGTTGGTGTGAACTGTATTTGAAATACGTGTTGTAAAAGATATGATGCAAAATACCGCTGAAACAACACGAAGTAAGCATTTTAGAGTTTCAGAATGTTCTAAAGAATTGTTGAGAACTTTATTTGGAAGATTTTTACAAAAGGTTACTTGGTTCAACTCCCATTAGTGTAGCCATATGACATATGAACTTGCCAACCATGGATTTGTATCATTGATCACAATTGTTGCGGAGGAGGTACCTGAAGAAATGGACCGGACCGACATGGTTCATTTTGGAAGTAGATCTTATTTTGGGAGTCATTCCTTTTAAAAGATATTTTAGTTCGTCACAGTATAATTCTCAGATTTTGGATCATTATGTCAGGAAATATGGACTTACAAAGTTTTGGCCAAATCTGCTGCTCCGTTCAAGTAAAATAGACCATACCACTTTAGATAAAATTCTTGAAATTATGGGGAAAATACCAGAAGGGGTAGACCGAAAAGCACCATCTTCGAACTGTATATAAGGCTCGCAGAAATATTGCGATATACAAAGTTTGGACCAATGCAGTATTCGCTTCGAAAGTTGTCGTGCGCATCAGCCACTACACATGGTGGCCGTAGGTGTTCTTTACAGCTTTCGGGCTATTTTCTCTGGAAGTGTGTACTTGCCTCTGTAAAAACTTGAACTGTAGTAATAGGGATCCCGAGAACACTTGTTGCAAAAAGCAAAGTGTTTCCAGAGATGTATTTTTGTTTATTAATTTATTTATTTCATATTTTTACTTATAACTAAATCATTAGCATAAAGGAAGGGAATCCATGACTACTGAGGCCATAGGCTTACACTGCACAGTGGATCCACCCATTCGCCAAAAATAAAAAAATTTATGTCAAAATTTTGGTACAACATCTGGCAACTCTGAAGGCTATGACATGGACCTTTTTAAAAATATATTAGTTTTTGTTTAATTCGAACACGATCTTCTTAAGAATAGCTTCAAAAGTCGGAACATTTTACTAATATTTTTTGTTGTGAGTACAACCTATATTTTAAGTGCAAATAAATATATTCAAAATATCGCGAAACTAATACGTATAGCAAAATATTATAGTGGATTTTGAAGGAGGAGGTAATAGCGTAATATTCATTAAAAATAGTGTTTTATTGTGTTGTGGAATTCTAGTTAGCTGCATATTTTCTTAGTGTATTTTGTAATGTCAATTCGATCATTAATTCGATCAATACTTAAATTTGGCCTAAGGTTTTAGTCATGATGCCCACCAGTGCCCACCTCGGGAATAATTTTCCGAAGTAGGTCATGGGTTTAAGATTATTCAGTATTAAAATCAGCTGCCATCTAGTGCCAGACTATAAATGGTGGGTCGATGACTAAAGCTGCCCTCTAGTAGGGTTTCAATGGATATATTAGCGTATAACTCTTTTATCTGACCACGTACTTTGACATTATTGGCATCAGTGGCAAGATGAAGAAATCTTCTTCTAAATTAGTCTTACGTTGGCGGTACTTGCCTTCCAGGAAGAACTCTATATGATCTATATTAAAAATTTTGCCAATTTTCAGACAAAAATATTGATTTTTTTAATCCGCTAAATTGGTTGGATTTTATGTTGTTTTGGAGATTGTTTTGTTTCCCTAAGCCTATTTTTGCATCATAAGATAATCGGGACCTTTGTTCATGCCATTTTGTATTAACCACCTAAAACAAATTTTACCGTATACCCCCTCCAGAGGGGAAAGGGGGGAGAATGGCACGCTCGTGGTTTCTTAAAATACTCTTCGCAGCAGCACAAAGCTGTAACCGGCGCATTGGCTTGATTTTTACACTCTAAATATTTTTGGCCACTTTCTCCATACAAGTGGATCCACTGTGCACTGGTATAATTACTAATTAAACTGCACATCTCCAAAAATTTTTGAAATACTCTGTGGAAGGTTACCGATAGTGTGGATCGAAATGGCCCAAAATTTTACAAGATATCAACGGTGGCAAAATACCCCTCAGTGATGTTGACGACATTTCCTGAGTATTTCAGCCATGTAAAACGGAACTACTTTCCTTTAGGGTGCACCTGGCGGAAAAATTCGGCATTTTCACCACAGGTAGTCCTTTCGGTCCTGATTTAGACGGTGTATAAGTTTTGCTAAATTTAAAAGAATTCAATACGGGTTGTCAGAGTTTTCCTTGTTCCTGATCAATTTATGAGAAGATCCACGATAGGAAACCAGATTTTTTTTAAGAGAAGTCCGACGATTTGAAGCCAAAATGAGTCTATTGACAGATGCACGATTGGGCGACAGAATTTGTCATTTACATACCCGCCATTGGGTGCTAGAATTTCATGATGGATAGACGCACTATTGCTCAGCATTAGTTCTCTATCAAGAAAACCACTATCGGCCTTCAGAAATTCTTTGTGATAAGGTCTACGATTGGGCACCAAAATATATTCAGGGAAATAACTGCAATTGGTTTCACGTATCTCGGCGTTTTTTTATTTATATAACTCTTAAATTATACCAGTAAATATAATAAATACTAGTGGATAACGCCATGATATCCAAACGTTCACTCTGCGTAAAATTCTCTACTAAACTCTTTCCATAAATTACTGAATAAAATCGTAGTGGAAAATTGAATCCGTAATTTTAAAATTTTGTGAAGTAGGAAACAAAGGATAGGATCTCAACATTCCATGTAAAAAATTAAATGTTAAGATATTTCTAAGGTTTACCGTTTGTAGTGTCTTTCTTTTGGTCTTACCAAAGTGATATCACTGAATTACATAACATTCACTGAGTTATTTTATAAATGATACACCAAAAATATGTGCGATTATTAATATATTCATTGTTTTGCACATATATTAACTCTGATATATTTTCAAAAAAGTTCTAAAAACAAGAGATATTTTAATTAAAAAAAAGTAATGAAAATTATTTTATCAGTAATATAAATCTGAAATAAGGTTTAAATCATTGCTAAATAAGAAATTTTCTCTAACATGAACTTTCAAAATTTTGGTCAGGTGGGCCCCCCCGAAATGAAATCCTGGCTACGTCCCTGCACAGAGCGTCACCTTTAGGTGTTGTTGTGACGCCTTTCACGTTCCATCGTATTTCCTGCATGGCAGTAATGTCGGCCTTGTACTTTTCAAGTAAATCTGCCAATGCGTAAACTGCACCTTCTCTATAGAGAGTGCGAACATTCCAGGTGCAGATTCGCAGATCATGGTCCTTATAACGTTTGAGGGGTTCGTCAACTTTAGAGGGGTTTGTTTTTCTTTTCTTTCGTTTTTTCATAGTAGGCTGTTTTTTTCTAGGGGAGGGTTACTAACCCGACGCCCAAACCCAAGTTTTTAACGTTCTTATAGGTGAACGCGCGGCACATGTTAGCTCACTACTTTTAACGGGTGTTAAAGGCAGTTCCCCATGTTGGTACCCAGACATATAAAATTGAGATATGTTACAAACAGTTGCAAACATATATTTGTTTGGACCCAAACAAATTATGTTTGGATCCAAACATATATTTCTTTGCAATCAGTCCCAAACAAATATTTGTTTGGATTCAAATATATTTCTAACATATATTTTTCTGCGTGCACTATTTCTGATTATATATTTTTACAATTAGGGATTTGTTGATAGAAAATTTAGGTGCACTATTCCCGCTAATCACAGGCTGCGGCATTTTGCTATTGGCAAAACTGACTGATACTTTGTTACTAGTTTTACCAAAAATCGAATTGGTTTGTATTCATTGATACCAAAATAGCTACCCCTGGTCCTTATAAAAATACCATTTTTCAGGGTTTTGTTTCTTCTTCAACTGTCACCATTCTGATGCGACATTTTTAAATTTTTCGTTTTGTCTCAAATCGAAGAGCTCTAAAAGTTCCTTATTAAAAAAGCTAAAAAGTAATTAAGCTGAGCAAACAAAACTAGGCCACACTAACTCTGAGAACGTGTGATGACTATTAATTCCTATTGCTAAACATACATCATGACAAGTTGTGACTGGGAATTCCATTAAGACTTAAAAACAAAACATCCAACTAAACACAACAAAAATAACAACATCATAGTTCCAGATTATCGATAACACATTAATATTAATTAATAACAGAAACATTGTTCCGCACTTGTTTATCTTCATTGAATAAACCAAACACAAATCATCACAACAGCACCCTAAGATATCCACTAAATTCTGCCGAGATCGACATAATCCCAAATGAAAGTTCTTAACGATTTCACTTTCTTTTTTTCGAACATAAATATTTATTTCAAGTTTACTGTAAATATGACTAACAACTACAACAACTGCTCTGCAAACAGTGTCATCATCATTACTATTAATATTCGTATAAAAAATGAAACAAACAAACACAACAAACTTTTTCTATTACAAAGACAACAGTTGGAAACTTCCGTTTGCCCTTTTTTAGGCCTTTCCAAGTGTGCCAAACTTTTACTCCATCCCCCTAGGAAAATATTGTCCTTTAATATTTAGCCTTCTCTCTTCTCATTTGATTGGAAGTTTCATCGATTAAATAAATATGTATTTGTCATAAATGTGTAGCGAGGATTTGTTTTATCATCCGCAGTGGGCATAATTTATCACAAAATTTTGAAAAAGGACATTCAACTATTTTTATTCTGATATAGGAACATAGAAAATTTCATAGGAGATGAATACTCGTCGACAGGGACTTTTCCTGTAGAAAAGTACATCGACAATGTCTCTTCCAATGGAAAAGTTTATCAATGATGACTTTTTCCACACAATAGTTGGTCGGAGAAAACGTTTCATAACGAATAGTTATTCGACGATGAATTTCCTGCAGACGATAATTTTTGCTAGAGAAGAGTTCAGTTGGCGATTACTTTTCCTGTAGAAAAGTTCTTTGAAGGATCATTGTTCCCAAAGAGAAGTAATGCGACGATGATGGAAAATAGGATATTTCACCGACGATGACTTTTCCCTATAGAAAATATTATCGACGATAAATTTTCCAATAGAAAAGTCCATCGACGATAACTTTTCCAATAGAAAAGTCCATCGACGATGACTTTTCCTATAGAAAAGATCATCGAATGATGACTTTTCCTATAGAAAAGTTCATCGGACGATGAATTTTCCTATAGAAAAAATCATCGACGATGACTTTTCCTATGGCACAGATCATCGACGATGACTTTTCCTATAGAAAAGATCATCGACGATGACTTTTCCTATAGAAAAGATCATCGACGATGACTTTTCCTATAGAAAAGATCATCGACGATGACTTTTCCTATAGAAAAGATCATCGACGATGACTTTTCCTATAGAAAAGATCATCGACGATAACTGTTCCTATAGAAAAGTTCATCGGAGATGACTTTTCCTATAGAAAAGATCATCGACAATGACTTTTCCTATAGAAAAGATCATCGAGGATGACTTTCCTCCAGAAAAGATCATCGACGATGACTTTTTCCATAGAAAAAATCATCGACGATGACTTTTCCTATAGAAAAGATCATCGACGATGACTTTTCCTATAGAAAAGATCATCGACGATGACTTTTCCTATAGAAAAGATCATCGACGATGACTTTTCCTATAGAAAAGATCATCGACGATGACTTTTCCTATAGAAAAGATCATCGACGATGACTTTTCCTATAGAAAAGATCATCGACGATGACTTTTCCTATAGAAAAGATCATCGACGATAACTGTTCCTATAGAAAAGTTCATCGGAGATGACTTTTCCTATAGAAAAGATCATCGACAATGACTTTTCCTATAGAAAAGATCATCGAGGATGACTTTCCTACAGAAAAGATCATCGACGATGACTTTTTCCCTAAAAAAAAAAAAATCATCGACGATGACTTTTCCTATAGAAAAGATCATCGACGATGACTTTTCCTATAGAAAAGATCATCGACGATGACTTTTCCTATAGAAAAGATGATCGTCGATGACTGTTCCTATAGAAAAGATTATCGACGATGACTTTTCCTATAGAAAAAATCATCGACAATTCATTTTCCTATAGAAAAGATCATCGACGATGACTTTTCCTATAGAAAAGATCATCGACGATGACTTTTCCTATAGAAAAGATCATCGACGATGACTTTTCCTATAGAAAATATCATCGAGGATGACTTTTCCTATAGAAAAGATCATAGATGATAAATTTTCCTATAGAAAAGATCATCGACGATGACTTTTCCTATAGAAAAGATCATCAACGATGGCTTTTCCTTTAGAAAAGATCATCGACGATGACTTTTCCTATAGATAGGATCATCGACGATGACTTTTCCTGTAGAAAAAAATCATCGACGATGACTTTTCCTATAGAAAAGATCATCGACGATGACTTTTCCTATAGAAAAGATCATCGACGATGATTTTTCCTATAGAAAAGATCATCGACGATGACTTTTTCTATAGAAGAGATCATCGACGATGACTTTTCCTATACATAATATTATCGACGATAACTTTTCCTATAGAAAAGATCATCGACGATGACTTTTCCTATAGAAAATATTAACGACGATAACTTTTCCTATAGAAAAGATCATCGACGATGACTACTCCTATAGAAAATATTATCGACGATAACTTTTCTTATAGAAAAGGTTATCGACGATGACTTTTCCTATAGTAATGATCATCTACGATGACTTTTCCTATAGAAAAGATCATCGACGATGACTTTTCCTATAGAAAAGATCATCGACGATGGCTTTTCCTATAGAAAATATCATCGAGGATGACTTTTCCTATAGAAAAGATCATAGACGATAAAATTTCCTATAGAAAAGATCATCGACGATGACTTTTCCTATAGAAAAGATCATCAACGATGGCTTTTCCTTTAGAAAAGATCATTGACGATGACTTTTCCTATAGAAAAGATCATCGACGATAACTGTTCCTATAGAAAAGTTCATCGGAGATGACTTTTCCTATAGAAAAGATCATCGACAATGACTTTTCCTATAGAAAAGATCATCGAGGATGACTTTCCTACAGAAAAGATCATCGACGATGACTTTTTCCATAGAAAAAATCATCGACGATGACTTTTCCTATAGAAAAGATCATCGACGATGACTTTTCCTATAGAGAAAAGATGATCGACGATGACTTTTCCTATAGAAAATATCATCGAGGATGACTTTTCCTATAGAAAAGATGATCGTCGATGACTGTTCCTATAGAAAAGATTATCGACGATGACTTTTCCTATAGAAAAGATCATCGACGATGACTTTTCCTATAGAAAAGATCATCGACGATGACTTTTCCTATAGAAAAGATCATCGACGATGACTTTTCCTATAGAAAAGATCATCGACGATGACTTTTCCTATAGAAAAGATCATCGACGATGACTTTTCCTATAGAAAAGATCATCGACGATGACTTTTCCTATAGAAAAGATCATCGACGATGACTTTTCCTATAGAAAAGATCATCGACGATGACTTTTCCTATAGAAAAGATCATCGAGGATGACTTTTCCTATAGAAAAGATCATAGACGATAAATTTTCCTATAGAAAAGATCATCGACGATGATTTTTCCTATAGAAAAGATCATCAACGATGGCTTTTCCTTTAGAAAAGATCATCAACGATGGCTTTTCCTTTAGAAAAGATCATCGACGATGACTTTTCCTGTAGAAAAAAATCATCGACGATGACTTTTCCTATAGAAAAGATCATCGACGATGACTTTTTCTATAGAAAAGATCATCGACGATGACTTTTCCTATAGAAAAGATCATCGACGATGACTTTTTCTATAGAAGAGATCATCGACGATGACTTTTCCTACAGAAATTTCATCGACGATGACTTTTCCTATAGAAAAGATCATCGGACGATGACTTTTCCTATAGAAAAGATCATCGATGATGACTTTTCCTATAGAAAAGATCATCAACGATGATTTTTCCTATAGAAAAGATCATCGACGATGACTTTTCCTATACATAATATTATCGACGATAACTTTTCCTATAGAAAAGATCATCGACGATGATTTTTCCTATAGAAAATATTAACGACGATAACTTTTCCTATAGAAAAGATCATCGACGATGACTACTCCTATAGAAAATATCATCGACGATAACTTTTCTTTTAGAAAAGGTTATCGACGATGACTTTTCCTATAGTAATGATCATCTACGATGACTTTTCTATAGAAAAGATCATCGACGATGACTTTTCTATAGAAAAGATCATCGACGATGACTTTTTCTATAGAAAAGATCATCGAGGATGACTTTTCCTATAGAAAAGATCATAGACGATAAATCGGAGATGAATTTTCCTTTAGAAAATTTCATCGGAGATGACTTTTCCTATAGAAAGTTCATCGGACGATGATGACTTTTCCTATAGAAAAGTTCATCGGACGATGACTTTTCCTCGGACGATGACTTTTCCTATAGAAAAGTTCATCGGACGATGACTTTTCCTATAGAAAAGTTCATCAGACGATGACTTTTCCTATAGAAATTAGGAAAAGTTCATCGGACGATGACTTTTCCTATATGGAAAAGTTCATCGGACGATGACTTTTCCTATATGGAAAAGTTCATCGGACGATGACTTTTCCTATATGGAAAAGTTCATCGGACGATGACTTTTCCTATATGGAAAAGTCCACCGGACGATGACTTTTCCTATATGGAAAAGTTCATCGGACGATGACTTTTCCTATATGGAAAAGTCCATCGGACGATGACTTTTCCTATATGGAAAAGTTCATCGGACGATGACTTTTCCTATATGGAAAAGTTCATCGGACGATGACTTTTCCTATATGGAAAAGTTCATCGGACGATGACTTTTCCTATATGGAAAAGTTCATCGGACGATGACTTTTCCTATATGGAAAAGTTCATCGGACGATGACTTTTCCTATATGGAAAAGTTCATCGGACGATGACTTTTCCTATATGGAAAAGTTCATCGGACGATGACTTTTCCTATATGGAAAAGTTCATCGGACGATGACTTTTCCTATATGGAAAAGTTCATCGGACGATGACTTTTCCTATATGGAAAAGTTCATCGGACGATGACTTTTCCTATATGGAAAAGTTCATCGGACGATGACTTTTCCTATATGGAAAAGTTCATCGGACGATGACTTTTCCTATATGGAAAAGTTCATCGGACGATGACTTTTCCTATATGGAAAAGTTTATCGGACGAAGACTTTTCCTATATGGAAAAGTTCATCGGACGATAACTTTTCCTATATGGAAAAGTTCATCGGACGATGACTTTTCCTATATGGACGATGCCTTTTCCTATATGAAAAGTTCATTGGACGATGACTTTTCTTATAGAAAAGTTCATCGAAGATGACTCTTTTTATAGAAAAGTTCATCGAAGATGACTTTTCCTATAGAAAAGTTCATCGGAGATGACTTTTCCTATAGAAAAGTTCATCGGAGATGACTTTTCCTATAGAAAAGTTTAATCGGAGATGACTTTTCCTATAGAAAAGTTTAATCGGAGATGACTTTTCCTATAGAAAAGTTTAATCGGAGATGACTTTTCCTATAGAAAAGTTCATCGGAGATGACTTTTCCTATAGAAAAGTTCATCGGATATGAATTTTCCTATAGAAAAGTTCATCGGAGATGACTTTTCCTATAGAAAAGTTCATTGGAGATGACTTTTTCTATAGAAAAGTTCTTCGAATGATAAAGTTTATAGGAAGGATATCATAATTTTTTTCTCTTTGTTGTGTAACAGATAAAGCCGACATTTTATTTCACTTTGATTTTAATGATACATTTCGGTTTTCTTTGTTGTTTAGTGGTAAAGGTCACCATAGCTTTAGGCAAACAGCAATAACAACAAATGCTGCACGTATTTGTGCACAATAAACAAACAATGAAACATCCCAGCACAAAATTGCCAACTTTATTTCCAGGCCAAAAGTTTTAATGATTTTTTGCTGGGCTAACCAACAATTAATACATAAAGTTATACGTTGCTGTTGTTTTTGTTTTAGGGGGAAAGAAAATGTATGCTCAAGTTTTGCATTATTCATAGTCATGGCGTTTGCTTTTTGTGACTTTCGTTTGTGTGTGTAAGGGGTGCAAGATTTTGAACTATGTATATTTGCTTTGTTGAAACTGTATAGTTTTTAAGGTTTTAGAGGTCAGCAATGGACAAAAAAAGTTGTATCTCTTTTGTATATTTTTGGAATATTTCTCATAATAAGTGGCAATCTTGGTTATTTAAATTCGAAACAAGGGAATTTATTAAAGAAATTTAAAAGCAGCATGCAAAAACATTTTAACATTTTAAGCCAAATTTTTTGAAACGAGGTAGTATTAAGGATGCTTTTAATTATAGCGTCACTTAATGATAAGTCCCAATTTACATTAGGCGAGTTTACTTGCGGCAATTGTCAGTTTGTTGGTGAGAGAGGGGGCTGAGAGGCAAAGCGTTACCATATGCCTCACCTCTCTCTCTATCAAATTGACAATTGCCGCAAGTAAACTCGCCTAATGTAAATTGGGACTAATATTTTCGAATTCAAATAAAGAATCGCATTAAATAAAAATATGTATATTATTCGCAGGCATTTTCAAAATTATTCCTATATTATCCATATTAAAAAATACTCGCTCCATTCAAAAGCTCCCCTAAGCTGCAAAAGCAATATTCACATTTCCATCAATCATACGTCCGTCACATGTTTTGCCCTGTTATTCTCTGCCATTGTGAAATTTTAAATTTGTTTTCAAAATTTCCCCCCACTCACAGACAAAACTGACAAACTTTTATTTGTTTCATATCTAACCATGACATCATCAACATCGTCATAGCCTGAATGTCACACATCCATATGTATACATCCTTCCCATAGAGTCAGTCAACCAGTTAACCAAACAACCAGTTCTTCATTGAGGCTAAAGTGTTATCTATTGACGTTTAAATGAACATCACCATTTTTATAGTTTATAAGTTTTTAATATCAAATCTCACCCGAAACCACGTTTCCATGCAAGCAGGATATATGAAATGGTTTTAGATGAAACAATTTCATACGGCAGCAGCCAACAGCAGTTGGGAATGTGAATAGGGAACAATAAGACATCTACTACGAGTCCTGCGATTAAGTTAAAGAAGAGTTTTCGTATCGTAATGTCATATAGGAAGATTCGCACTTTAGAAAACATCATTCAGGATGATTTTCCCTATAGAAAAACTTAACCGTTATGTCTTCTTTATGGCGAAGTTCATTAGGAATGGTTTTTCCTATTAACAATTTCATTGACCACGGTTTTTCTATAGACAAGTTCATCCAGGACTATTTTACTTTAGAAAAATTCATCTGGGATGACTTTTCCTTTAGAAAAATACTGATACTTCCTACAGAAATATTCATTCAGGAAGTCTTTTTCTAAACAAATATACAGTCAAGACGACTATCCTATAGAAAATTCATCCTTGATGATTTTGCCTATAGAAAAGCTTATCCATGGGGCATTTTCCTAAAGTAGCACATCCATTATGCATTTATCTATAGAAAAGTTCATAAAGTTTCCTTTTTTGTCAGAAGTTCTAGCAGGATGATTTCCCCATTACCAGCTCATCAAGTTTTGCTATTCCAGGAAAATTTCTCACATAAACAATTCATCGACTATGACATGCATATACGCACGTTCATTGACGATAATTTTTCATCAGAATGGCTTTTACCACAGCCAAATTCACAGACGATGACTTTTCCTACACAAAAGTTCATCTCATAGAAAAGTTCATCGACGATGAATTTTCTCATTGAAATGTTGATCGACGATGACTTTTCTCATTGAAATGTTCATCGACGATGACTTTTCCCATAGAAAAGTTCATCGACGATGACTTTTCCCATAGAAAAGTTCATCGACGATGACTTTTCCCATAGAAAAGTTCATCGACGATGACTTTTCCCATAGAAAAGTTCATCGACGATGACTTTTCCCATAGAAAAGTTCATCGACGATGACTTTTCCCATAGAAAAGTTCATCGACGATGACTTTTCCCATTGAAAAGTTCATCGACGATGACTTTTCCCATTGAAAAGTTCATCGACGATGACTTTTCCCATAGAAAAGTTCATCGACGATGACTTTTCCCATTAAAAAGTTCATCGACGGTGACTTTTCCCATAGAAAAGTTCATCGACGATGACTTTTCCCATTAAAAAGTTCATCGACGATGACTTTTCCCATAGAAAAGTTCATCGACGATGACTTTTCCCATAGAAAAGTTCATCGACGATGACTTTTCCCATAGAAAAGTTCATCGACGATGACTTTTCCCATAGAAAAGTTCATCGACGATGACTTTTCCCATAGAAAAGTTCATCGACGATGACTTTTCCCATAGAAAAGTTCATCGACGATGACTTTTCCCATAGAAAAGTTCATCGACGATAACTTATCCCATAGAAAAGTTCATCGACGATAACTTATCCCATAGAAAAGTTCATCGAAGATGACTTTTCCAACAGAAAAGTTCATCGACGATGATTTTTCAATAGATATGTTTATCGACGATGACTTTTCCAATAGAAAACTTCATCGACGACGACTTTTCCTATAAAACACTTCATCGACGATGACTTTTCCAATAGAAAATTCATCGACGATGACTTTTCCAATAGAAAAACTCATCGACGATGACTTTTCCAATAGAAAATTTCATCGACGATGACTTTTCCAATAGAAAAGTTCATCCACGATGACTTTTCCAATAGAAAAGTTCATCCCCGATGACTTTTCCAATAGAAAAGTTCATCGACGATGACTTTTCCAATAGAAAAGTTCATCGACGATGACTTTTCCAATAGAAAAGTTCATCGACAATGACTTTTCCCATAGAAAAGTTCATCGACGATAACTTATCCCATAGAAAAGTTCATCGACGATAACTTATCCCATAGAAAAGTTCATCGAAGATGACTTTTCCAACAGAAAAGTTCATCGACGATGATTTTTCAATAGAAATGTTTATCGACGATGACTTTTCCAATAGAAAACTTCATCGACGATGACTTTTCCTATAGAAAACTTCATCGACGATGACTTTTCCAATAGAAAAACTCATCGACGATGACTTTTCCAATAGAAAATTTCATCGACGCACATAGGAGTAATGTATGTTAAAAGTTGATTAAAACTCCTAAAAACCTCATTTATAATCCGATTGATATAATATTTTGCACAAATCATATCTTTGGTCCAAGGACTATTTTTGTAGAAAATAATGAAAATCGGTCCAGATTTGGGTATAGCTCCCAAATATATTAGCATCGGATATGAGGTAAATAATGCACTAAAAGCGTAGTATAGGTCCGATCAAGCTGAAAATTGGTACAAACCTACCTACCTTATTTCTACACGGCTATGTGGTGGTATTTTTGATATTTGCAAAAAAAGTGCAAAAAGTTATAACCCTAGTGCGCACTTGTTGTCTTACCCATATTTTACTTCAGAAAAAAACCGTAATTTTTCCGAATGGCGCAAACATTTATCAAAAGTTTTGATATAGTCTGATAAATTAGAGCCCCGGCTATAAGACAGATCAAAAATTAGTGTTGGCAAACGTTGCCAAAATATTTTTGTAATTTTTTTAAAATTGTTTTACATAAATTATTTAAATTTTACTTCAGAAAAACCAGTGATTTTTCCGAATGGCGCAAACATTTATCAAAACTTTTGATTTAGTCTGATAAATAAGAGCCCCGGCTATAAGACAGATCAAAAATTAGTGTTGGCAAACGTTGCCAAAATATTTTTGTAATTTTTTTAAAATTGTTTTACATAAATTATTTAAATTTTACTTCAGAAAAACCCGTAATTTTTCCGAATAGCGCAAACATTTATCAAAAGCTTTGATATAGTCTGATAAATAAGAGCCCCGGCTATAAGACAGATCAAAAATTAGTGTTGGCAAACGTTGCCAAAATATTTTTGTAATTTTTTTAAAATTGTTTTACATAAATTATTCCAATTTAACTGCAGAAACAAATTTATAGGTTTTCATGATTGCAGTGGAGAAAAATATGATTATTTCAGATTGGCGCAACTATGCGTAGCGTATTATCTTTGAATCAGCATAATCTTCCATAAAACATCAAAAGTAACTATGGTCCGTAAACGCTCGCATCATCGTATTTCACCATTGAAATTTGAGTTATCGTAAAAGATATCTATGAATGAAGGGATGTATCACAATAAACTAATACACATGAGTACAAATATAATGAGTAGATTTGGCGAACGCTGGAACCAAAATATATTTCTATTTTGTAAATGTTTTCTTAAATACTTCCATATTTCAATTGTTTTAGTTGATAAAAATGAGATTTTTTCAGAATGGCGCAAATATGCGCAATATATTATGATTGTATCCAATGTTGGAGACTTCAGTGCATAAATCACCAAAAGTAATTATGGTCCGCAAACGTTCGCATCATGCACTTTTTCACTTTTGAAATTTGAGTTATCTTAAAAATTATCATAAAAAATTTTCATGAAGGAAGAGACGTACCACCATTATTAAAGAGTGAAGCTGCAAAAACAATTTGGAACTTTTATAAGCTTATCTTGTACGGAGAATATACAAAAACAAAAAACCTTGAAAATTATAAATTTTCGCGAAAATATTTTTATTTCAATGTTCACTTCATTTTATAATATTTGAACATGTACTTTTTTGCTTTCATTATAGCTGAGTTCAATCGGCTGCTGCTTTGGATTGGTTAACCGCAGATAGTTGCGGATGGTCATAGCGAATGGGGAAAAGGGTCAGGTGACTGTTTACCAATAGTTAGTTTTCAAAAACGCGATTTTTATATGTTGAGTTTTGATCAACTTTTGGCCTATATTACTCGTATGTGCGACGATGACTTTTCCAATAGAAAATTTCATCGACGATGACTTTTCCAATAGAAAAGTTCATCCCCGATGACTTTTCCAATAGAAAAGTTCATCGACGATGACTTTTCCAATAGAAAAGTTCATCGACGATGACTTTTCCAATAGAAAAGTTCATCGACAATGACTTTTTCCATAGAAAAGTTCATCGACGATGACTTTTCCCATAGAAAAGTTCATCGACAATGACTTTTCCAATAGAAAATTCATCGACGATGATTTTTCCAATAGAAAAGTTCATCGACGATGACTTTTCCAATAGAAAAGTTCATCGACGATGACTTTTCCAATAGAAAAGTTTATCGACGATGACTTTTCCAATAGAAATTTCATCGACGATGACTTTTCCAATAAAAATTTCATCGACGATGACTTTTCCCATAGAAAAGTTCATCGACGATGACTTTTCCCATAGAAAAGTTCATCGACGATGACTTTTCCCATAGAAAAGTTCATCGACGATGACTTTTCCCATAGAAAAGTTCATCGACGATGACTTTTCCCATAGAAAAGTTCATCGACGATGACTTTTCCCATAGAAAAGTTCATCGACGATAACTTTTCCCATAGAAAAGTTCATCGACGATGACTTTTCCAATAGAAAAGTTCATTGACGATGACTTTTCCCATAGAAAAGTTCATCGACGATGACTTTTCCCATAGAAAAGTTCATCGACGATGACTTTTCCCATAGAAAAGTTCATCGACGATAACTTATCCCATAGAAAAGTTCATCGACGATAACTTATCCCATAGAAAAGTTCATCGAAGATGACTTTTCCAACAGAAAAGTTCATCGACGATGATTTTTCAATAGATATGTTTATCGACGATGACTTTTCCAATAGAAAACTTCATCGACGATGACTTTTCCTATAAAAAACTTCATCGACGATGACTTTTCCAATAGAAAGTTCATCGACGATGACTTTTCCAATAGAAAAACTCATCGACGATGACTTTTCCAATAGAAAATTTCATCGACGATGACTTTTCCAATAGAAAAGTTCATCCACGATGACTTTTCCAATAGAAAAGTTCATCCCCGATGACTTTTCCAATAGAAAAGTTCATCCCCGATGACTTTTCCAATAGAAAAGTTCATCGACGATGACTTTTCCAATAGAAAAGTTCATCGACGATGACTTTTCCTATAGAAAAGTTCATCGACGATAACTTTTCCCATAGAAAAGTTCATCGACGATAACTTTTCCCATAGAAAAGTTCATCGACGATGACTTTTCCAATAGAAAAGTTCATCGACGATGACTTTTCCCATAGAAAAGTTCATCGACGATAACTTATCCCATAGAAAAGTTCATCGACGATAACTTATCCCATAGAAAAGTTCATCGAAGATGACTTTTCCAACAGAAAAGTTCATCGACGATGATTTTTCAATAGAAATGTTTATCGACGATGACTTTTCCAATAGAAAACTTCATCGACGATGACTTTTCCTATAGAAAACTTCATCGACGATGACTTTTCCAATAGAAAAAATCATCGACGATGACTTTTCCAATAGAAAATTTCATCGACGATGACTTTTCCAATAGAAAAGTTCATCCACGATGACTTTTCCAATAGAAAAGTTCATCCCCGATGACTTTTCCAATAGAAAAGTTCATCGACGATGACTTTTCCAATAGAAAAGTTCATCGACAATGACTTTTCCCATAGAAAAGTTCATCGACGATGACTTTTCCCATAGAAAAGTTCATCGACGATGACTTTTCCCATAGAAAAGTTCATCGACGATGACTTTTCCCATAGAAAAGTTCATCGACAATGACTTTTCCAATAGAAAATTCATCGACGATGACCTTTCCAATAGAAAAGTTCATCGACGATGACTTTTCCAATAGAAAAGTTCATCGACGATGACTTTTCCAATAGAAAAGTTTATCGACGATGACTTTTCCAATAGAAATTTCATCGACGATGACTTTTCCAATAGAAAATTTCATCGACGATGACTTTTCCAATAGAAAAGTTCATCCACGATGACTTTTCCAATAGAAAAGTTCATCGACGATGACTTTTCCAATAGAAAAGTTCATCGACGATGACTTTTCCAATCGAAAAGTTCATCGACATTGACTTTTCCAATAGAAAAGTTCATCGACGATGACTTTTCCAATAGAAAAGTTCATCAACGATGATTTTTCAATAGAAATGTTTATCGATGATGACTTTTCCAATAGAAAATTTCATCGATGATGACTTTTCCAATAGAAAATTTCATCGACGATGACTTTTCCAATAGAAAACTTCATCGACGATGATTTTTCCAATAAAAAACTTCATCAGCGATGATTTTCCATAGGAAAAGTCATCGTCCGATGAACTTTTCTATAGGAAAAGTCATCGTCTGGTGAACTTTTCTGTAGGAAAAGTCATCATCCGATGAACTTTTCTATAGAAAAAGTCATCATCCAATGAACTTTTCTATAGGAAAAGTAATCGTCCGAGGAACTTTTCTATAGGAAAAGTCATCATTCGATGAACTTTTCTATAGGAAAAGTCATCATCCGATGAACTTTTCTATAGGAAAAGTCATCGTACGTAATTTTGGGCTTAGAAAGTTAAAAAAAAAAAATTCGATAGGAATGGTCGTCCTGGCTCAACTTTTTTATAAGAAAAGTCATCCTGACCCCTCGAAGGCAAAGGTCTTCCAAGATTAAGTATTCTATAGGAGAAACTTGCTGAATGGATTTTTCCACAGGAAAAGTCATCTAGGATGAATTTTCCTATAGGAAAAGACATACTGGATAAACTTTTCTGTTGGAAAATTCATCCTAGATGAAATTTTCGAAAGAAAACTTCATACTCGATGGACTTTTCTTTATTAAGAGTTATCCTTTCTTTCTGGAGAATATTCATCGTTTACGTCCTTATTCACCTACCGCTTGCTGTTGCTCTTCTCTCTCTCATGTATCTGTTCTTCAAGCTTATCTTTTTTATAGACCAGCATTTTTTGTTGTGCTAGTTATGACTTTAGGCTATTTTGTATGTAAATATCAGAGAAAACAGAATCGTATGAATGAACGCCAGCATACGAATTTTTCCATTATAAACGAAAGTAAACATACGATTTACTATTGCCTTTTACTAGCAGCTACTAGCTTTGAATTGAGTGGTTTGCTTGTATGTGTGACGAACGACTGCTGACTGGTTGTGGTGTGGTTGTTATTCATTGTGGTGTTGGTTATTACCCGCGGCTCTTATGTCTAATATTGGCAAATGTGGTAGATGAAATGAAATTACTTTTTTACAGCTCAAAAAACAGCTAGACTAAAAAATTGATTGAGTTTGGGGGTGATGGTTATAGTTACTGTGAAATATGAAAGTAAAATAAATAAGCTGAATTAGTTATTGGGAGTTAAATTTATTGGGGCATGGAAATTACTATGGAAATCCCTCAGGTTGAATAAGGTATATTTTGAATATATATTTGATTCATATGTTAAGATAAAAATTTTTGGTCCATTGTTAAATTTTAGGCCTTTCGCAACTCTCTTCACAAATCCCAAACCAAAACCAAACTCTTACCTAAAGTCGTTTAAATTCAATAAGCAATGCATTTTATTCATCTTTTCTGTTTAGCAAAGCTGTGGCTGCCTGCGGCAAATCCATATAACAACGATTGTTCAATACTATTGTGGTACTTACTATTTGCTCTATAACTTCTTAACTATGTACGGATGTCGCTGCATGTCAGTATGTGTGTGGGCATATCCGTTCGTTTTTCAAACGCCTCTCATTGCACAGCACATGAGAGGCTGCCTGCATGTATGCATGTGTGGGTGTGTTCATGTGTGTGAATGAAGTATCAAAAGAGGGCTTAATTAGTTTGAAATAGCGGTGTAAAAGTAATGTTGGCATAAAATTTTAATTACTTTACTTCAATGTTCTACTTGTGCAACTCTGATGATGATGACGGTGATGCCATGTGAGCTGCTTGTCGGCTGGCTGGGTTGCTTGCTCATTTTCTCTTCATTTGAGTTGCTTTGGTTTCCCAAACTCCCGTCTCCCGTCTATGCATCCATCCAACCACCACTGATATTGCTGGCTGACTGCCTAGCTGTTTGGCTGTCTTCTACAATGACTATGGGTATAATTGCAGGTTTCTTTAATTACAAATGTTGGAATGTGTTTCTGGGTATGGGTGTGTATAGACAAACATACATACACATCAAAGTATGTGAGTGTGTGCGCGCCAACAAACCTGCATGATTGTTGCTTTAGCTGTGTAAGGATTGCGCCTTGCAAAAGTGTCTGTTGCGATTTTCTGCCCTCTTTACTGTTTTACATCTTCCACACATACTCTGACGCCACCCATATGTACGTATTTATGTCTATATATAGACTTATAATGCTGTTTGTCTGATACCTCGCTTATTCTATGTGCAAATGAGTCCTGTCACATGGATTGTTGCTTTTAAGTGGGTACAAGTTGACACCTATTTGTGAACTGAAAAGTACTACTAGCTTAAAGAGGTTTTCGCCATGAAGCAAGAGACGGCGAACGACGGTTAATGGGGCGGGGGTGCAAAAAGGATTACTGCTGAACGAAAAAACAACACTTGTGATTTCAATTTATGAGGGTGCCAGGCGCAAAAAAAGAAAAAACAATTCTCTATATCATGTGATTTTTATGAGACATACATATGTTTGCTGGAATTAGTCAAATGGAATTTTTAAGTGCCACCTCCATCTCCTCGTCGAAAGAGCAAAAACAAAACAAACACATGTATAACGTGAAAGCAAAAGGGTGTCAGATTATGGGGATTATATTGTAAGGTTTTTAATTCGCCCTTGTTGGTAGTGAAAATAGAAGCAACAGAAAAAGAGACAAGTGTCTGCTACTCTGTAATCTTTGCTTATTTGAAATGTATGTCACTCACTGTGCATCCATTTCAAGTGAAATGAATATTATTTTTTTCTTCTCATTGAAATCAGTGGCCAGCCATTAAGTCAATGTCGAAAATTAAAGTTGAAATAGAAATTGTACAATTAGCTGGAAGAGATAGCGATTCGTTAAGCACTTAAGATACGGCCATCGGAGGTGACTTTTCCTCTTGAAAAAGTCAATAGAGATGACTTTTCCTCTAGAAAAGCTCCTTTAGAACATATCGTCGGAGATGACTTTTCCTATAGAAAAGTTCATCGGAGATGACTTTTCCTATAGAAAAGTTCATCGGAGATGACTTTTCCTATAGAAAAGATCATCGGAGATGACTTTTCCTATAAAAAAGTTCAACGGAGATGACTTTTCCTGTAGAAAAGTTCATCGGAGATGACTTTTCGTATAGAAAAGTTCATCGGCGATGATTTTTCGTATAGAAAAGCTCATCGGAGATGACTTTTCCTGTAGAAAAGTTCAACGGAGTTGACATTTCCTGTAGAAAAGTTCATCGGAGATGGCTTTTCCTATAGAAAATTTCAGCGTAGATGAATTTTCCTATAGAATATTTCAGCGTAAATGACTTTTCGTATAGAAAAGTTCATCGGAGATGACTTTTCGTATAGAGAAGTTCATCGGAGATGACTTTTCGTATAGAAAAGTTCATCGGAGATGACTTTTCGTATAGAAAAGTTCATCGGAGATGACTTTTCGTATAGAAAAGTTCATCGGAGATGACTTTTCGTATAGAAAAGTTCATCGGAGATGACTTTTCGTATAGAAAAGTTCATCGGAGATGACTTTTCGTATAGAAAAGTTCATCGGAGATGACTTTTCGTATAGAAAAGTTCATCGGAGATGACTTTTCGTATAGAAAATTTCAGCGTAGATGAATTTTCCTACAGACTTTTCGTATAGAAAAGCTCATCGGAGATGACTTTTCGTATAGAAAAACTCATTGGAGATGACTTTTCGTATAGAAAAGCTCATCGGAGATGACTTTTGGTATAGAAAAGCTCATCGGAGATGACTTTTCGTATAGAAAAGCTCATCGGAAATGACTTTTCGTATAGAAAAGCTCATCGGAGATGAGTTTTCGTATAGAAAAGTTCATCGGAGATGAGTTTTCGTATAGAAAAGTTCATCGGAGATGACTTTTCGTATAGAAAAGTTCATCGGAGATGACTTTTCGTATAGAAAAGTTCATCGGAGATGAATTCGTATAGAAAAGTTCATCGGAGATGACTTTTCGTATAGAAAAGTTCATCGGAGATGAATTTTCGTATAGAAAAGTTCATCGGAGATGAATTTTCGTATAGAAAAGTTCATCGGACGATGACTTTTCGTATAGAAAAGTTCATCGGACGATGACTTTTCGTATAGAAAAGTTCATCGGACGATGACTTTTCGTATAGAAAAGTTCATCGGACGATGACTTTTCGTATAGAAAAGTTCATCGGACGATGACTTTTCGTATAGAAAAGTTCATCGGACGATGACTTTTCGTATAGAAAAGTTCATCGGACGATGACTTTTCGTATAGAAAAGTTCATCGGACGATGACTTTTCGTATAGAAAAGTTCATCGGACGATGACTTTTCGTATAGAAAAGTTCATCGGACGATGACTTTTCGTATAGAAAAGTTCATCGGACGATGACTTTTCGTATAGAAAAGTTCATCGGACGATGACTTTTCGTATAGAAAAGTTCATCGGACGATGACTTTTCGTATAGAAAAGTTCATCGGACGATGACTTTTCGTATAGAAAAGTTCATCGGACGATGACTTTTCGTATAGAAAAGTTCATCGGACGATGACTTTTCGTATAGAAAAGTTCATCGGACGATGACTTTTCGTATAGAAAAGTTCATCGGACGATGACTTTTCGTATAGAAAAGTTCATCGGACGATGACTTTTCGTATAGAAAGGTTCATCGTAGATGACTTTTCGTATAGAAAAGTTCATCGGAGATGACTTTTCGTATAGAAAAGTTCATCGGAGATGACTTTTCGTATAGAAAAGTTCATCGGAGATGACTTTTCGTATAGAAAAGTTCATCGGAGATGAATTCGTATAGAAAAGTTCATCGGAGATGACTTTTCGTATAGAAAAGTTCATCGGACGATGACTTTTCGTATAGAAAAGTTCATCGGACGATGACTTTTCGTATAGAAAAGTTCATCGGACGATGACTTTTCGTATAGAAAAGTTCATCGGACGATGACTTTTCGTATAGAAAAGTTCATCGGACGATGACTTTTCGTATAGAAAAGTTCATCGGACGATGACTTTTCGTATAGAAAAGTTCATCGGACGATGACTTTTCGTATAGAAAAGTTCATCGGACGATGACTTTTCGTATAGAAAAGTTCATCGGACGATGACTTTTCGTATAGAAAAGTTCATCGGACGATGACTTTTCGTATAGAAAAGTTCATCGGACGATGACTTTTCGTATAGAAAAGTTCATCGGACGATGACTTTTCGTATAGAAAAGTTCATCGGACGATGACTTTTCGTATAGAAAAGTTCATCGGAGATGACTTTTCGTATAGAAAAGTTCATCGGAGATGACTTTTTGTATAGAAAAGTTCATCGGAGATGACTGTTAGGAAAAGTTCATCGGACCGATGACTTTTCTGTTAGGAAAAGTTCATCGGACCGATGACTTTTCTGTTAGGAAAAGTTCATCGGACCGATGACTTTTCTGTTAGGAAAAGTTCATCGGACCGATGACTTTTCTGTTAGGAAAAGTTCATCGGACCGATGACTTTTCTGTTAGGAAAAGTTCATCGGACCGATGACTTTTCTGTTAGGAAAAGTTCATCGGACCGATGACTTTTCTGTTAGGCTTTTCCTATAAAAAGCTAATCGGACGATGGCTTTTCCTATAGAAAAGCTCATTGGACGATGCTTATTCGTATAGAAAAAGCTCATCCGACAATGCCTTTTCCTTTATAAAAGTTCATCGGAGATGACTTTTCGTATAGAAAAGTTCATCGAAGATGACTTTTCGTATAGAAAAGTTCATCGAAGATGACTTTTCGTATAGAAAAGTTCATCGAAGATGACTTTTCGTATAGAAAAGTTCATCGAAGATGACTTTTCGTATAGAAAAGTTCATCGAAGATGACTTTTCGTATAGAAAAGTTCATCGAAGATGACTTTTCGTATAGAAAAGTTCATCGAAGATGACTTTTCGTATAGAAAAGTTCATCGAAGATGACTTTTCGTATAGAAAAGTTCATCGAAGATGACTTTTCGTATAGAAAAGTTCATCGAAGATGACTTTTCGTATAGAAAAGTTCATCGAAGATGACTTTTCGTATAGAAAAGTTCATCGAAGATGACTTTTCGTATAGAAAAGTTAATCGAAGATGACTTTTCGTATAGAAAAGTTCATCGGAGATGACTTTTCATATAGAAAAGTTCATCGGAGATGACTTTTCATATAGAAAAGTTCATCGGAGATGACATTTCGTATGGAAAAGTTCATCGGACATGACTTTTCGTATAGAAAAGTTCAACGGAGATGACTTTTCGTATGGAAAAGTTCATCGGTCATGACTTTGCGTATAGAAAAGTTCATCGTAGATGACTTTTCGTATAGAAAAGTTCATCGTAGATGACTTTTCGTATAGAAAAGTTCATCGGAGATAGAAAAGTTCATCGGACGATGACTTTTCCTATAGAAAAGTTCATCGGACGATGACTTTTCCTATAGAAAAGTTCATCGGACGATGACTTTTCCTATAGAAAAGTTCATCGGACGATGACTTTTCCTATAGAAAAGTTCATCGGACGATGACTTTTCCTATAGAAAAGTTCATCGGACGATGACTTTTCCTATAGAAAAGTTCATCGGACGATGACTTTTCCTATAGAAAAGTTCATCGGACGATGACTTTTCCTATAGAAAAGTTCATCGGACGATGACTTTTCCTATAGAAAAGTTCATCGGACGATGACTTTTCCTATAGAAAAGTTCATCGGACGATGACTTTTCCTATAGAAAAGTTCATCGGACGATGACTTTTCCTATAGAAAAGTTCATCGGACGCTGACTTTTCGTATAGAAAAGATGACTTTTCGTATAGAAAAGTTCATCGGAGATGACTTTTCGTATAGAAAAGATGACTTTTCGTATAGAAAAGTTCATCGGAGATGACTTTTCGTATAGAAAAGATGACTTTTCGTATAGAAAAGTTCATCGGAGATGACTTTTCGTATAGAAAATTTCATCGGAGATGACTTTTCGTATAGAAAAGTTCATCGAAGATGACTTTTCGTATAGAAAAGTTCATCGGAGATGACTTTTCATATAGAAAAGTTCATCGGAGATGACATTTCGTATGAAAAAGTTCATCGGAGATGACATTTCGTATGAAAAAGTTCATCGGATATGACTTTTCGTATAGAAAAGTTCAACGGAGATGACTTTTCGTATAGAAAAGTTCATCGGTCATGACTTTGCGTATAGAAAAGTTCATCGGTCATGACTTTGCGTATAGAAAAGTTCATCGTAGATGACTTTTCGTATAGAAAAGTTCATCGGAGATAGAAAAGTTCATCGGACGATGACTTTTCCTATAGAAAAGTTCATCGGACGATGACTTTTCCTATAGAAAAGTTCATCGGACTATGACTTTTCCTATAGAAAAGTTCATCGGACGATGACTTTTCCTATAGAAAAGTTCATCGGACGATGACTTTTCCTATAGAAAAGTTCATCGGACGCTGACTTTTCGTATAGAAAAGATGACTTTTCGTATAGAAAAGTTCATCGGAGATGACTTTTCGTATAGAAAAGATGACTTTTCGTATAGAAAAGTTCATCGGAGATGACTTTTCGTATAGAAAATTTCATCGGAGATGACTTTTCGTATAGAAAATTTCATCGGAGATGACTTTTCGTATAGAAAATTTCATCGGAGATGACTTTTCGTATAGAAAATTTCATCGGAGATGACTTTTCGTATAGAAAATTTCATCGGAGATGACTTTTCGTATAGAAAATTTCATCGGAGATGACTTTTCGTATAGAAAAGTTCATCGAAGATGACTTTTCGTATAGAAAAGTTCATCAAAGATGACTTTTCGTATAGAAAAGTTCATCGAAGATGACTTTTCGTATAGAAAAGTTCATCGAAGATGACTTTTCGTATAGAAAAGTTCATCGAAGATGACTTTTCGTATAGAAAAGTTCATCGAAGATGACTTTTCGTATAGAAAAGTTCATCGAAGATGACTTTTCGTATAGAAAAGTTCATCGAAGATGACTTTTCGTATAGAAAAGTTCATCGAAGATGACTTTTCGTATAGAAAAGTTCATCGAAGATGACTTTTCGTATAGAAAAGTTAATCGAAGATGACTTTTCGTATAGAAAAGTTCATCGGAGATGACTTTTCATATAGAAAAGTTCATCGGAGATGACATTTCGTATGGAAAAGTTCAACGGAGATGACTTTTCGTATAGAAAAGTTCATCGGTCATGACTTTGCGTATAGAAAATTTCATCGGTCATGACTTTGCGTATAGAAAAGTTCATCGTAGATGACTTTTCGTATAGAAAAGTTCATCAGAGAAAGAAAAGTTCATCGGACGATGACTTTTCCTATAGAAAAGTTCATCGGACGATGACTTTTCCTATAGAAAAGTTCATCGGACGATGACTTTTCCTATAGAAAAGTTCATCGGACGATGACTTTTCCTATAGAAAAGTTCATCGGACGATGACTTTTCCTATAGAAAAGTTCATCGGACGATGACTTTTCCTATAGAAAAGTTCATCGGACGATGACTTTTCCTATAGAAAAGTTCATCGGACGATGACTTTTCCTATAGAAAAGTTCATCGGACGATGACTTTTCCTATAGAAAAGTTCATCGGACGATGACTTTTCCTATAGAAAAGTTCATCGGACGATGACTTTTCCTATAGAACTGTTCATCGGACGCTGACTTTTCCTATAGAAAAGTTCATCGGACGCTGACTTTTCCTATAGAAACGTTCATCGGACGCTGACTTTTCGTATAGAAAAGATGACTTTTCGTATAGAAAAGATGACTTTTCGTATAGAAAAGTTCATCGGAGATGACTTTTCGTATAGAAAAGTTCATCGGAGATGACTTTTCGTATAGAAAAGTTCATCGGAGATGACTTTTCGTATAGAAAAGTTCATCGGAGATGACTTTTCGTATAGAAAAGTTCATCGGAGATGACTTTTCGTATAGAAAAGTTCATCGGAGATGACTTTTCGTATAGAAAAGTTCATCGGAGATGACTTTTCGTATAGAAAAGTTCATCGGAGATGACTTTTCGTATAGAAAAGTTCATCGGAGATGACTTTTCGTATAGAAAAGTTCATCGGAGATGACTTTTCGTATAGAAAAGTTCATCGGAGATGACTTTTCGTATAGAAAATTTCATCGAAGATGTCTTTTCGTATAGAAAAGTTCATCGAAGATGACTTTTCGTATAGAAAAGTTCATCGAAGATGACTTTTCGTATAGAAAAGTTCATCGAAGATGACTTTTCGTAAGGCCGATGAGCTTTTCCATAGGAAAAGTCATAGTTCGATGAGCTTTTCTATAGGAAAATGAAAGTTCATCGGACCGATGACTTTTCTGTTATAGGAAAAGTTCATTGGACCGATGACTTTTCTGTTATGAAAAGTTCATCGATCGATAACTTTTCTGTTAGGATAGATAACATTTCTGTTTAGAAAACTTCATCGATCGATAACTATTCTGTTAAGATAAAAGTTTTCTGTTAGGAAAACTTCATCGATCGATAACTTTTCTGTTAGGAAAAGCTCATCGATCGATAATTTTTCTGTTAGGAAAAGTTCATCGATCGATAAATTTTCTGTTAGGAAAAGTTCATCGATCGATAAATTTTCTGTTAGGAAAAGTTCATCGATCGATAAATTTTCTGTTAGGAAAAGTTCATCGATCGATAAATTTTCTGTTAGGAAAAGTTCATCGATCGATAAATTTTCTGTTAGGAAAAGTTCATCGATCCATAACATTTCTGTTTCCAAAGTAAATTTAATTAAAATTCAAAAGTTGAAGATGAGCAAATCTAGGAAGAGAGAATAAATTTCCATGGGTTTCGAAAGTAAGTTATTTTGTGAAAAAATATTTGGTTATGGAAGTTAATTATGGCATTTAATTATGACAGTTATGTATGGATTGCAGAACAAGGTAAACTAGGAAAACTTTGTTCTGTCCAGCATGAATCCTTATAAAGTAGGGAAATTAAGAGAAAATTAAATTCGGATTGGTTTACAAAATTGGTTTAATTTGGGAATGTAAAATTATGATCCCGTAGCTTAGCACCCATTTTTTTGGAAGATAGATGATAAATGTGTGGTCAACAACATGATTTATTTCAGAAAACAAACTTCTGTAGAAGGTAAAACTTAATTGGATTTGATGGAAGCACTTCCACTCTGTCTCTGAGTCTGTCCAATATGTATCAAAACTCCTTTGGTGAGTGGGTAATAAAGTTCCCAAGCGGATAGTATATAACCTATCCTTGCATTTTGAATGTAGTCCTCAACAAAACTCCCCCCCAAAAACATCCTCATAACATTCCTACCACCACAATGTTCATTTGGCAAACTTCTCACAACACACTTCCCATTGTGGTGAATGGTTCATTCCTTAAGTGTGTGGTTAATACACAATTTGTGCGAACATGGTGGCAAATCATTGACATGACTACTCTGGGAAATTAGAAACAATGGGGTTCTCCCACATGCAGGAATATTTCGGGGAATTACATTGTGTACGTAAAGCTACAAAATTTTACAGGTAACTTAAAATCTTCCCTCCCGAACAGTCAGTATATGCGATTATTTGTGTGTACAAATTTCCTACAACGTAAAGAAATACTTTTACTCATTTTATTGTTTGCAACATTTTTATGTCATAGAATGTTAACTGGGAAAATTTATTTCATTTTCACGGCAATTTAACGGTTTTTAAACAAACGACATTTCCCACAGACATGCAAATGAAGGAGTTGAACAACAAACAAAACATGTTAGGCACTTAAATTCTCTACGACATGTTCAAGACAATTAAATGTGACACTTTTATTGAAATACTTTTGTTTAACACCATACGAACACATACAAAGACACATAAATGCGGATACTTAAGGACGATTTAGAGAAGATTCTTTAAGAAAAAAAAAATTCTGAAAAAATTTCACCTAAGAAAATGAAAAATTTCTCTAAGAAAATTTATCTCCGATGAACATTTCTATAGGAAATATGATATCCGATGAACTTTTTTATAGGAAAAGTCATCGTCACTTTTCTATAGGAAAAATCATCTAGGCGTAACTTTTCAATAGCAAAAGTCGGTTCCGATGTACTTTTCAATAGGAAAAATTATCTCCGATGAATTTTTCTATTGGAAAAGTCATCTACGAATGATTTTTCTATAAGAAAAGTCAACTCCGACGTACTTTTCTATAGGAAAAGTCATAAACAAAAAACATTTCTATAAAAAAGTCATCGCTGGTGAACTTTCTATAGGCAAAGTCATCGTCCGATGGATGTTTTTAAAGGAGAAATCATTTCCGATGGAAATCTTCTAATCTTCGATTGAAAATAATCGAACTTTTCAACAGGAAAAGTCATCTTCGCTGCAATTTTTCTATGAGAAAAAGTCATTTGCAATGAACTTTTCCATAGGAAAATCATCTTCGATAAACTTTTCTATAGGAAAAGTCATCTCCGATGAACTTTTCTATAGGAAAAGTCATCTCCGATGAACTTTTCTATAGGAAAAGTCATCTCCGATGAACATTTCTATAGGAAAAGTCATCTCCGATGAACTATTCTATAGGAAAATTCATCTCCTATGTTATAAGAAAATTCATCTCCGATGAACTTTTCTATAGGAAAATTCATCTCCGATGAACTTTTCTATAGGAAAAGTCATCTCCGATGAACTTTTCTATAGGAAAAGTCATCTCCGATGAACTTTTCTATAGGAAAAGTCATCTCGGATGAACTTTTCTATAGGAAAAGTCATCTCGGATGAACTTTTCTATAGGAAAAGTCATCTCCGATGAACTTTTTAATAGGAAAAGTCATCTCCGATGAACTTTTCTATAGGAAAAGTCATCTCCGATCAACTTTTTCATGGGAAAAGTCACCTCCGATGAACTATTCCATGGGAAAAGTCATCTCCGATGAACTTTGCTATAAAAAAAGTCATCTCCGATGAATTTTGCTATAGGAAAAGTCATCTACGATGAACCTTCCTATAGGAAAAGTCATCTCCAATAAACTTTTCCATGGGAAAAGTCATCTCCGATGAACTTTTGCATGGGAAAAGTCATCTCCGATGAACTTTTCCATGGGAAAAGTCATCTCCGATGAACTATTCCATGGGAAAAGTCATCTCCGATGAACTATTCCATGGGAAAAGTCATCTCCGATGAACTTTTCTATAGGAAAAGTCATCTCCGATGAACTTTTATATAGGAAAAGTCATCTCCGATGAACTTTTCTATAGGAAAGTCAACTCCGATGAACTTTTCTATAGGAAAAGTCATCTCCGATGAACTTTTCTATAGGAAAAGTCATCTCCGATGAACTTTTCTATAGGAAAAGTCATCTCCGATGAACTTTTCTATAGGAAAAGTCATCTCCGATGAACTTTTCTATAGGAAAAGTCATCTCCGATGAACTTTTCTATAGGAAAAGTCATCTCCGATGAACTTTTCTATAGTCAAAGTCATCTCCGATGAACTTTTCTATAGGGAAAGTCATCTCCGATGAACTTTGCTATAAAAAAGTCATCTCCGATGAACTTTGCAATAAAAAAGTCTTCGCCGATGAACTTTTCTATAGTCATCTCCAATGAACTTTTCTATAGGAAAAGTCATCTCCGATGAACTTTTCTATAGGAAAAGTCATCTCCGATGAACTTTTCTATAGGAAAAGTCATCTCCGATGAACTTTTCTATAGGAAAAGTCATCTCCGATGAAATTTCTATAGGAAAAGTCATCTCCGATAAACTTTTCTATAGGAAAAGTCATCTCCGATGAACTTTTCTATAGGAAAAGTCATCTCCGATGAACTTTTCTATAGGAAAAGTCATCTCCGATGAACTTTTCTATAGGAAAAGTCATCTCCGATGAACTTTTCTATAGGAAAAGTCATCTCCGATGAACTTTTCTATAGGAAAAGTCATCTCCGATGAACTTTTCTATAGGAAAAGTCATCTCCGATGAACTTTTCTATAGGAAAAGTCATCTCCGATGAACTTTTCTATAGGAAAAGTCATCTCCGATGAACTTTTCTATAGGAAAAGTCATCTCCGATGAACTTTTCTATAGGAAAAGTCATCTCCGATGAACTTTTCTATAGGAAAAGTCATCTCCGATGAACTTTTCTATAGGAAAATCATCTCCGATGAATTTTCTAATAATCTCCGATGAAATTTGCTTTAGTAAGAGTCACCTACGATTAATTTTTCTATAGGAAAAGTCATCTCCGATGAACTTTTCTATAGGAAAAGTCATCTCCGATGAACTTTTCTATAGGAAAAGTCATCTCCGATGAACTTTTCTATAGGAAAAGTCATCTCCGATGAACTTTTCTATAGGAAAACTCATCTCCGATGAACTTTTCTATAGGAAAAGTCATCTCCGATGAACTTTTCTATAGGAAAAGTCATCTCCGATGAACTTTTCTATAGGAAAAGTCATCTCCTATGAACTTTTCTATAGAAAAAGTCATCTCCTATGAATTTTGCTATAGGAAAAGTCATCTCCGATGAACTTTGCTATAAAAAAGTTTTCGCCGATGAACTTTTCTATAGGAGAAGTCATCTACGATGAACTTTTCTATAGGAAAAGTCATCTACGATGAACTTTTCTATAGGAAAAGTCATCTCCGTTGAACTTTTCTATAGGAAAAGTCTTCTCCGATGAACTTTTCTATAGGAAAAGTCATCTCCGATGAACTTTTCTATAGGGAAAGTCATCTCCGATGAACTTTTCTATAGAAAAAGTCACCTCCTATGAAAATTCATCGCTGAAAAGTCATATTATCTCCGATGAACAATCCTATAGGAAAAGTCATCTCCATTGAAATTATCCCAAGGAACATCATATCCGTTGAACTGCTGTATAAAAAAGTCACCTTCGATGAAGTTTCTATGTTGATTACTCCATCTTTGATGGAACTTTTCTATAGAAAAATACATTTTCAATAGAACTTTTCAACAGGATAAGTCATCTTCGATGGACATTTTTTATAAGAACAAGTAAAAAGTTATCAGTCGGCTTTACCGACAGAGATATACCCTCAGCCTATGTGAATCTATGAAAGTGGATCTTTTTTGGGAGTCATATCTTTTCGATAGATATCGCGTCGACTAGTCATTTCAGTGGGTCATCGTATTACTTTTGGTCCAGTATACCGGTAAGCATGGACTTGTCCACCGAAAATATAATATCGCTGTAAACAGCACCGCAACGAACAGCATTAGTATACATTTCCAAACGATCTTCGAACAGAACCTAAACTGCACTTAGACACAAATGTTGAACTTTTGTGGGGGAGTTACCCTAAGGAGAGGACTGATATGGGCCGTTTTAGAAGTTAAACTAAATTTGACAGAATATTAGGAGATCCAAAGATTGGACCAAACTGGTTACCCCGTTCAAGGAATATCGTGCATACCATTTTAGTGACATTTTTTAAATATTGGGGGTAGTACCGAAAGTTGTGGACAGGTATTTTCCATCTTCGAACTGAAACTGAGTTTGAGCAAAATATGACGAAGGCAAAGTTTGGAACAAATCGGTTGATCAGTTGGATAGTTATCGTGCTCTCCAGCCACTACATATGTTGGCATAGGGGTTTTTTACACTTTTCGGGCTGTTCCCTGAAAAAAACTTTCACCGTCGCACAGTGGTTCAGAATCGTTTTTTCCTGGTCAAAATTCTGTAACTTTTGAACGGATAGAGATATATTCATAATTCTTTTTTTGTTAGACAGATAACACAATCAGCTTTCAGATGAATTATAAGCGGTCTGGTAGTTGCAGAGAAATTCAAGGTCAAAGTTAAACTTTTGAGTTTTTTAACTATTTTTCATCAAAATATGAGTGTTTTTGTGGTTTCTATATCTTCCTATGTATTAAAGATGGTTAAACACCAACAAATAAACAAAATAATTACCAAAAAAACTAAAAAAAAAAATTCGAAAAAATTTCGAAATTTTTTTTTTCAAGAATTTTTAAAAAAAAAATTTACAAAAAAAAATTAAATTTTTTCAAAAATTAAAAAAATTCTCCTGGGGTTTTAATAAAACTTATATAACTCGTATAAAAACTCATATACTCAAAAAAGTTGTAATTTGTGTCAAAAAACTGTAATTCATATGGAAACAGTATAGAAAAACACACATTTTTACCCATGTAATTTCAATAAATTGAAAAAAGTGTTAAACAGACGGAACGGGACGGGTAATATAGTATATATGGGCTGGAAGAGGAGACTTTCGGGCATCTTTCTGTGAAAACAGAACTTTGTTCCATGTTGTTCCAGAAAAGTTCTAGTCCACTAAATTTGGAATTTCATAAAATTTAGTACCCGAGGAAAAATAAAATAGATCATGTTGTGTAAACGCTACGGTAATTTACTAAAACGATTTTGAAAGGCCACAATCCTACCTACCTTAAAAAAAACAATGAACACAATAACTGTTATAGTTTCAGAGAATTAGCTTCGTCTTTCTCCAGAAATTTGCAAAAATTACGTATTTCCCAAAAATGGGGAATATGCTCGTCTTTAGTGGCACGCCACGCCCACACCTTCCAATATTTGGGCCTAATTCTTTGGTTTCCTTAGTTTCAATATGTTTACTATCGAATCCCATATAGAAATTAAATATCTTTGACAAAACAAAATGTTGATTTTTGGCCAGGAAAATCGATTCCTGAACCATTGTGCGTCGTAATTAAGGCAGAGAATGCAAGTTGCTTTAACAAAAATCAAAGTGTTTCGAGAGCAGGTCTAAAAGTGAACTTATCCGTAATTTTGTGTGGGAGATACCCGAAGAAGTGGGCAAATATAGTCCATATTCGATCCTGATCTATATCTGTTAGGTATATTAGGAGGTGAAATGTATGGACCAAATCGACCACTCCCTTCAAGAGTTATCGTGCGGACAATTTTTCCGAACATTTTTGAACTTTTGTGGGGGAGGTATCTGAAGCGGTGGACCGATATGGCTTATCTTCGAACTTAAACTAAGGTTGCACAATATATTACGAAGGTCACATTTTGGACCGAATCGGCAATTCCGTTCTAGAGTTATCTTGCGCTCCAACTAATACCCACGGTGTCATAAGGGTTTTTTTGCACTTTGCACGCTATTTTCTCGGAAAGTATGGACTTGCCCCTGATGAAACTTCTACCGTCGTAATTGAGACAATGAATACAAGTTGTTACAAAAAAATCAAAGCGATGCGATTGTAGGTCTATATAGGAAAATTCATCGGCCGATGAACTCTTCTATATAGGAAAAGTCATAGGCCGATGAACTTTTCTGGTCTTCTCACAGCAAATAACAATTTCTTCACACGGAAGACCACCAGGTCATCTCATAAAAAACCACAAAGTCTTCCCATGGAAGAACACAAGGTATTCTCATGGAAACTCCAAAGTCTTCTCATAGAAGACCACTACGTCTTCTCGTAGAAGAAAACCCGGCCTACTCATAGAAGGTCAACAGTCCTCCTCATAGAAGACCACACAGAAGAAACGTTGGTATCCTAAGAGAAACACACATTTATTCTTATAGAACACCTCCAGGTCACCTTATAAAATACCACTAGGTCTTATGATGGAAAGCCACCCCGCCTTCTCATAGAAGTCCACAACGATTTCTCTTACAAGACCATTATGTCTTCTCATAGAAGACCACCATTTCTTCTCATAGAAGACCACCAAGTCTTTTCATAAAAGACCTCCAGGACTTCCCATAAATATTACCAGGTATTCTCATAGAAGACAAGATCAGCTGGTCTTTTCTTCTAAGGTCCGCAAGTTCTTCTCATAGAAGACCATTAGGTCTTATTATAGAAGACCGCAATTACTTCTTACCGAGCACACATTTTGTTTATTCAAATTGCACCCACATCATTTTTGTCGGTTTCTATTGATCTTCCTGTGATTTACATTCATTGCAGCTTGACAACATGCCAGCTAGCCACCTGACAATTAAAACTATTTTGTAGCTACAACAAAAAACGTTCCATTGACTGATTGCACATTGTCAAGGTGACGACGTATGAATGCCATGATGTTTGGCGCCAGTGCAATCAAAAAAAGTAAGTCATTACAAAGGTAACCCCTTTTGATTGAAACAAAATAACACTGAATTATACACAATTAATTCACAAACAACAGTGACAACAAGAAGATGAACAACAACATTAACATTTATGACAAATGGAGCATTTAGTTTCAAAGCTAATTGATGTGAAAAACAAGTATCATTCAAATTCAAATTCTGAAAACATTTGTTACTGAAGTTCATAAAGAACAACATTTCAGTTAATGAACTGAAAGTGAATTGCAATATGTTGGTGTTCTTGTTGTTGTTTTTGTCGTTGTTTATTATCATTTGACATGATTATTATGTTAGTGCATTATTGCGCTTTTTGTCTCCCTGATTTTTTAGTTTTTTTTGTATTTTTTCGTTTTATGCTTTTCGATATGCATATGTTGTGTACTGCAATTACTGTGCATAGATACATATGTATGTATATAAGTACATATGTGGTGTTTGGTTTTTGTTGTTTTTGTTATATATTTTTATATTTCTGTGTCTTTCTACTAATGGCGGGAACAAAACAATTAAAGCAATTAACACTTCCTAATTATCTCTCATATGGAAACCCACAAAATAGACAGACATGCAAACCGAACAGACAAATAAACGTACATATGTATGTATGTACATATGGAATGGAAGACAGACGTTTAGCGTCAGACAGACAGCCTTAAAAGCCAACAGCCAAGCCGAAAAAATAGATAGAAAGCCAGCTGCCGTAACACAACCCGACTGACTGGGTAACAAAACACAAAACATAAGCTTTACATGTTTTGTTAAAATAAATACAGTATGGGACGCTGAGTATTATGGAGTTCACTAAAAAAGTATCAGTCGGCTTTGCCGACAGAGATATACCCTCAGCCTATGTGATTTGAAACTATCATCTACGGACATCGAATGTATTTAGGGTCTTTTCAGTATTTTGTAGCCTTTTTTGGACTTTTGAACTTGCCGACAAAAATGTGGATTAGGATTAAAGTTCAAAAGCGCTGCGGTGGAGGTACTTGAAGGAATGGAAGGACACAGTCCATTATGGAATTAGATCTTATTTTGGGAGTCATATCTATTCGATAGATGTCGCGCCGACTAGCCATTTCTGTGGGTCATCGTATAACTTTTGGACAAGTATGCCAGGAAGCATGAACTTGTCCACGGAAAACATAATATCGCTATAAACAGGACCACAACGAACAGCATCGGTATAAAACTCCATAGGATCCTCGAACAGACCCTAAACTGCACTTCGACACAAGTGTTGAACTTTTGTGGGAGAAGTACCCTAAGGAGAGGAGCGATTTGGACAAAATATTAGGAGATCCAAAGTTGGGACCAAATTGCGTGCTCCGTTCTAAAGATATAATTCGGACCATTTTAGTGAAATTTTTTAAATATTGGTGGGGGTGGTGGGGGGGGAGGTAGTACGGGAAGTTGTGGACCGGTATTGTCCATCTTCGAACTGAAACAAAGTTTGGGCAAAATATGATGAAGGCCAAATCTTGGAACAAATCGGTTCGCCAGTTATCGTGTTCTCCAGCCACGGGGGGTTTTTACTTCTTTCGGCCTGTTTTCTCAAGAAGTATGGACTTGCCCCTGAAAAAACTTTTACCGTCGTAATTGAGGCAGCGAATGAAAGTTGCATCAACAAAAATCAAAGTGATTCCGAAAATTTTTGAACTTTTGTGAGGGAGGTACCTGAAGGAGTGGAGCGATATGGTTTATCTTCGAACTTAAACTAACTTTAGACAAACTATTATGAAACCCAAATTTTGGAACGAATGGGCAGATCCGTTCTAGAGTTTATAAGGTGTGGTTTTACCAAAGGCTGAGGTTAGCTCAGCCGCTGCCAGGGTCTACTCAAGGACCCACAAACCGTTAGTAAGATGAGACACGCTGGAACTAATAGTATGGAGATTAGTTGATGTTGTAGTATATGTTGGTAAAGTTGGGGAACAACCTCGGTTGGAATCGCTTCGAATTGGTCGGTATAAAGTAGGTGGTAATCGACGGATACAAGATGGGGTTGGTCGTTGACAGTCGGTCGATAACACTCGGCTCAGCAAATCGGCAATCTTCTGATCGTCAGCCCGCGTTCGGCAATACTCGGATTGTCAATTGGTCGGTAGTTCCCGTTGTTGGGGTATCGCACGGCTCGGTGTTACTGGATTGCTGTCGGATCGGTGTGTTCGGGTGTTGAATTCGGCTCGGTAGTCTTCGGTTGTTGAGTTCGGCTCTGTAGTCTTCGGGTGTTGAGTTCGGCTCGGTAGTCTTCGGGTATTGAGTTCGGCTCGGTAGTCTTCGGGTGTTGAGTTCGGTTCGTTCCTATTCGGATTGCTGTTCTGTAAAGAAAATAGTCGGATATAGTTAGACAACGGAGCGAACCAATCGCAGAGAGCGAACGAGTCGACAGGGGCGAACGAATCGACAGGAGCGAACAAATCGACAGGAGCGAGCGAATCGACAGGAGCGAACGAATCGGCAGGAGCGAACAAATCGCAAGGAGCGAACAAATCGCAAGGAGCGAACGGATCGACAGGAGCGCACAAATCGCAAGGAGCGAACGGATCGACAGGAGCGAATGAATCGCAGGGCCGACGGCTGTTGCTAGGTTCGGTTCAACTGACTGCGGACAATGCCACACGTCTTATCTTGTACTTCGTTTAACGCCAGCACTCCACAAATTCAGCGACGAAAACTAAACATTTAACCATCTGGGTTTACGGAGTGAATGAGAATTATTTGTAAGGCGAGACAACCCGGAAATACACTGAAGTTTAAATAATATATTATTGGAGTTGTATTTATGCATGAAGTTAAGATTATGCATGCACTGATAAGGTAGTTTTGTATTGATACTGGATGTAATATCAGAGGGGCGGTTTTGCAATGTAGCGGTCACGTTACAAGTTATCTGCGCTCCAACCATAGCCTTGCCTCGTCATAGGGTTTTTTTAACTTTCAGGCTATTTTCTCTGGAGGTATGGACTTGCCCCTAATGAAACTTGTACCGACGCATGGGGGACAGCAAATACAACTTGTTACAACAAAAATCAAAGCGATTCGAGAGCAGGTCCTAAACTGAACTTTTTCGAAATTTTGTGTGGGAAGTACCAGAAGAAATTCTACGATGTGTACAATATGGACCCAATCGGTTACTTCCCTTAAAAGTTATCGTCGCACAATTTTTCCGAACATTTTTGAACTTTTGTGGGGCAGGTACCTGAAGGAATGGACCGATATAACCCATCTTCGAACTTAAACTAAGTTTTGACAAAATATTACGAAGGCCAAATTTTGTACCAAATCGGTTCATCCGTTCGATAGTTATTGTGCGCACCAGCCAGCCAGACAGACAGACGGACGGACATTGCTAAATCGATTCCAAATTGTCTGAAACGGATTTCGTCCAAACATACTTGGGGTCTAAAACCATTATTTCGATGAGGCATATTTTGCCCGTATGAAAGTGTATATACCCTCTGTTCACGCCGGATTTCCCCAACTGGCAACCCTAATTCTATTTTTCTATATTTTAATTCGACAGCCCTAATTCTGTTCAGAGTTGTGTCTTGTATGTCCTCCGTCTAAATTTTCTAACTAAATGTACGCTCTCTTTCTCTCATTGCATTTCCTAATTGCCTTTGTAATTGCATTTTAATAAACACTTGTTACCAAACTATCAACCAATATTGTTGTTAAATTCGGTAAGCGCTGCTATTCAAATCTCCAAATTTGAATACAAAATAAAGAACCATTACTGTTCTTTCAAACCACTGATACGCCCGTGTTTTATTATACCCTACACCACTATGTGGGGAGGGTATTATAAGTTGGTTTCGGCCAAAAAGTTTGTAACGCATCGAAATAATGGTCGTAGACGAGCTGAGTCGATCTGGCTATGTGTGTCCGTCCGTCAGTCCGTCCGTCCGTCTGTCCGTCTGTCCATCTAAACCTTGTAATCACGCTACAGGTCGCAATTTTGATCGGATCGTCACGAAATTTTGCATGTTGATGGGGGTCCCGGAGGGGAAGAAGCCTATTGATTTTGGTGATGGTCGGATAATATTTAGGAGTTGGAAAGGGCAAAAAACTTAGGTCGATAAAAAGACAACGTTTTTTTTCCAAAGCGAATATCTCAGCTTCTATATGGGGTATACCAAAAGCAAAACCTGACAATTAAAGTAGAAAATATCACCTTTCTAATGATGTAAAGGAGTTGCTCGTAGGTGATCAAACAACGAAGATATCACAATAGTAGCAAATAAAACCCCAATTTTCATTTTTGCGATTTTAATTATATTGACGAATATCACAGCTTTAGTTGTAAAATTTCCAAAAGCAAAGCCTGACTATGAAAGTAGAAGGTCCCGTCTTTACAATGATGCAAACTAGGTCGGCGTAGGTAACCAAATGACGGGGATATCGCAATAGTCGACAATGCAACCCATTTTCCGATTTTTTTGTAATCACGCTACAGGTCGCAATTTTGATCGGATCGTCACGAAATTTTGGGGGTTAATGGGGGTCCCAAAGAGAAACAAGCCTATTGATGTTGATGATGGTCGGATAATATGCAGGGGTCGGAATGGGCAAACACTTATTTGGAGAAAGGTCAACGTTTTATTTCAAAGCCAATATCTCTGTTTCTTTTAGAGGTATATCTAAAGCAAAACCTATCAAGGAAAGTAGAAAATATCACCATTACAACGATGTAAAGTCGGTTGTCGTAGGTGGTCAAATAGCAGAGATATGGCAATAGTCGATAATGCATCCCATTTTCCGATTTTTTTGTAATCACGCTACAGGTCGCAATTTTGATCGGATCGTCACGAAATTTTGGGGGTTAATGGAGGTTCCAAAGAGGAAGAAGCCTACTGATTTTAATGATGGTCGGATAATATTCAGGGGTCGGAATGGGCAAAAACTTATTTAGAGAAAAGGTCTACGTTTTATTTCAAAGCCAATATCTCTGTTTTTTAAGAGGTATATCAAAAGCAAAACCTGGCAAGGAAAGTAGAAAATATCACCTTTACAACGATGTAAAGTAGGTTGTCATAGCTGCTCAAACAACAGAGATATCGCAATAGTCGGTAATGCATCCCATTTTCTGATTTGCTTGTAGTCACGCTACAGGTCGCAATTTTAATCGGATCGTCACGAATTTTTTGGGAGTGGATGCGGATTCCACAAAGGAAGAAGCGTATTTAGTTTGGTGATGGTCGGATAATATTCAGGAGTCGGAATAAGCGAAAAGCTTATGTGGAGGAAAGTCAACGTTTTTTTCTTATGCGAATATCTCCGCTTCTGGTTGGAGTATTCCAACAGGAATACCCGTCAATGGAAGAAGAAAAGATCTCGTTTATATTGATGAAAAGTATGTTGGCGTAAGTGAGCAAACCGAGATATTGCAAAATTCAGTAATAAACCCAATTTTTCCATTTTTTGTAATCACGCTACAAGTTGGAATTTTGATCGGATGGTGACGAAATTTTGGGGGTAGATGGGGGCCCCACAGAGGAAGAAGCCTATTGACTTTGGTGATAGTCGGATAATATTTAGGGGTCGGAATGGGGAAAAACTCATTTGGAGACAAATTCAAAGTTTTATTCTTTGTGAATATATCGGCTTCTAGTAGTGGTATTCCAACGGCAAAGCCTGTAAATGGAAGAAGAAAATATTACGTGTACATTGGTGTAAAGCAGGTTGGCGAAGGTGGTCAAACAAGGGAGATACCACAATAGTCGATAATGTATCGAATTCTTCCATTTTTTGCAATCAAGCTACAGGTCGTAATTTTGATCGGATGGTCACGAAATTTTGGTTGCTTATGGGGGTCCCAGAGAGAAAGAGGCATATTATTTTTGGTGGTAGTCGGATTATATTCCCTAAAAGAAATGTTTAGCATTGAAAAGCTTATGCAAAGGGGTAGTGGTGTAGGGTATCACATGGTCGGCCCCATCCCGACTATAGCCTTTGCTCACTTGTTTCTTTTTCTTCCACTCCTGCCAAAACTGCAACCGGAAGAAAATATTTCGATATCCACGGAGTATTTTTCTATCCAAAACACAGCAGTAAATCCAGCATTCTTCCCTACAGAAATACCCACTACCGGCATTTTCACCCTCGTTAGCATAAATGCTGAGGGTATAAAAAGGGATATTGTTGTATCAGTTTTTAATTAAATGAGCTGAGAAAACATTTTGACTATTGGAATAATGAAGCCCTTAATACTACGTGTATATAAAATATCTCATATCTTATAAAACTCGCACTAATCCCGCTTTCTTCGGCTTGCGGCCCAACAATCTTAAAATAATGTACACTTGCTACCAATTTGTGGTCTGCTTCAATTTGTGGTCTCCGTGAAAAAAACTATACAAATTCATATTTCTTTAGGTCCTGAACAAACCATTATAAAAATTCAGATTTTTGGGATATGAAAAAATATACATATTGTGGCTTTTTTGGACCTCTATTGTTCTTGAAAAAAGCTTAAAAACAAGTTTGTTGGACCAAAGAGGTCCTTGAAACAATTTGAAAATTTTCTATAAAACCTCCGTTTAATAAACACATTGGGTCCTAAAAAAGATTAAAAATTCCATTTTTGTCTTAATGTGTCCGGAAAAATACACAAATTGTGAACTCTGAAAGTTCATAAAAATTTTTAAAAATTCCATTTTTGTCTTCAACGTGTCATTAAAAATATAAGGTTTTGTGGCATCTGATAGTTCTTAAAAAATCGACATTTTTGAGGCCTCTGATAGTTCTTAAAAGATCCACGTTTTGTGGCCTCTGATAATTCCTAAAAAAAATTCCAAGCTTTTGAGACCTCTGATAGTTCTTAAAAATCTTTAAAAAAATCCACGCATTTGTGGCCTTTGATAGTTCTTTAAAAATCGTTCTTAAAAAACCCACGCTTTTATGGCCTCTGATAGTTCTTTAAAAAATCTTTAAAAATTAACGCTTTATTGGCCTCTAATAGTTCTTAGAAAATCTTTGAAAACTCCAAGCTTTTGTGGCCTCTGATAGTTCGTAGGGGATGAGAGATAACAAGGAACGGTCCTGACCGGCTTTAAGATGGCAAAGTCCAGGATTTATCTTGGTCCTTCTCTCATCTCAAGTGGACAATGACCTCTCCGTGGTGTCACCTGGGGAGCTGCCTTTAACACCCGTAAAAGGTAGTGAGCTAACATGTGCAGCGAGTTCACCCATACGACCGTTAAAAACTTGGGTTTGGGCGCCGGGTTAGTAAACCTCCCCTGGAATGTTCGCACACTTTATAGAGAAGGTGCAGTTTACGCATTGGCAGATGTACTTGAAAAGTACAAGGCCGACATTACTGTCATACAGGAAATACGATGGAATGGGAAAGGCGTCACAACAACACCTAAAGGTGACGCACTGTATTATAGCTGCCATGACACAGAGCATGAGTTTGGTTGCGGATTTTTAGTTGGTCGGAGGTTGAAACACCTGGTCTCCAGCTTCACACCATGAATGAAAGACTTGCTACAATTCGACTAAAAGCAAAATTCTTCAACATCAGCTTTATTTGCGCTCATGCTCCCACTGAAGACAAAGACGAACAGACCAAAGATATATTTTATGAGAGCTTGGAAGAAACTTATGACCGTTGTCCTGCCCATGACATTAAAATTATTCTAGGCGATTTTAATGCCAAAATTGGAAAGGAGAATATCTTTGGCCGAACAGTCGGGAAATTAAGTCTCCACAGTGAAACATCTGACAATGGTATGAGGCTGATAGACTTTGCAGCCGCAAGAAACATGGTGGTTAGCAGTACCAGATTTAAGCATCTCGATATTCATAAGGACACCTGGCTGTCGCCAGATCAAAGAACAAGAAATCAAATTGATCACGTTGTGATAGATGGAAGACATGTATCAAGCGTGTTGGATGTACGATCGTTCCGAGGTGCAAACATAGACTCGGACCACTACCTTGTTGCAGCAAAGGTACGTACCAGATTAAACGTAGCAAACAAAGTGCGAACAGACACAGCACGAAAGTTAGACATAGGTATGCTGAAATCACAATAGATAGCCACAGCATATTCCACTCAACTCGCCCAACTGCTTAATCAAAGCACTCCTCGTCCCGATAACATATCAGGACAATGGCAAAACATTGCCCACTCCATGCAAACAGCCGCAAAATCAGTACTTGGATACCAGAGACCTCCACCAAGGAATCCATGGTAAGACGAGGAGAGTCGTGCTGCTACCGAAGAGAAAAATGCGGCATATAGGACTACTTTCCTACTTACTCAGTAGCAACGCGTAGCGCACGAGAGAGGTATCGGTAGAAAAGGAGAGAGGAGAAACGTCTTTTCCGCAGGAAAAAGAGAGAGATGGAAAAGCGCGAGTGTGAACAAATCGAGATGTACAGGAGACAGAATGAAGTCCGAAAAATCTACCAAAGAGTGAAACATCAAACTGATGGCTTTGGAAGTGGCACATCCTCCTGTAGAGACCAGCAAGGTAATCTGATAACTGATACAGATAGTGCGCTAAGGATATGGAAAGAACATTTTTCAAAACTGTTGGTATCCAATAACAGCGAAGTCGACGAAGATACCACAGATCCAATCTCAGAAGATGGTATTGAATGTATACCGCCCAGCCAAGATGAGGTAAAAACAGCAATAAACCGGCTGAAGAATAATAAGGCAGCAGAGGCTGATGGCCTACCAGCTGTTTAAAACCGGAGGCGACACCCTGATTAGGTGTTTGCATCAGCTAGTTAGCTCAATCTGGCAGGGATAACGCGTACCTGACGATTGGAACCTGAGCATTCTGCTTCCCGTCCATAAGAAAGGAGATACGACTTTATGCTCCAACTATAGGGGCATAAGTCTTCTCCCTATCGCCTACAAGATAATGTCAGGGTTATTGTGCGAACGAATAAAGCCCATGGTCAACGAAATAATTGGACCATACCAATGCGGCTTTAGACCACTGCCGACCAAGAAGAGGGCACACAAAATTCTGAATATTTGCAACTTTTGACAGTGTGTTAGTAAGGTTGTATGCACGCATGCTGCAAAACAAAAACAAATCAAAACATTTGCTCTCTTGTGTATGCTCTTTCGTTGTGTTCGGGTCGTGTATGTGTGAATGCCGAAAAACTTCGTAACTTTAACAATACCAAAGAACGGCACTGCTTTAGACCTGGCAAGTCCACCATTGAACAGATATTTACCCTGCGGCAAATCCTGGAGAAGACCCAACAGATGCAGATCGACACCTACCACCATCTTGTCGATTATAAAGCAGGCTTCGACAGCCCGCTACGTTCAAAGGTATTCCAAGCCATGTCTGATTTGGTATACCCGCAAAGCTCGTTCGGCTTTGTAAAATGACTCTAACTGACACAAGATCTTCAGTTAAAATAGGAAAGAACCTCTCCGAAGAGTTTTGTACCGAAAGAGGTTTCAGGCAAGGAGACAGCCTTTCGTGTGATCTTTTCAACATCCTGCCAGAAAAGGTTATACGAGAGGCAAACGTCAAGAGAAGTGGCACAATCTACACCAATAGCCACAAGTTACTTGCTTATGCTGATGATATAGACATCATGGGACGATCAGTAAACGAAGTAACCGATACCTTTATGAAGGAGAATCTGCTAAAGTGGGTCTGGCGGTAAGCGGCGAGAAGACCAAGCTGATGGTGTCGACGCGCAATGCGTCCATTGAGCTCGGACCAACTGTGGAAGTTGGTTCCTATAATTTTGAGGTAGTAAAAGACTTCGTCTACCTCGGCACCGCCGTAAACACAACCAACAACATCAGTTGTAAAATAAATAGAAGAATTGTTTTGGCCAACAGATGCTACTTTGGCTTAAGTAAGCACTTCAAAAACAAAGCCACAACTCGTCAAACAAAAATAACTCTTTACAAAACACTGATACTACCCGTGCTGATGTGTGTTTCCGAAGCCTGTGTACTTGCGCAAGCAGATAAGGCAGTGCTTGTCGTGTTTATGAGAAAAATTCTTCGAAAGATCTACGGACCAATCTGCGTTGACGGTGAATATCGACTTCGTATAAACCACGAGCTGTATCTGCTATACAACGACATCAATATAGTTAAACGTATCGAGATGCAGCGATTGCTTTGGCTAGGCCATATAATAAGAATGAGCGATGATGAACCCGCTAAAAAAGCGAACCCGGCGAACCCGCTAAAAAGCGAATAAATACAGGCCACATGGCGGTGCACGCGGCATTGGCAGGCCAAAGAATATATGGCGCAAACAATTGGATGAAGAGATGACAAGGCGCGGTATTCCAGAAAGCGAAGCACTAAACAGGGAGAATTGGAGATCTTTTCTTAGATCGTCTATGGAATAAATGTTCTGTAATGGGCCAGCTAAGTAAAGTAAGTAGTGTTGGTGACATTTTCTGAGTATTTCAGCCATATAAAACTTCTCTAAAAGTAGTGTCTTAGGACACGCCGTTCGGACCCGGCGATAAACTGTAGGTCCCAAGGTTAACGTAATTAGGTGGCAGAATCGACAAAATTATTTCCTACAATAAGCTTATTTGTTCCATAAAGGAACTTTGATTTGCTGAAAGCTAATTAACAGGGACAGTGGTGTAGGGTATCATATGGTCCGACTATAACTTTTGCTTACTTGTTTTTTTTTTTGTGAATTTCAGCTTGAAAGGACCGTTCCTAGAATCTTTTTATGTTCTAAAAAGTTGTTTATTGAAATCTTAGGTACATTTTTGTAGTTGACTGTATCCTTTTGATTTGAATTGCTGTTTTGACCTATAAGAACCATTCCTACAGAGTTCGTATGTTTTAGAAAGTTTTTTACTAAGATCTAACGTACATTTTTCTAGTTGGTTGTTTGCATCAATTTTGATCGGTTTTATATATGTAGACTAAAATACGAGAAAAAAATTAAAAGGGAAATTTGACCTTGACGATTTTGACCTTGAAGGTGAGGTTGAATGGATTTTATGTGTTCACAATTATCATTCTTTAAGACGATAGATACAACTTTTGTTCTACGAGTAAACCCAAATTCTTGGCGGTTTAGAAGACAAAATGATCCCTTTTCACATCAAGGCCTCAAGTCTTTGGGGGTCCGTAACCGCGAAAGTTGAAGTGATAGGGAAAAACGCCGGGACGCGTATCTTCTTATTTTTGGTCTTCAATCACGCTGCGATGTCAGAATATGGTTAATAAATCATGACTCAAAAAATTACACACAGTGTAACCAAACATAGTTTTTTCTGAATCCAGACCGAGAAAACATCAAAAAGGTCAATGAAAACGGAACAATATTGATTAGTTGCCAAAGAGAACTGTACCTAAAATCTTCTGAGCAACATTTCTGGATGTTGAAAAATCTCATCTTGTGGTACTCTACTACGGTTCAAGAAATAAAGAACAAAAAGGATATGAAAGGAATTGAAATGTTCTACAAAAAGATTCGACAATCGACTTGACTAAAGACATGTGTCCTCAAAACGAAGCTACAATAACGCCAAAGAGAGATATGAAGCTATTTTCCCAAGTATTATAGGGGAAAAATCAAAAAAATCATCACGCAATATCTCAGAAACTTGACCTATGGCGAAAATTTCCTTTTGGATTGTTAAGATACTCAACAAGGGCTTTTATCTCCAAAATGAATTATCCACCCCCAAAAATGCTGCTGCACCGTGTTATTGAAATATTTGCTGCATAAGAAAATATGTAAAATGCATATATCATATGTTTCTATTGCAATTTAATTGGAAGCCAAAAATATGCCCAGTTCCAAAATTTAACATGAATCGCAACAAAAATAGGGGTTGCATAAAATTCCGCTGTCTACTAATATCCCGATCACGATTTCGAACATTGAATACATACCACTGGTTTCTGATCACCCAAGAATAGTCTATAAACTATCGTTTATACCTGATTATCGAATATATGGAGTTCCAGATTGTCTAAATTTGAATAACGAATTCATCAGTTCAGTTCCCTTTGATGCAAGAATCACCAAGCATAATCTTTCTGAAATATTTTCATATTATTACTATTGTAATTTTATTGTGTCTTCAATATCTTTCTCACATACTGTACTATGACTGTTACATGTTCATTTTATGCTTCCCTATGTTGTTGATACATTCGGCAAGCATTAGTGGTGGCAACCACAAATATTTCCCACAACATCATACCAGCCAGTTGAACATTATCACACAAACCTTTAAAGTGCAGTTTTTTTGTTGGCAAAGAGCTATAAGCGAGCATAGAACATAAAAGGGTTGGCTATATATGCATGTAGGTATCCGAAAAGAAGATTTTAAGTTTGATATGTAACAGATTCTGTTGGGGAGTTTAAAACATACATACATATATGGAAGAATGAATGGGAAGAAGAAAAATATTTTAAAAGCCACCTTAACAAGTACCGGTAAACACAATTTTCAACACCTAGAACAAAATTCAAAGTCTTTTAATATATCTTTTATATTTTTTTAAAGAAATATTACCTGGATGCTGGATATTAAGTACTAAAATTAAATTTCACTTAAATAACCAAAACACTTTAAGGTTCCGCTAAGGAATGTGTGCTCATAAATTGAACATAACATCCATAACTGATTTTTGATCCATATATTAAACATTTAAAATTATTTATTATTCCACTCCACTAATACATTGTAAAAAAAATCATGAGAATTGCCAATGAGTTACATATTGATTTAAAAAAAATTCTTGAAATCCATAATTCATATCGAAACAATATGTTTTATTTAACAGCACGTGCTGTCGAAGTCCCTTCAATGCGTTGAGGATTCTCCCATGGTAGCATAATATTATTATACCATGGCTTCTCCAAAGTATTAATGATAATTACTGAAACCTCTAAAACTTTATTATTATGTCGATGAACGGAACAAATAAGGGGTGCATTTGTAATGAATTAATTCGTATATTTTCAAGAAATTTGTCTGGTCGGATTGCTGCTCGACTTGAGATTCATTCTAGCAAATCGGAGGTCATTTCCAAAGTTTATTTCGACATTTTGAAATCATGCCCTCAGGGATGAACAACAGTGGAATAAATAATTTCAGTATTTTATCTCTGTTCCATCAACCACTCCCCACAAATTATGGGCTGGCTGGCTGGCAGGTAGGAAATGAATTGTTGTAATTGTCATTGTTGTGTTTATCGTATGCTTTGAATCCAAAAATAAGCTGTTTTATAAAAAATTTTAATTATAAATACAATACTAAGCGACTTTGTGATGTGGACAAACGGAAATGTTTCTATGGTTTGTTGGGGGGGGGTATTAGTGGATTGAGGAAGGATAAAAGCAGTGGCCATTCCGAGCGAACATACTATACTGTATGATGCTGCAACCTCTAGTTTATGTAGAGATGGCAGAGAGCACGCTTTCACACAGACAATGCTTTTATGTTACCGCCCTACACCCAATTAATGTAAATTTCTAATTATGGTCTACCGAATAGCAATAATTTCGAAGGGAAATGTGTGTCAAAGTGATAGGAGGATGAATAAATTAAACAACGTCTTTTATACATTTTATATAGAGGGACAATCGTTTAAATATTCCCAAAAAGGCCGGAAGTTTTAATACCCTACACCACTATGTGGAAAGGGTATTATAAGTTTGTTTTGGTAAAAATTCATGTAACACCGCGAAATATCGGTCCAAGACCCCTAATGTGTTATACCAATCTTCATATCTAGACGAGATAAAGTGATTTTGAGATGTGTGTCCGTCCGTCTGTCTGTCCATTATAAATTGTAATCAAACTCCAGGCCGCAATTATGGACCGATCGTCACGAAATTTTGCATGGAGGTCGGGTTCAGACCAGAAGAGACACCTATTGTTATTGCTGATGATCGTGAAATATTTTTATCCGATTTGGTATCTTCTCTGTAGGACGCAATAATAGTCCGATCGCCTCGAAATGTTAACTAAGGTAAGTGTATATGACAAAGAAGAAGCTTGTAATTTGAGATAGTGATCAGATGATATTTAGAGGGTTAAATGGACCACAACTTTTGTGTGAAAATTGTGAAAATTTTTAATATACAGCTTATATATGTATTCCTGGAAGATACATTCCGCCAACGTAAATAAAATTTGACCTTTCCTTCGATGCCAATTATGTTAATTTACGTGCTCAGATAACAGAGTTGCAGCCCAATATATCCCGTTATTTGTTTGTAGTGTAATCAGAAGCACGCTAGAGGTCGCACTTATAGATCAGTGGTCATGAGGTTTTGCACGATGTAAGAGTTTAGGTCGAAGAACATGCCTACAATTTTGGATGCTGATCTCATATTATCTAGTGGGATAAGCGGACCATTACTTTTGTATGAAAAATATAAAAATTTAAAATTTGATCCATATTTTACTTCCTGGAGGGCATATACCAGCAAAGTAGCCTACATATGAGTCGGAGGAATATCAAGGTCGCTGCGGTGCAAGAAACCAAGCTCAACAACAACTGTAGCTTACAACGTTGCGATGGTTACAACGTGCTAAGGAAGGATCGCACCAGAAGTGGAGGTGGGGAATTAGCTTTCCTATTGCACTAGTCTGTCCAATACAGACCTATCTCGCTTGAGCCTGTCTCTAATGACCCGTACATGGAATGTATGGGGGTAGCAGTCAGGTGTGGAACTGCCGAGATAGAGTTGCTGAACGTATACATCCCTCCGAGAAATAGCTGTATCTCAGATAACGTGCCTAACGTTAGCCCGCTTTTGGAAGGTCATAATCGTCTGATCCTGGGGGACTTTAATGCGCATCATGAGATGTGGCATTCGGCCCTCGGAAACGACCAGAGAGGTACAGCGCTGGCTGAGCAGATTGATAGCTCTACGTTTTGCACGGTCAATGAGGACGCCCCTACCAGAATTAGAGGAGAGTGTCACAGTTCGCCTGACATAACCATTGTGTCACCTGGTCTGACAAATGACGTTACCTGGCAACCCGTCATTTCCCTTGGATCAGACCATCTCCCCATAATTGTTTCCATTAGCAGACCACCCGACTTCATCACCTCTGAACGCCGCACATTCGTCAATCATAAGAAAGCTGATTGGCCGGGTTTCAGAGAGTTCACCAATCATCGCTTCAGAGAACTGCCCAACCCTTCTGATGTTCGGGTAGCGCAAAGGACGTTCCGAGACATCATCATTGCTGCAGCCGCTCGCCATATCCCTGCTGGTCGAATAACCGAAGTAAGACTAAATTTCCCAGCAGAGGCGAAGGGATTAGCAAATGAGGGTGATGAGCTTCGCCGAACCAACCCCAATGACCCCAGAGTCAGGGAGCTGACACTGGAAGTTAACAGGCGAGCATAAGCGGAACAATTGGTTAAATCATATGAAGAGTTGCAACTTTGGAGCCGGTATAGGTGAATTGTGGGCAACGGTTAAGTCACACTCGAACCTTGGAAGAAGGGAAGATAGGACCTCAGTCACGTTTGGCGACGTTACGTTGACTGACCCGAAGAGGTGCGCAAGTTATTTCAATCGACAGTTTGTCGAGCACCCCAAGAGTGGCAGGGCGAAGAAAAGAGTATTACGTCGCATCAGATTTCTTCCTGCCGGGGGGGAACCACCACAGTTTACAATCGGTGATGTTGCCAATGCCATCAGAAACGCTAAATCATCCAAAGCGTTGGGCCCTGATAGAATCTCCATGGTAATGCTGAAGCAGCTGGATGAGCCGGGAGTGGAGTACCTCACTAAAGTCCTCAACTTGTCGCTATCCACCCTCATTGTTCCCGAAGTCTGGAAAATGGGCAGGATGGTCCCTCTACGGAAGCTCGGCAAGGATGCCAGCAAAAGTGAATCGTACAGGCCGATTTCGCTCTTGTCGCACGTAGCAAAGACCCTTGAGGCCTTAGTTCTCCCCAGTATCAGAAATATCTATCAAGTTGCCGATCATCAGCACGGATTCCGTAAGCAGCACAGCACGACAACAGCGCTGCACGCCATCTCCACATATATATGTATGTCGAGGACTCAACCAGAGACCGCCTGTTTGAGGATATTGAGCAGAGAAACCACCGACCAAGCTTGAAACGTTGGGTAGTCAACTATATGTGTGGACGCCAGTCGTACGTGGAAATCAGGACCAAGAAGCCCAAGCCCCGTAAAGTGAAACAGGGAGTTCCCCAAGGTGGGGTGTTATCTCTGGAACTGTTTAACCTCTACCTCTCCTGATGACATCAGTGAGAGACTGAACTCCTACTTAACCGATCTTACCACCTTCTTCCACGAGAGGAATATGCAGATTTCCGCCACAAAATCTACAGCCACTCTGTTAACCACATGGACAGCGCAGTTTGGAAGAGTATTGAATGTCCTGGTCGATATGTTGGCCACATATAGCGCGATAGGTCGGTCTGCGGTAAGCTATTCGCCTCCAGTTTGGTCCCCGGGATTATGTGATACGAATTGGAAAAAGATTCAAACCTGTCAGAATGCAGCCCTGAGAAAAGCATCGGTTCGCTTCATACTACCTGTGGTTTACTCCTTAATTAATTAATAAGTACTGAACTTCGTCTTACTGCTTTTTGAAGTATGGATAACTGATTGTTCCACCAAACCGGTTGGAAGGTCATCACGGGGTAAGTGATTGGACAGGAATCCTCATTTAAAGCCAATGGTGTTTTGGTAAGGGCATCCAGAGCTCTATTGAACTGAAGCCACCAGTGCTCTGAATTTAGAAGAGTTGGGCAAATCCAGCTCCAAACAGTTCCATATAGTTCCGACACAGATACAAAGTTTGTTTTTTTTTTCTTCTAAATACATCCCAGACCGTAATAATTAAATGAATCTTTCAATTAACCTTTCTTTTGTGTTTTCACGCGTTTTCGAAGTTCTGATCTTCCGAGCTGATACAAAAATCTCGCTTTTTATGGATGAACATGATAGTTTGGGAAGTACACAACTCTAGACTCCGTTCTCTTGGGATTCTAATTGACTAGAAGTACGTATAGAGATTTCGAAAAATATCATCCTATGATTCTGGGCTTTGGTCTGTTCTTTGTTTTTGTATCTGACTCGTCCATGTTGGTGAGGGTTATATCAATTACTCCCTCCATATTCGATTGCATACTCTTAGAAATTCCGTTAGAATACAGCGGAACATGGTCTCACCTCTAATTTTTTTGTCAGAGCATTCCCAGTGGAAGTGGTGAGCACCCATCACCTTATTTTTACAGAAATAGGGTGATGTTGTGGCCTGAAGTCGGAGAGTTTGCAGGAGTTCCTTGCACTGGTGCACATTGTGCTGCTTCCGTCCTACTAGTACATCGGAGGGATTCGAAAAACTAACCGTATTAATCCGAAGTTTAGCTTACCCCCACGCTGGTATTGTAAGATAGTCTCCCTCAATATGATCGGTGGCACGCTGTACGACAAGTCTGTCATTCTTCGGAAAGATACTTAGAATCCTCCAATTTCCCATCCGAAAACCGACCTTCTCTTCTCGACTAACATCAGTATCGTGCTCAACTCAATAGACGGAGGAGGAACCCGTACAGATGTTATCCTTCCACACGATTCCTTATTCTCGCAGTTAATGACCTTGACTTCTTTTTCCAGGACTGACTTGCCCTCATCCACAGAATCTGAGCTGAAATGAGTCTCGATCTGGAACCAATCACTGATACACCCATTGGGATCAGTTTTGCTAATGATCGCAAGCTTCAGATCATTCATTACCAACAATCGAACAGAATTGTGACCTTGTTCACCTTCGCAGACCTATAAGGTGATTGCTAAGATACACTGACTGAAAGGATTTTTGTCTCTCCAGTTGTCACGAATGGAACGGCTGTGGCAGTGTCAACTTCTTTGCGGCAGGCTGCTGTTCCTCAGACGACCTCGTCCACTTCACAATTGCTGGTTGTTACCTTGGGTTGGTCAAATTCGGATAAGCCGTCTTCATTGCTCCGTTTGCTCACGTTGATGCCAGATGCTCTCTCTCTCTACCGATCAATTGTATCTCGTTCGTATCTCTCGTTCCCCAGATATGGGGTTTGGGAAGTATGTCAGACGAGGAGCCCAGCGAAACTTTCTCTGGGAATTTAGGTCACGTGTTTCTCTTTTTGAAAGACTGTAACTAAGCCGCCTTGGTGTATTTTATCTGGCTTTAGAGTTGCGTCGTTCATGAACGAACCGGCTCAAAGGAACGATTCCGTGAAAAGAACGAACGGATCCGTATCCAGCCCATTCTTTTATATCGTTCATTTAGATCCCCGATGGACGAGTCACTGCTGCTTACAAAATTAGCAGCATTGGTTTTGCAGTCAAACTCTAAACAAACGCTGCGTTAGCGCAAACAGCACAAATTTCCACACAAAACAAACAATGATTCAGAGAGCTACTCTCGCTCAGTAACTCACCTCGTTCAGTAGCACATCTCGGTCATATCTTTCTTTTGCATCATTCGTTCATCTGGTTCTTTCATGTCAAAACCACCACCACTACGTTCAGAAACAAAACCACCCCCATTATCACACAATGTGTCATTCGTGAACGAACATTTTCAAAAGAACGATTCGGTGAAAAGAGAGACAGTCATATGCAGCAGAGAACGAACGACATCAAAAGAAAATAATAAAGTCAAATGTATTGTTGAACGAAAAAGAGCCAACGAACGAAGTAAACGACCCGGATCTTTTTGGTGAACGGAATGAAAAAGATCGATCCGCTCAATGAACGAGATTGCCCAACACTATCTGGCTTAAATATTTGTTTCAATATGTGGGAGTTCAGAGATCTCAATACTTTCTCTTTTTGTCGTCGCCTCTGCTGGGAACTTTGGTCTAATTTTTGGTACTCATAAAGTAGGAATGTAGCTCACGCTTTTTTTAAAAGAGCACAACGGTCAGAGGTTTTGTCAGGTAGTTTGTTAACGGATACGATCATATGAAGGTTGTCTGGGTTAACTATAGTCGAGCTCAATACAATTTCGCTGACTTAGTTGTGGAGAACGTTGCAATTAAATAGCAGGAATGACGCGGGGCGCTAAGCAACAATATGTGGTGTAAGACGCTGCGTTTGTTGTTGTTGATTAGACTGCTGGAGTCTATCGCAATAGCTCAGTAGGCGACCAAGTCCAGAGCAGGCTCGGAAGTGTACCCATTCCCAACAACAATTGCATATTATCGATATTAACGGCCCGAGGCCTGGCTTGGACTACTAGTGCTTTAAGCAGACATGTCGGCATATATTCCCATTTTCATGCTGAGAAAAATACACCTAAGCCTGTGGTTTCTTTTCCCATCGATGAATAAAAAATTACTCAAAACCGTACATGAATCAAAACTGGTCAATGTACGGAAGAGAACTGTGAATCGCTGGGAACAGCTTTATGCTGGGTCGAAATAATTAATAGAGCATGCAAAATTAGGTACAGTGCTGGGGTGTAAAAATATAGGATATAGCTTCGATTGAGGAAGTGCTTATCTGCCAAGAGCATGATAAAAGCAGAAGAGTCAACGTCGCTGTTTCTACTGGTGACCTCAAATACTTTTTTTCCCAGGATTTCTTTTATGAATGATATTTTTCACTAAAAGACATCTTTCTGTATACAAAATGTCAAACTATTCTCTCGAAGAAGAATATTTAGAATTTTTCCGAAGAAAAAAATATTTTGTTCTTTGGTGTTCTTATATAGAAGATTTTTAGATAATTTTCTTTACAAAGCCTTTGGGTATTCTTCAAGTGCGGACCTCAAACTCTTCTTCCTTAAAAGAACACTTAGGACCTGATTTAATAGAAGACTGAAAGTCAAGGTTCTTCTTTTATAAAAATTGTAAGGTCTCTTTCAAATAAGACTTCAAATTTTATTTGTTCCGAAAATGACCTGAAAGTCTTCCTGTACTATGGAACATTTTAAGTTTTTTTTTCTTTTCTTCGATGCCTATTTTATTGAAGTAAGCTAGTATTTTTGGTCTCCCACAGAATACCCCACAATATTCTTCTTCAGTATAATATCTCATCGTTGTCCAAAATAGAAGACCTGTATTATGCATTTGTCCATAGCTTAATTCACTTAAGACATCTTGCAGAAGACCTCAAAGGCTTCGGCCTTTAATGTGCCCAAATTCCTCCAACATAGTAACACCAAAGTCTCCTGCAATCACAGACCCCAAGATCTTCTGGCATTGATGATCTCGTGCTTTTGTTTTTGGAAAAGTCCTTAAGATTTTCGTCAGCAGAAAGTCCCAAGTTAATCACTCATTTAATACTTCATTTTTTGTGGATGCCACACGGTTTGGCTGAAAAGGACAACCTTACGGTACTTTACTTAAAAAGATCTCATATTTGTCTATCGTAGTTGACTTTAGTGGACTTTTACAACGGAATAACCTTAGATTCTGTACCGTAGAACGTGTTCTTCTACTAAAGATCCCAAAATCTTATTTTTAGAAATCCTCAAAGCCTGTTGATTCTAAAAAATGCCTGGAGAATAGTATTATGATAATAAGAATGCAATAACTCCCAGTATTTGCCAGATCATCGAAGTGTTATCAGTGCAGCCATATTGTTTAGCGTAGACACAAATCAAAAGTATGTTATTCTATTACTCAACAGATGATTATTACCCTGTGAACAGTGTTGTCAGATTATACAGCACAGATACAAACCAAATTATGTACGCTCGTCGCCATCTGATTGGGAATGAGATAACATATTATTGGTTTGTGTCCACGCTATGCAATCAGGTAAAACCTGGCAAGGCTGATAGCTGCGTGCATTCTTATTTCCATGCTACTGATTATATATCTCATCAGTTGCCTTAAAAGCCTCTAAAGTTTAAACCTTCAAGGTTTTCTTAAATACAATACCAGATCCTCTTTAGTAGCAGGTCACAAGTTTTATTCCAACAATATATCACTGTGCTTTTGTATGGAAGAACTCAGAGAATTTTTATTGAAAAGAGCAGCATATTGCTCTACTTATATTTTTTTATAAAAGAACTTATAGTCTTCTCGAATAGAAGATATCAAGGATGACTTAAAGGTAGACTCCGTTGCTATAGAAAGTCGAACGTTATTTTTTTATAGAAGACTTAATAATATGTTCTATAGTAGATCACAGAAACTTCAGTTATAGAAGGCAGAAAGTCTCCATTTCTTATTTTATAGATAACATAAAACTGCCTGAAGGTATTACTTCGTGGAATAATTTATGATATTAAGGTATTCCTCCGTAGAAGAATTTATGCTATTTAGAGGATCTCAAGATTTTCTTTAGAAGATCCTAACATGCCTTCTTCCGAGTCCTGAATGCCTCAATAAAACTTATTATAGTCTTAATGTTAAGAATACTTCATGTGTTTTCTCTATAAAATACCTCAATATCTTTCTTTACTGTTGACCGAACTAATAACGTGAGTTGATCGGTGTCCCTCGGCAACACGAAGAAGGGAGCAGCTCGGCTGACAATATACACAATTTAGGACGACGGCGACGCTCTACCAGACGTTAGAGAAATAACGTTAACACTCTGTCGGCTGAAGGTAAAAGATCGTTACGTTTCCTCGCACCCCAGTTAACTCCACAGACAGCATACGCTACAGAGTTAAAAGATCGGTACGTCGAAGCCTCTCCGTACGCCAGTTAACTCGAAAACAACAACACTTAGGAGTTAAAAGATCGAACTGTGGGCGAAATCCAAATCTAGCGGGAAAAATTAATAAATTTTAACTAGTTAAGATAGGCGATTGAAATTTTGAACATATATTTCTTATGGCCGAAGGTCTAATGCTATTGAATATGGTGTATATAGGTGCACGTTATGGTGTAGATCCCATATAATGGTACCGCCCGATTTTCGGTGTTTTTAATAATCTAGCTACATATTCCGACTGATTAGTAGTGTTTTGATATATGGGATTAAAAAAAATCTCCACAAAAAATTGAGGACTTATTTCCACGTTTTGGTGTACCCTTATATATAGGTACCGTCCGATTTTAGGTATTTCAAAGTTTTTGTCTACGTTTTCTGACCGACTTAGCTTTATTTTGGCATTTAGGGTTCATAGTGGTCAAAAACATCTGCACCAAAAATTGTAGCCATAGGTCCACGTTTTGGTATAGTCCCCATATAATGATACCGGAACATAACGCCATTTTTACTTCAAAATAAGACGGCGATAAAATAAATAGTAGGAAATATTATCAGTCGAAAATTTCGTAGTAATTACCTCGGTGTATGTACTTTAAGAAAAATAATATCCGGGCGTGAATGCTCGTGGATGAAAATTGTTGCACTTTATATAAAATACTTAAATTGTGTCCTGATATTTAGAGATTATTTTTTGATTTGATTCTCTGCATTGTGGAGACGCATAACAGTGGGAGTAGTTAATTTAGTTTGCATATGCGACTGCGACGGTTTTTGAATGTTTCTGTTGAATTTGCATCTAAACGGATTATTTTTTTGGGAACATTTACAACAGTAAATAATCTTGCAACCAACAATTTTCTTGGATTTTCAACTTTAAACGGACATAACTTCTTTTTTTCCACAATGGAAATTTACAGCTTACTTTTTGTTTAAAAGGTGAAAATCATGGCTTTCGAACAAGCCATAACTTTTGAGTGTGACAAAAACGCACAATACCCCAGTTAACTCACCAGCGGTCAACAGACGACTGTCCCGAGTACCGGCCAGGTATCTCCTTTTACAGCGTGGCGGTGCCCAGTGGTCGAAACCACTGATCTATAATAGCTTGCAAACGAATTGAGATATGTACTGAAGTTTTGCACACACTCAGCCTGTGTCTGTTGGTAATAATGGGCCATATTTTAACAATATCGTCTGATGTTTTTGTATAGCCCCCATATAACGGTACCTTCCGATTTTCGGTATTTTGAAGATTTAAGCCACATTAAATCTTTTTAAAAACATTTTCAATACGGCTTTATGTTTTGATGTAACTTTCTTTTATAGTACCCCCCGATTCGTTGAATTTTCCTTGTTATCCCATATTCATTAACAGATTTAGCTATAATATGGTATTTTAGTGTCCCCGGGGGTAGAACTCCTCCTTGCGAAAATTTCAAAAGATAGGTGTATATTTTGATGTAGCCACCATACAAGTGCACAGCTAAATTTGTATTAATTTCAAACAAAATCCCATATTTTAAAAGTGCAGTTATCATAAGATTAGTGAATTTACAAATAAAACGTCTTTTTTGTATAAATTTCAATGAGTATAAATATTTAATTCATAACTAAAGATTATGGTATTTTAAATTATCTCCTTTTTAATAACATAAAATAACGAGGGATGACAAAGCCGACTTTTGAAGCGTTACAGAATGTTCGCACTCTTTATAGAGAAGGTGCAGTCTTCGCATTGGCCGACGTACTTGAAAAGTACAAGGCCGATATTACTGCCATACAGGAAATACGATGGACTGGGAAAGGCGTCACAACAACACCTAAAGGTGACGCACTGTATTATAGCTGCCATGACGTAAAGCATGAGTTTGGTTGAGGATTCGTAGTTAGTCGGAGACTAAAACATCGTGTATCCAGCTTCACCCCAGTGAATGAAAGACTTGCTGCAATTCGAATAAAAGCTAAATTCTTCAACATCAGCTTTATTTGTGCTCATGCTCCCACTGAAGAAAAGGACGAACAGACCAAAGATATATTTTACGAGCTCTTAGAAGAAACATATGACCGTTGCCCTACCCATGACATTAAAATCATTCTAGGCGATTTTAATGCCAAAATTGGAAAGGAGAATATCTTTGGCCCAACAGTCGGGAAATTCAGTCTCCAGTGAAACATCTGACAATGGTATGAGGCTGATAGACTTTGCAGCTGCAAAAAACATGGTAGTTAGCAGTACCAGATTTAATCATCTCGATATTCATAAGGGCACCTGGCTGTCTCCAGATCAAAGAACAAGTAATCAAATTGATCATGTTGTAATAGATGGAAGACATTCATCCAGCGTGTTGGATGTACGATCGTTCCGAGGCGCAAACATTGATTCGGACCACTACCTTGTTGCAGCAAAGGTACGTACCAGATTAAATGTAGCAAACAAATTGCGAACAGACACAACACGGAAGTTGAGTTGAGCCGCTCAGCTAAAATTTTTTTCTTTAAATTGTACATTTTTTTAAATAGATTTAAGACTTTCTCCTATGGACAGGATCAAATCTAGGGCACGGGAACCACTTTTTTTTTAATTTAAAATTTTTTTTCTTAGTAGCTGGGCTTTAACCAAGGGAATTTTTGAACTTCGAAGAACCATATCTCGGGAAGTATGGATTTCCCAAAAAGAAATTATATATTGTCGTGATCAGGAAGGTTAGATCTACCTATAAAACATTTTATCACGTTCGGAACTGAGCGGCTCAACTCTTCTTATGCCGTAAGCTGCAATCGCAACAGATAGCCACAGCATATTCCACTCAACTGGCCCAATTGCTTAATCAAAGCACTCCTCGTCCCGATAACATATCAGGACAATGGCAAAACATTGCCCACTCCATGCAAACAGCCGCAAAATCAGTACATGGATACCAGAGACCTCCACCAAGGAATCCATGGTATGACCAGGAGTGTCGAGCTGCTACCGAAGAGAAAAATGCGGCATATAAGGCTACTTTACAATCAGTAGCAACCCGTAGGGCACGAGAGAGGTATCGGGAGAAAAGGAGAGAGGAGAAACGTCTTTTCCGCAGGAAAAAGAGGCAAATGGAAAAGCGGAAGTGCGAAAAAATCGAGTTCTACAGGAGCCAGAAAGAAGTCCGAAAATTCTATCAAAGAGTAAAACATTTGGCACTGGCACATCCTCCTGTAGAGTCCAGCAAGGTAATTTGGTAACTGATACAGATAGTGTGCTAAGGATATGGAAAGAGCATTTTTCCAAATTGTTGGTATCCAATAGTAACGAAGTCGACGAAGATATCACAGATCCAATCCATATTCTGGTATTGAATGTATACCACCAGGCCAAGAGAGGTGAGGACAGCAACAAACCGGCCGAAAAATAATAAGGCAGCAGGAGCAGGAAGAACGCGTACCCGACGGTTGGAATCTGAGCATCCTGTGTCCCGTCCATAAGAAGGGAGATAAAACTTTATGCTCCAACTATAGGGGCATAAGTCTTCTCCCTATCGCCTACAAGATAGTGTCAGGGATATTGTGCGAACGACTAAAGCCCATGGTCAACGAAATAATTGGACCTTACCAATGCGGCTTTAGACCTGGCGCGTCCACCATTGACCAGATATTTATCCTGCGGCAAATCCTGGAGAAGACCCAAGAGATGCAGATCGACACCTACCAACATTTTGTCGATTATAAAGCAGCCTTCGACAGCCCGCTACGTTCAAAAGTATTCCAAGCCATGTCTGAATTTGGTATCCCCGCAAAGCTCATCCGGCTTTGTGAAATGACTATAACTGACACAAGATCTTCAGTTAAAATAGGAAAGAACCTCTACGAAGAGTTTTGTACCAAAAGAGGTTTCAGGCAAGGAGACAGCCTTTCGTGTGATCTTTTCAACATCCTGCTAGAAAAGGTTATACGAGGGGCAAACGTCAAAAAAGTGGCACAATCTACACCAATAGCCACATGTTACTTGCTCATGCTGATGATATAGACATCATGGGACGATCAATAAAAGAAGTAACCGATACCTTTATGAAGGTCGACGGAGAATCTGCTAAAGTGGGTCTGGCGGTAAACGGCGAGAAGACCAAGTTGATGGTGTCGACGCGCAATGCGTCCATTGAGCTCGTACCAACTGTTGAAGTTGGTTCCTATAATTTTGAAGTAGTAAAAGACTTCGTCTATCTCGGCACCGCCGTAAACACGCCCAACAACACACTTCTGAAGTACGAAGAAGAATAGTGTTGGCCAACAGTTGCTACTTCGGTCTGAGTAAGCAGTTTAGGAATAAAGCCACATCTCGTCAAACAAAAACAACGCTTTAAAAAACACTAATACTACCCGTGCTGATGTATGGTTCCGAAGCCTGGGTACTTGCGCAAGCAGACAAAGCAGTGCTTGGTGTGTTTGAGAGAAAAATTCTTCGAAAGATCTATGGACCAATCTGCGTTGATGGTGAATATCGACGTCGTATGAACCACGAACTGTACAGTATAGATAAACGTATCGAGATACAACGATTGCGTTGGCTAGGACATATCATAAGAATGAGCGATGATGAACCCGCTAAAAAGGCGTATAAATTCGGGCCGCATAGCGGTAGACGCAGAATTGGCAGGCCAAAGAATAGATGGCGCAAACAAGTGGATGAAGAGATGACAAGGCGCGGTGTTACAGAAAGCGAAGCACTAAACAGAGAGAATTGGAGATCTTTTCTTAGTTCGGTCTATGGAAGAAATGTTCTGCAATGGGCCAGCTAAGAAAGTAAGCAGGCCACAAGGTTTCTTCTAAAAATATCTCAATGCTTTCGAATAGAAGAACTCAAAGAATTTCTTTTTATAAATTTTCTCGGTGGAGTTGAAGAAGAATTTTTATTCAGAAGACCAGCAGATTACTCTACTTATATTCTTCTATAAAACAGCTAATAGTCTTCTTGAATAGAAGACATCAAGGATGACTTCAAGGTAGACACCGTTGCTACAGAAAGTCTAACGTTCTTCTTCTATATAAGACATAATACTATGTTCTATAATAGACCACAGAATCTTCATTTATAAAAAGATAATCTAAAATTGTCTGATGGTATTACTTCGTAGAATAATTTTTGATATTTCCCGTTCATTTATAAAAGACGAACTCAGGATTTTCTTTGATAGAATACTTTCAGGTGTTTAGAAGACCTTCTTTGATAATAAATTTTCTGCTATAGTAGGCCTCCAAAAAAACCTAAGTATTCTTTAAAAGAATACCCCCGCTCCTTTTTAAGCAAGCTAAGACCCACTGTTCTCGCTGACATCTTTCATTAAGGCATGTAATTATTAATTTCAATATCAATTGATGGGAATTTGTTGTAATAATCTGGAAATATATAAACAAATGTACACAAACACCAGCACACAAGAAGAGTGCTATGTCGAACTTATTTACAAACTCCTAGAAGCGCTAGCCTTCTAGCTAAACGATATGTATGGTAGTCATTTCCAAAGATATGATTATGAGTGTAAAATCTTGACGACCTACACTATGCAGTCCAATGCAATGTAGAATATGTGTGTGTTCTCAACTGCTCTTTCGACATCCAATAAACATCTATCTTAAACGACAATACAGAACACTCACATGTACAGGGAATTCCATGTATCGCCCCATCATCAGCAGCAGTAGCTGATGACTGCTTATGGCTTTGCTTCAACTATATTTTGCATAAAAATGAAACTTAATTAATGAATGAATGGCTGCATCGCCATGCCATAGTAGGGTAGCAAAGAATGCCATGAACGCCAATGCAACGACCTCTCAAGAATTGCAGTTGTGTCGGAGGCAACGGCGGCACTGATACGTCGTAGGCTATTGCCAAATATTAAATGTGCTACAAGTACCAGCTTCCCTTAGATATCTGTGGCCATGCTAACATGTCACCATGTATAATGGGTAGGGTGGGTGACTTCCAATAATTCTGTTGGCGGCAATTTTCATAACATGATCATGTGAGGGGTAGTGTGCATGGTTGTGGCGTTGGGTGGATGGTCTGGGAAACATGTTATAATGTCGTAAATGTAATTTGTTAATATCTACTTGAGGTTGATGTTGATCTGGTTGTAGTTGTCGTCTGTGTCGATGTTCATAGTTGTTCATGTTTCGTTTAAGAGGCAGCATTTACTACTAATACCGACTATGTCTATTTGCAGCTAAAGATATTGGTTGAAGGTGCGGTAGGTGGTGACGATGGCAGTGTGGCATCGTGGGTTTATGTTCAGTGATAATGATTATGCTGAAGTTGATGTGCATTTGATGATGTTAATGAGAATAAGGGCTTGGGCCTTAAGTAGTGCTACTGCCAACCATAGCAACGAGACGATGACGACGACAACGATGATATTGGCAAGTGAAGTAGATGGGTGTGCACATTGATGTGCTTGCCTGCATGTTCATGATTACTTTTGGTGGCATGTAAGTAAAGTGTAAATTGCCTTAATATTCTTAATGATTTACAATTTTCCAATCATTCATTGATGTGTGTAAAGATTTTTGTGCTGCTTGTTTGCTTGGTAGTATTACGTCTCCTCATAGCATGGCGAGGCATTCATTCATAATAGCTGGTATTGGTAGCAAAAGTAAATGAGTCATATAATGAAGAGAACTTAATCCGCTGAATTAGTTATGTGAATAATAGTAAAAATAATGATTTTATCTTTATCGTAGAAATATTGAATAAATAAACAGTAGGGGAGGAAAAGGGGTGTATTTTGGGGAGTGTATTTGTAGGGACAGTAGATTTTCAAGAACTATTGACTTGAATCAATAACTAATGTTTCTAGAGGAAGAGCAATCATACCGGTCTAGAAATGTTTTATAGGAGATATTGAGGTCTAAAGGCTTTTCATAAAAAATATCCTAAGGTTTATAGTAAATCATTATGTTGAGAGTAGAGGACGTGGAAATCCTTTATGTATCGCAAAACATAAGCCTTGACAACTTCCTTTAAATATCAATTACACTGTGCAGCAGCATTTTTGGGGGGTGGAAAATGTCTTTGAGAGATGAAAGCCCTTGATGAGTATACTAATAACCCAAAAGGAAATTTTCGCCATAGGTCAAGTTTCTGAGATATCGCGCGATGAAATTTTTGATTTTTTCCCTATAATACTTAGGAAAATAGCTCCATATATCTGTTTGGAGTTATTGTAGCTTCGTTTTGAGATGCCATGTCTTCAGTCAAATCGATTGGCGAATCTTTTTGTAGAACATTTCATTCTTCTAACTCAATGCTTTTCATGTCCTTTTCGTCCTTTACTTCTTTTCGTCCTTTACTTCTAAAAGAAAAATTAGTTCTTCTATAGAAATAGAATTAGCTGAAATACTTTATAAAATAACACCTTGAAGTCTTCAATACAATAACACTCAAACACTTTACGTAAAAATATCTCAAAGATTTCTATTATGAATGACTTCAATGGGCTTTTATGATAAGAAACCTGCAGATTCTCTTTCGCAGAATACCTTCTTCTATTGATGATCATAAAGTCTTTTTCCCTGTCTTCCACACTGTCTTCTGCAATTACGAGGTATTTGGTAAGGGCTGAAGACCGTGTGGAATAGAAGTACCGAACGAGAAATGCACACAGCTAACAATGCTGACATATCGAAGTGTTGCCGCCCTGTCAAAAGTCTTGACAGATTATATAGCGCAGATACGAACCAAAATTATCGTATACTATTGCGCACCAACTGACGTGTAAAGTAGATACAAATCAAAAGTATTTTATTCCATTACCCACATGTCTAAGCTCTGCGCCATCTTGTGGTCAATAAAAGAACATGGTGTTGGTTTGTGTCTAGGCTTAAGAATCTGACAACGTGTATTCTTATTTCTACTTACTTACTTACTTAGCTGGCCCATTACAGAACATTTGTTCCATAGAACGAACTAAGAAAAGATCTCCAATTCTCTGTGTTTCGTGCTTCGCTTTTTGGAATACAGCGCCTTGTCATCTCTTCATCCACTTGTTTGCGCCATCTATTCTTTGGCCTGCCAATTATGCATGCACCGCCATGTGGCTCGAATTTATACCCCTTTTTAGCGGGTTCATTATCGCTCATTCTTATTATATGGCCTAGCCAACGCAATCGCTACATCTCGATACGTTTAACTATGTTGATGTCGTTGTATAGCAGATACAGCTCGTGGTTCATACGACGTCGATATTCACCGTCAACGCAGATCGGTCCGTAGATCTTTCGAAGAATTTTTCTCTCAAACACACCAAGCACTGCCTTATCTGCTTGCGCAAGTACCCAGGCTTTGGAACAATACGTCAGCACGGGTAGTATCAGTGTTTTGTAAAGCGTTATTTTTGTTTGACGAGTTGTGGCTTTGTTTTTAAAGTCCTTACTTAAGCCAAAGTAACATCTGTTGGCCAAAACAATTCTTCTTTTTTTCCAACTGATGTCGTTTGTTGTGTTTACCGCGGTGCGGAGGTATACGAAGCCTTTTACTACCTCAAAATTATAGGAACCAACTTCAACAGTTGGTCCGATCTCAATGGACGCATTGCGCATCGACACCATCAACTTGGTCTTCTCGCCGTTTACCGCCAGACCTACTTTAGCAGATTCTCCTTCGATCTTCATAAAGGTATCGGTTACTTCTTTTACTGATCGTCCCATGATGTCGATATCATCAGCATAAGCAAGTAACATGTGGCTATTGGTGTAGATTGTGCCACTTCTTTTGACGTTTGCCTCTCGTACTACTTTTTCTAGCAGGATGTTGAACAGATCACACGAAAGGCTGTCTCCTTGGCTGAAACATCTTTTGGTACAAAACTCTTCGGAGAGGTTCTATTTTAACTATGGATCGAATATCAGTTAATGTCATTTTACGAAGCCGAATGATCTTTGCGGGGATATCAAATTCAGACATGGCTTGGTATACCTTTTAACGTAGCGGGCTTTCGAAGGCTGCTTTATAATCGACGAAAAGGTGGTAGGTGTCGATCTGCATCTCTTGGGGCTTCTCCAGGATTTGCCGCAGGGTAAATATCTGGTCAATGGTGCACTTGCCAGGTCTAAAGCCGCATTGGTATGGTCCAATTATTTCGTTGACCATGGGCTTTAGTCGTTCGCACAATATCCCTGACACTATCTTGTAGGCGATAGGGAGAAGACTTATGTCCCTATAGTTGGAGCATAAAGTCTTATCTCCTTTCTTATGGACGGGACACAGGATGCTCAGGTTCCAACCGTGGGGTACGCGTTCTTCCTGCCATATGGAGCTAACTAGCTGATGCATACACCTTATCAGCGTGTCGCCTCCAGTTTTTAAACAGCTCGGCTGGTAGGCCATCAGCTCCTGCTCCCTTATTATTCTTCAGCCGGTTTATTGCTGTCTTTACCTCATCTTGGCCGGGTGGTATACATTCAATACCATCTTCTGGGATTGGATCTGTGGTATCTTCGTCGACTTCGCTACTATTGGATACCAACAGTTTGGACAAATGCTCTTTCCATATCCTGTATCAGTTACCAGACTACCTTGCTGGTCTCTACAGGAGGATGTGCCAGTTCCACAGCCATCAGTTTGATGTTTCACTCTTTGGTAGAATTTTCGGACTTCATTCTGTCTCCTGTACATCTCGATTTGTTCACACTCCCGCTTTTCCATCTCTCTCTTTTTCCTGCGGACAAGACGTTTCTCCTCTCTCCTTTTCTCCCTGTATCTCTCTCGTGCGCTACGCGTTGCTACGGATTGTAAATTAGCCCTATATACCGCATTTTTCTCTTCGGTGGCAGCACGACACTCCTGATCAGATGTTTCACTGTGGAGACTGAATTTCCCTACTGTTGGGCCAAAGATATTCTCCTTTCCAATTTTGGCATTAAGATCGCCTAGGTGTTGTTGTGACGCCTTTCCCGTTCCATCGTATCTCCTGTATGGCAGTAATATCGGCCTTGTGCTTTTCAAGTACATCTGCCAATGCGTAAACTGCACCTTCTCTATAAACAGTGCGAACATTCCAGGTGCAGATTCGCAGATCATGGTCCTTAAAACGTTTGCGGGGGTCGTCAACTTTTGAGGGATTTTTTTTCTTTTCTTTTGTTTCTTCATAGTAGGCTGCTTTTTCTAACCCGACGCCCAAACCCAAGTTGTTAACGTTCTTATGGGTGAACGCGCGGCACATGTTAGCTCACTACCTTTAACGGGTGTTAAAGGCAGTTCCCCAGGTGACACCACGGGGAGGTCTGTGTCCACTTGAGATGAAGGAGGGACCAAAATAAATCCTGGGCTTTGCCATGTTAAAGCCGGTCAGGACCGTTCCTTGGTATCTTCCATCCCCTACGTCACCCAATCTTATTTCTATACTACTAAGAATATATCTCATCAATGGAAAATAATTTCCTTAGAATATGAACTTGATGTTTTCTTTAGGGCTTTGAAGTCTTCTGTTCCAAACAATTTTGAGATCTTCTAAGTATAAGGCATTGATTTTTTCTAAAGGAAAAATTCAGTTCTGTCATAGAAGAAGAATTCCCAGAAGTCCTTTATAAAATAACACCTTGAAGTCTTCAATATAATGACAATCAAATTAGTTTAATTCAGAAGATCCCAATGTTTTCCATCACATATGACTTCTCTGCCGCACAAGAACTTCTTCTATTCATGATCTCAACGCCTTATTCCCTCGCAGTCATCACGGTCTTCTGCTTCTACCAAATGGCTCGAGAATAGTAGTATGGAAATAAGAATGCACACAGCAAACATTTTTGACAGATCGGTGTGTTGTCCCTCTGGTAAAAGTCTTGACTGATTGTATAGCGTAGACATGAACCAAAGGTTTGTTGTGCCTACTGGTGGTCAATAAAATAACATACTTTTGGTTGGTGCCTATGCTATACAATCTGACAACGCTCTGCCCAGAGTGCCAACACTTCCTGCATTTTTATTTCCATACTACCAAGAACATATCTCATCGGATATCGAAGGAATTTTATGGACCTAGAGGTATTTTGTCGAAGAAAGTCATAAGGTATTCTTTAGAAGAAGAACTCGAGGCATGCAATATAAAACATTTTTGACAGATCGGTGTGTTGTCCCTCTGGTAAAAGTCTTCACTGATTGTATAGCGTAGGCATGAACCAAAGGTTTGTTGTGCCTACTGGTGGTCAATAAAATAACATACTTTTGGTTGGTGCCTATGCTATACAATCTGACAACGCTCTACCCAGAGTGCCAACACTTCCTGCATTTTTATTTCCATACTACCAAGAACATATCTCATCGGATATCGAAGGAATTTTATGGACCTAGAGGTATTTTGTCGAAGAAAGTCATAAGGTATTCTTTAGAAGAAGAACTCGAGGCATGCAATATAAAACGTCTGAAGAATAGCATTAGTTTTTCTATACTTTAAGAAAGTCTAGTGTATAGAAATATATACCAGCTTAACGAGAAAGAGAAGATCTGAAAGTCTTCTATAGAAGAATAAGGCCTTTTGATAAAGAAGGCTTGAGAATGTCTATATCAGAAGACCTAGAGGTAAACTATAGTTGATGGCTTTTGGATTTTGATTTATGGTCTTGAGGACCTTGTTGCTACCTCTGATCTTGTCGAAATTAACTGTGTCTTGCTCGGATGACTTAAATATGTTATCGTTATACCCAATATCTTGGGGTAGTTAGTGGTCAGAATCAGAACGCCATCGACCATTAGACTTATGTTTAGGGGGAAAGGCATTTCAGCCGTCCAGGTGGTGAACATTGTGGCGTATATTCTTCGATGGAAGAACTATATTAAATCATCTATATTATGTCATCGACGATGGAACCATGAGCCAAGATCATACAACCATCCGCATACATTACGTTATATATACCGTCTGGTGGATGTGGAAAGATAGAGGTTAAGCAGTTCCAGAGATATCTCACATCCTGAAGGAACTTCCAGTTCAATCTACGGGTCTTGGGTTTTTTATTTCTGGAATCCTCAAACGATTGCCGTCCACACATACATATTGCTGCTATCCAACATTTCAAACATGGCAGGAGGGAAGTCTTATCTATGCTCTGGGGTAGCTTGGCATAACCATAACTTTTTGGTCGCACGGCATGTTCTGGTTCAGTGGATATGGCGTGTAATGCTGTCGTGGTACTGTGCCTTTTTTTCGTTCCCATTCCATGTGGAGGACTTTTTGAATCTTTGCTACTAGAGACAGGAGGAAAATCGACCGCTTCTGCCGGTATCTGTCACTATCACGCCGTTCAAAGTAGCAGCAGGTGTGTTATTCTTCTTTTTCAGATCGGCCTATTGCTTTATAAGAGGTCAAAAAGGTTTACAATATATTCAGGGGGAGCCTCTTTTCGACGGTATTATAGGTAAACAGTGTGGCAGTGGTTTTTGAGATGGATATTTCATATTCCTTCGTATTCGGGAGTGATTTATTCGTTGCCCACAATTTACTCAGTCTAATGCCAATGCTGCAATATTTCAGGCAGTCTAGCCACATGTTCGCTTGTTCTCAGCTACTAGACTGTTGGCTGTCCCGTCAGCTCTGCTGTGATTTTTGGTAGAATTTCGTGTATTCGACCACCTAGCATATAACGAGTGGCTGCATCTGTGATGATGTAGCGGAAAATTCTCTTCGCTCCCCCAGAATCTTAGGGATTGGACAGCATTCTGAAATGGCAGCATTCTCTGAAAACTACGGCGGTTAGAGGCTACGAAGTCGGTTGGTTTGTTAACTGAGACGATGTTAGGAAGGTGCTCTGAGCCAAGCGAAATTAGGAGTTGCTGGGACACTTCATTTATCAGACCGGGTACCAAAATGGTAATGTCTGGCGAGCTGTGGCACTCTACTCTTATTCTCGTTGGAGCATCTTCGTTCACGTCTTCGTTTTTGTTGTTGGGGAGACTAGGGGGATTTATCGCCTACCAAAGACAACTATGAAGAACTACGAAGAGGTTAGGGATACGCTGGGAGATGTTTTGGTACAGCAGGCAGCAACTTAACTCCTGTAGCAGTAGTCATCGAGGCGGATAATACCTGAGCAACCTCGGAAGTTCAACCGTTTCCTACATCCATTACATTCTACCGATGTTGACATTTGGCGGATGCGGATCTGGCAAACGAAACTGACCTACTGCCTGGTGTTCTTCTCTATCCCGGCAGGACCAAAAGAGTTTTTGGTATAATTTCGTGTATTCGACCAGCTAACGAGTGGCTACATCCGTAATGCTGTCGCGGAAAATTTCTCAGCTGCCCGAAAATCTTAGGGATTGGATAGCATTCTGAAATGGCAGCATTCTCTGTAAACTACGGCGGTCAGAAGCTACAAAGTCGGGTGGTTTGTTAACTGAGACAATGTTGGGAAGTTGCTCTAAGCCAAGCGAAATTAGTAGTTCCTGGTACAATTCATTTATCCGACCGGTTGCCAAAATGGTGATGTCTGAGAAGCTGTGGCACTTTTCTTTTATTCTCGTAGGAGCGTCTTCGTTCACGTCTTCGTGTTTGTTGTTGGAGAGACTAGGGGGATTTATCGCCTACCAAAGGCTACTATGAAGAACTACGAAGAGGTTAGGGACACGCTGGGAGATGTTTTGGTACAGCAGGCAGCAATTTAACTCCTCTAGCAGTAGTGCTCGAAGCGGATGAGACCTGATCAACCTCGGAAGTGCAATCGTAACATTACCGTTACATTGCATTCTACCGATATTGACATTTGGTGGATGCGGATCTGGCAAACGGAACAGACCTACGGCCTGGTGTTCTTCTCTATCCCGGCAGGACTAAAAGAGTTCGCAGCATACATTTGGGGGTATGTTGCATAGCACTCTGTCCTGCTCTTCTTCGATGGGCGAAGAGCAATTTTGCTCGCCTCTTTAAATCCACAAACCCCAAAACAAAATTCATGACAAATTCAATTCAATGTTAAGGTTCCCTTGACTAGTTTCATTTACTTCTCCAAAATGTGTTTTCAACACGCTCACAATATCACTAATTGTTCGATTTCGTTATCTAATGCTGCCAGTCACACTACTGTTGACATTGTCCCCCATCGTTGTTATCGATTCATTTCATTTCTGTTCTCAACTTTTGCATCCAAGGTTCGTTTTTTTTTTTTAAATTGTGTCCTTGTTGTCCTTTTTTGTGCTAGCTTTTCCTTTGATGGACGTGACAAAAACTTTTATTTGCACTTTTCAATCGTTCTGGATATCAAAACGAAAAAAAAACATCCTGCTTCCAAAGAGAAGTTACTGCATTTTCTTTTGTTTATTTACTTCGTGTGTTCGTTTTTTCGTATTCGGGTATATCTTTCCAAGATGTTACTGCGTTTTGTTTGTCTTTGACAAACGGTGATTGATACCTCTTGACTTTATGGCATGAATTTAAGTGATTTCCCTTTTTTCTGGGTGAAAAAGAAAAGAATGGGAGAATTTATGTGGCATAATTTAGAAACGTATTTAAAAAAAATGTTTAAAGGAGGAATGTGAGAAAATTTCAATAGAATGGGGATGGGGTTTATCGAAATCGCGTATAATACTTATAAATAATTTTTCAGTGCAAGAAACTATGTCTGCATGGTTTGAACAAAATCTGTTTTCCATTCGAGATTTATCGTGAGCAACAGTCAGGGAAAAACTTTGAACTTTTGTGGGGGAGGTACCTGGAAGAGTTAACCGATATGATCCATCTTCGAAGTGGCAACACCAACCAAGCAGTCAGCCAGCTAGAGATACGGGATTATAGGACGACACACGGACGTATAGGGCTTAATAGACTCCTAGTTTTCTGTGGCGAATTGCATCCATACATACTTGGGGTGAGAAACCATAAGTTTGATGAGGCATATTTATCATCGTATCAAATTGTCTGGGGTGACGTAGGGGATGAATGATACCAAGCAACGGTCTTGACCGGCTTTAACATGGCAAAGCCCAGGATTTATCTTGGTCCCTCTTTCATCTCAAGTGGACACTGACCTCCCCGTGGTGTCACCTGGGGAACTGGCTTTAACACCCGTTAAAGGTTGTGAGCTAACATGTGCCGCGCGTTCACCCATAAGAACGTTAAAAACTTGGATTTGGGCGTCGGGTTAGTAACCCTCCCCTAGAAAAAACATCCTACTATGAAACAACGAAAGAAAAGAAAAACAAACCCCTCTAAAGTTGACGAACCCGCAAACGTTTTAAGGACCATGATCTGCGAATCTGCACCTGGAATGTTTGCACTCTTTATAGAGAAGGTGCAGTCTTCGCATTGGCAGACGTACTTGAAAAGTACAAGGCCGATATTACTGCCATACAGGAAATACGATGGATTGGGAAAGGCGTCACAACAACACCTAAAGGTGACGCACTGTATTATAGCTGCCATGACGTAAAGCATGAGTTTAGTTGCGGATTCGTAGTTAGTCGGAGACTAAAACATCTGGTATCCAGCTTCACCCCAGTGAATGAAAGACTTGCTGCAATTCGAATAAAAGCTAAATTCTTCAACATCAGCTTTATATGTGCTCATGCTCCCACTGAAGAAAAGGACGAACAGACCAAAGATATATTTTACGATCGCTTAGAAGAAACATATGACCGTTGCCCTGCCCATGACACTAAAATCATTCTAGGCGATTTTAATGCCAAAATTGGAATGGAGAATATCTTTGGCCCAACAGTCGGGAAATTCAGTCTCCACAGTGAAACATCTGACAATGGTATGAGGCTGATAGACTTTGCAGCTGCAAAAAACATGGTAGTTAGCAGTACCAGATTTAATCATCTCGATATTCATGAGGGCACCTGGCTGTCTCCAGATCAAAGAACAAGTAATCAAATTGATCATGTTGTAATAGATGGAAGACATTCATCCAGCGTGTTGGATGTACGATCGTTCCGAGGCGCAAACATTGATTCGGGCCACTACCTTGTTGCAGCAAAGGTACGTACCCGTCTAAACGTTGCAAATAAAGCACGAACAGACTCAACGCGGAAGTTGGACATCGATAGGCTGCTTACACAACAGATAGCCACAGCATATTCCACTCAACTAGCCCAATTGCTTAACGCGAGCACTCCTTGTCCCGATAACATAACAACACAATGGCAACATATTGCCCACTCCATGCAAACAGCCGCAAAATCCATACTTGGATTCCAGAGACCTCCACAAAGGAATTCATGGTATGACCAGGAGTGTCGTGCTGCTACCGAAGAGAAAAATGCGGCATATAGAGCTACTTTGCAATCAGTAGCAATGCGTAGCGCGCTAGATAGACATCGGGAGAAAAGGAGAGAAGAGAAACGTCTTTTCCGCAAGAAAAAGAGAGAAATGGAAAAGCGGGAGTGTGAAAAAATCGAGATGTACAGGAGCCAGAATGAAGTCCGAAAATTCTACCAAAGAGTGAAACATCAAACAGATGGCTTTGGTACAGGCACATCCTCCTGTAGAGACCAGCAAGGTAATCTGGTAACAGATACAGATAGCGTGCTCAGGATATGGAAGGAACATTTCTCCAATCTGCTGGTATCCAATAGTAGCGAAGACGATGATACCACAGATCCAATCCCAGAAGATGGTATAGAATGTATACCGCCCGGCCAAGATGAGGTAAAAACAGCAATCAACCGGCTGAAGAATAATAAAGCAGCAAGAGCCGATGGCTTACCAGCCGAGCTGTTTAAAACCGGATGCGACGCGCTGATAAGGTGTATGCATCAGCTAGTTAGCACCATCTGGCAGGAAGAACGCGTACCCGACGATTGGAACCTGAGCATCCTATGTCCCGTCCACAAGAAAGGAGATAAGACTGTATGCTCAAGCTATAGGGGCATAAGTCTTCTCCCTATTGCCTATAAGATAGTGTCAGGGATATTGTGCGAACGACTAAAGCCAATGGTCAACGAAATAATTGGACCATACCAATGTGGCTTTAGGCCTGGCAAGTCCACCATTGACCAGATATTTACCCTGCGGCAAATCCTAGAGAAGACCCAAGAGATGCAGATCGACATATTTCACCTTTTTGTCGATTATAAAGCAGCATTCGACAGTCCCCTCCGATCAAAGGTATTCCACGCAATGTCTGAATTTGGTATCCCCGCAAAGCTCATCCGGCTTTGTAAGATGACTTTAACTGATACTAGGTCCTCAGTTAAAATTGGAAAGAACCTCTCCGAAGAATTTTGTACCAAAAGAGGTTTCAGACAAGGAGACAGCCTTTCGTGTGACCTATTCAACATTTTGCTGGAAAAGGTAATACGAGATGCAAATGTCATAAGAAATGGCACAATTTACACCAATAGCCACATGTTACTTGCCTATGCTGATAACATAGACATCATGGGACGATTAGTAAAGGAAGTAACTGATACCTTTAGGAAGGTCGAAGCTGAATCTGCGAAAGTGGGTCTGGCGGTAAACGGCGAAAAGACCAAATTGATGGTGTCGACGCGCAAAGCGTCCATATAGCTCGGACCAACTGTGGAAGTTGGTACCTACAATTTTAAGGTAGTTAAAGACTTCGTCTACCTCGGCACTGCCATAAACACAACAAATAACATCAGTTGTGAAATAAGAAGAAGAATCCTATTGGCCAACAGATGCTACTATGGTCTAAGTAAGCAATTTAAAAACAAAGCCACATCTCGTCAAACAAAAATAACACTATACAAAACGCTGATACTACCCGTGCTAATGTATGGCTCCGAAGCATGGGTACTTGCGCAAGCAGATAAGGCAGTGCTTGGTGTGTTTGAGAGTAAAATTCTTCGAAAGATCTATGGGCCGATTTGCGTTGACGGTGAATATCGACGTCGTATGAACCACGAGCTATATAAGCTATACAAAGACATGAATATAGTTAAACGTATCGAGATGCAACGATTGCGTTGGCTAGGCCATATCATGAGAATGAGCGATGATGAACCCGCTAAAAAGGCGTATGAATACATGCCACATGGCGGTACACGCAGAATCGGCAGGCCTAAACTTCGATGGAGCAAACAAGTGGATGAAGAAATGGAAAGGCGCGGTATTCCAAAAAGTCAAGCGAAAAACAGAGAGGAATGGAGATCTTTTCTTAGCTCGGTCTATGGAACAAATGTTCTGTAATGGGCCAACTAAGTAAGTAAGTAGTAATCAAATTGTCTGAGGTTATAATTATGGAAAATATTTTCTGAAATGTTTAACACTTTTTTATTTGTTTTTAAGTTCAAATGGTTTTTGAAAAAGACAAGTCATAATGGCAAAGTAGTACAACACTGCACGTATTGCTATCAGGGAAGTCTCCTCTTGTTCCTACGATAAGATTCCTGGCAAAATGTTGTTTACTACAATTTAAAACCCATGGATAAACAACCTAAACTCTCTCTCTTTCACACAACCCACCAGTAACATATGACGTATAACTATTGCCAACTGTCATACGCACCCACGTTTTGTGTTAATATTTTCTCCCTTATTTTTGCTTATTTTCTAAGCTTTGTTCTGTTTTTTTCGGTCCATGGCAATTTTAATTATGTTTTTCAAATATTATTGTTAGAACATAAATTTTTTAAAGTTTTGTTTTGAAACTTTTCTTCTTTGTTAACCTAACCTATTGTTTTAATAACCAGAAAAGTTATACACTTATGTTGGGGGGAGGGTTGGAGAATGCAATAAAATCAAGGTTGTAATACAACCTAAATTTAGTATTTTATTTTCGTTAAAAACAAACATAAAAACCGTATGTGGTGATAAGACATATTTATGATTGGAGGTAAGGTATGATAGGGTTCCGCAATGAGGGAGTGATAGAAAATCTTAAAAATTATTTTCTAGCGACAGATGGTTCTTGTTGACGATTTAAATTACAATTTTCCCAGGTATTATGAAAACGTGTTTGTCGCAACTATGGATTGGAAAACTATTGGCGATCCGGGTTTAAGGCCTGACCGAGGAAATTGGTGAATAGAATGCCTAGCACAATTGAGAATGCCTAGCTTCAATAAAGGGATTCCCTCATATGTTTTGACGATTTACTTAAATTTATATTCTTAAAGCATTTTTCATAGAGAGAAAAACTCCTAAACGGATCATTAGCGATAGGAGACATCCGAAGACATTTTCTATGCAGAGAAAAAGACCTCTAGGTAAAGAGAAAGAGGACCTTCTTAAAAGGTATTCTCTAAATATAAGATCTCCTAAACAAATTTTTATAGACATAAGAATAAGGATCCTCTTAGAGACGATCCATCTTCTAGATGGAATATCTTCTAAAGGCACTTTCTATAGATAGAAGACCTCCCAAAGGGGTCTTCGATTGATAAAAGATTTTCTCAATGGGACTTCTGCCAATATATGTCTTTCTAGATGGGTATTCAAAAGGTAGATGACATCCCAAAAGGGGTTTCTATAGTACAAATCATTCTATATAAAGAAACTTCCAAAAAATACCTCCCATAAAAAGAAAACCTTCTAAAGGGGTCTTGTATATGGAAAGCGTTCTATAAAAAGGCGCATCCTAAGGTGATATATACAAATGGAGAGAGAAAATCTCTTAAAGGGACCTTCCTTAGACAGAATAGAAATTTTCCGAAAGATAAAATACTTCCTATTAGGGTATTCTACACTAAGAAGACCACTTAAAATTATCTTTTCTAGGTAGAAGACCTCCTATAAGGATTTTCTAAAGTACCTACTGAAGGATTTACTGTAGAGAGATTGATCCCACGATTGCCAGTTCTATGAACCGGATTGTCTCGGAGGTTTCTTCGACCAGGAGCCGTCACCTCAACAATCATGTTTTTGTGTTCGTTTATTCTTTTTCGCCGTGGCAGCTGCGCAATATATCCCGCTCCGACCTCCGAAGAAACCTGAGCCATGGATATGTTCAATTTTCCAGATCCGCAACCTCCACATGTCCAAATCGGTCATATGTAATGGATGTAGGGACTGGGTGCATTCCCGAGACTGCTCTGTTCTTAGCCACCTACAGGAGTACTGCGATAGGAATTATGTTGCTGCGCCGAAACAACTCCAACTTCGTCGTCGGATTTATTGTCGTCGTTGGAACACGAGATATACCCATAGTCTCTCCAAGCATCTAACACCACATATTTTGGTTCAGCGCCCCGGAAATGCATCGTCCCACCAATTCAATTTCAACGATCTCCGCAACAAAGTTAACGAAATTATAGACTTTATAACCGGAGCAATGTCATAGTCGCCACGATTCAGGAAATAAACTCGCCGTCAACTGTCTCTTGCTATGTTGCAATGGTGACAATGTTTTACAGAAGGATCGTACAAGAAGCGGAGGAGGAGGACTACCCTTCGTTATAGAACCGTCTCTCCAGTACCTCGCTTGAAGTTGACGGTAGTGAACTAGGGGGTAGCAGGTATAGTTGCTAAATGTATAAATACCGCCGATCAATAGTTACGCCCAGCGTTATATGCCTGATATTATTTCGCTTTTGCAGAGCAATAACCGTCTGGTGCTAGGAGATGGACTCATCATTAGCTTTGGAATTCCGTCCTAGCCATTGACAAAAGGTGTACAGCGCTGGCCGCATAAATTGATAGCTCCTCATTTTGTAGGGTGAACGAAGCCGCCCCTATGAGAATAAGATGAGATTGACACAGCTCTCCAGACATCATCATTAAATTACATGTCCTGGCAACCCGTTATTTCGCTTGGTTGAGACCACCTTCTTATCATGGTCTCCGTTAATACAATACCCGACTTCATAACCTCTGACCGCCGTACTTTCTTGAACCATGTGAAAGTTGATTGGCAAGAGTTCAGAGAATTTACCAATCACCTCTTCAAAGATCTTCCAGATCCTCGCAAAGCAGAGAGAATTTTCCGGGACATCATCACAGCTGCAGTCGCTCGTAACATACCTGCTAGGCGAATACCTAAAATTATGCCAAACTTCCCAGCAGAGACGAGGAGATTGGCAAACAACGAACCCTGAAAACCCACGTGTTAGAGATCTTAATATTGAAGCGAACAGCCTAGTAAGCGAGGATAGCCGGGAAAAATCACTTGAAGCAATGCAACAATGGTGCAGGAATGAGTACTTTGTGGACAGCGGTTAAATCCCTCTTGAATCCGGGAAAGAAGTATGATAATACGGCTGTTACTTTCAAGGACATGACAAATTCGGAGAAGAGCGCGTGTTATTTTAACCGGTAATTTATAGAGAAGGAATGTGCTTCGCTTTATGTGATGGCTAGCCGTAGAGGTACGATCACAATTCAGGCTAATCAACTGTATGTGTGAACGCCAATCGTTTGTGGAATTCAGAAATAAGAAGTCTAAGACCCTTTTTGTGAAACAGAGAGTTCTCCCAGGCAGCGTGATATCTCCGCAGCTGTTTAACATATACTGTTCTGAAATTCAACACCCTATAGGTGACATAGATATTGTACCGTATGCAGATGATTGTACGATCTTGGCGTCGTGCCTACCATCTGAGGAATATGAAAAGATTCGCCCTTAAATCCACTGACACACTTTTCTACACCCAAACGGCTAAAATGAGGCTCCCCTGAGCGTATTGTTCGACGGTTTCTGATTCTCACCACTATATTTCTTAAGCTATTTTCAATAAGATCAGAAACAAGATCCTCAACCTTGATGACCATCTCAGAAAGCAATACGACAGTCTGTGGTAAGCCATACGTTGAAGGTGTTGTATGCAATTGATTGCGCTACACATGGTACCTCCTCCTGACACCAGTGGGCAACATTCATGAGAAGAGGTAGATTTTAACGGTGCAGCAAACCAACCAGGTACAAGCGAGAAATTTATCGGTACAGGTCCACGCCTTCATATAGCCCCCATAGTACCTCCAAATTGTCGATATTTTGAATATTGTGGCCTCAATATCCCACCGAAAAGGCTGAAATTTGGAATTTAGTCTTCGTTGGGGGTTGGAAATTTCCACCAGAAATTTATCGGTACAGGTCCACACCTTCATATAGCCCCTAGATAACGGTACCATCCGGATTTCCTAATTTTGTAGCCTTAATCTCCCATCAAAGTGGCTTAAATTTGGTATTTAGTCTTTGTTGGGCCTATACAATTTTCCACCCAAAATTTGTCGGAAGGGATTCATGCCTTCCTGTAGCCCCCACTGAACGGAATTTTGAAGTTTGTTGCCCCAATTTCCCATCAAAATTGCAGAAATTTGGTATTTAGTCTTCCTTTTGGGTATAAAGACTTCCCCCTGAAATTTATCGGAATATAGCCCCAATCGAATAGTACCACCCTATTTTCGGAAATTCCCATTGAAATGGCAGAAATTTTGTATTTAGTCATCGTTGGGGGTATAAAATTGTCCACCTGAAATTTTTTGGAATAGGTCCATGTCTTCGTGTAGTCCCCATAGAACGGTTCCTCCCGATTTTCGGTATTTTGAAGCTTGTAGCCTTAATCTTCCATCGAAAAAGCTGAAATTTGGTATTTATTCTTCGTTGTTGGTAAAAATTTTGCGCCTGAAATTCATCGGTATAGGTCCGCGTCCTCATACATTCCCGATTGAACGGTACCTGCCGATTTCAAATATTTTGAAAGTTGTGAAAATTTTCGGAATCGGTTTATGCCTTCATTTAGCCAACATAGAACGGTACCTTCCGATTTTCTTTATTTTGAGGTTGTGGCCTCGATCTCCCATCGAATTGGTTGAAATTTAGTATTTAGTCTTCGTTGGGGTATAAAATTGTCCACATGAAATTTGTCGGAATGTGTCCTTGCCTTCGCTGTATTTTGAAGGTTGTGGCCTCAAAATGCCCCCGAAATGGCTGAAATTCGGCATTTAGTGCTCGTTGGGGCTAAAGAACTGTCCGCCTGAAATTCGTCGGCATAGGTCGACGTCTGCATATAGCCCCCATGGAACGTTACCTTCCGATTTTCGGTATTTTGAAGGTTATGGCCTCAATATCCGACCAAAATGGCTTAAATTTTGTACTTAGCCTTCGTTGGGGTTATTAAACTTTACTCCATAAATTTCTCGGTATAGCTTAGCCTCCATAGAACGGTACTCCCGATTTTCGTTATTTTGAAAGTTTTAGTTTTACCCACATTATTCAAGCGGAATAACTGAAATTTGTTATTTAATCTTCGCTAGAGGTACAAAACATTATCACAGGTACAAAACATCACTTGCAAAAAGGCAAACAGTATAGGTCCACGTTTTGGTATAACCGCCATATAAGGGTAACCCCCATTTAGATTTTTGTGAAGATTTTAGTCACATTTTCCTACCGAAATGGGTGTTGCTTGGAATTTTGTGTTCCCAGAAGATAGAAAACTTACTCGCAGCCATTATTTCCCAATTTTTTGTAATATTCTCCAACCGAAATTGCTGTAATTTAATATTGTGTATTGCCAGACGATTCCAAGGCAATTATTTTTTTAAATTATTTGCGACAGAAAACCCAAACAACATGTTTTGGTTGCCGATGTAACCTTTCTTTTACGACAGCAATCAAAACGATAGCCAGACTCTTGATAGTTTGCCAGCTCTAATATGGGTTCCCATAAAGGAAGTATTATCAGCTAAGATATTCTGCTCCTGCAAGAAACAATAGGAAGAGCTTAGTACTTTCATAAACGAAATGAAGTGAATTGTTCCTATTTACTTCAATACTTACTTACTTACTAAGCTGGCCCATTACAAAACATTTGTTCCATAGGCCGAAGTAACAAAAGATCTCCAATTCTCTTCTTTGTTGCTTCGCACCCTTTAATACCGCGCCTTTTCATCTCTTCATCCACTTGTTTTCGCCATCTATTCCTTGGCCTGTCAATTCTGAGTGCACCGCTAAGCGGTTCGTATTTATACGCCTTTTAAGCGGGTTCATCTTCGCCCATTCTTATTATATGGCCTAGCCAACGCAATCGCTCCATCTCGATACATTTAACTATATTGATGTCGTTGTACAGCAGATATAGCTCGTGGTTCATGCGACGTCGATATTCACCGTCAACGCAGATTGGTCCGTAGATCTTCCGTAGATCTGCTTACGCAAGTACCCAGGCTTCGGAGCCATACATCAGCACGGGTAGTATCAGTGTTTTGTAGAGCGTTATTTTTGTTTGACCAGATGTGGCTTTGTTCTTAAACTGCTTACTTAAACCAAAGTAGAATCTGTTGTCAATACAATTCTTCTTTTTATTTCGCAACTGATGTCGTTTGTTGTGTTTACGGAAGTGCCGAGGTAGACGAAGTCTTTTACTGCCTCAAAATTATGGGAACCAACTTCCACAGTTGGTCCGAGCTCAATAGACGCATTGCGCGTCAACACCATCAACTTGGTATTCTCGCCGTTTACCGCCAGACCCAATTTAGCAGATTCTCCTTCGACCTTCATAAAGGTATCGGTTACTTCTTTTACTGATCGTCCCATGATGTCTATATCATCAGCATAAGCAGATAACATGTGGCTATTGGTGTAGATTGTGCCACTTCTTTAGACGTTTGCCTCTCGTATAACCTTTTCTAGCAGGATGTTGAAATAATCACACCAAAGGCTGTCTCCTTGCCTGAAACCTCTTTTGGTACAAAACTCTTCGGAGAGGTTCTTTCCTTTTTTAACTGAAGATCTTGTGTCAGTTAGAGTCATTTTACAAAGCCGAATGAGCTTTGCGGGGATACCAAATTCGGACATTGCTTGGAATACCTTTGAACGTAGTGGGCTGTCGAAGGCTGCTTTATAATCGACAAAAAGGTGGTAGGTGTCGAGCTGCATCTCTTGGGTCTTCTACAGGATTTGCCGCAGGGTAAATATCTTGGCAATGGTGGACTTGCCAGGGCTAAAGCCGCATTGGTATGGTCCAATTATTTCGTTGACCATGGGCTTTAGTCGTTCGCACAATATCCCTGACAATATATTTTAGGCGATAGGGAGAAGACTTATGCCCCTATAGTTGGAGCACAAAGTCTTATCTCATTTCTTATGGACGGGACACAGGATGCTCAGGTTCCAATCGTAGGGTACGCGTTCTTCCTGCCATATGGAGCTAACTAGCTGATGCATACACCTTATCAGCGTGTCGCCTCCGGTTTTAAACAGCTCGGCTGGTAGGCAATCAGCTCCTGCTGCCTTATTATTCTTCAACCGTTTTATTGCTGTCTTTACCTCATTTTGGCCGGATGGTATACATTCAATACCATCTTCTGGGGTTAGATCTGTGGTATCTTCGTCGACTTCGCTACTATTGGATACCAACAGTTTGGAAAAATGCTCTTTCCATATCCTTAGCACACTATCTGTATCAGTTACCAGATTACCTTCCTGGTCTCTACAGGAGGATGTGCCTGTACCAAAGCCATCAGTTTGATGTTTCACTTTCGGACTTCATTCTGGCTCCTGTACTTCTCGATTTTTTCACAATCCCGTCTTTCCATTTCTCTCTTTTTCCTGAGGAAAAGACGTTTCTCCTCTCTCCTTTTCTCCCGATACATCTCTCGTGCGCTGCGCGTTGCTACTGATTGTAGAGTAGCCTTATATGCCGCATTTTTCTCTTCGGTAGCAGCACGACACTCCTTGTCATACCATGGATTCCTTGGTGGAGGTCTCTGCTATCCAAGTATGGATTTTGCGGCTGTTTGCATGGAGTGGGCAATGTTTTGCCATTGTCCTGATATGTTATCGGGACGAGGAGTGCTGTCATTAAGCAATTGGGCTAATTGAGTGGAATATGCTGTGGCTATTTGTTGTGTTTGCAGCTTACCGATGTCCAACTTCCGTGTTGTATCTGTTCGTGCAACAAGATAGTGGTCCGAGTCTATGTTTGCACCTCGGAACGATCGTACATCCAACACGCTTGATGCATGTCTTTCATCTATCACAACGTGATCAATTTGATTTCTTGTTCTTTGATCTGGCGACAGCCAGGAGCCTTATGAATATCGAGATTCTTAAATCTGGTACTGTTAACTACCATGTTTCTTGCAGCTGGAAAGTCTATCAGCCTCATACCTTTGTCAGATGTTTCACTGTGGAGACTGAATGTCCGGACTGTTAGGCCAAAGATATTCTCCTTTCCAATTTTGGCATTAAAATCTCCTAGTATAATTTTAATGTTATGGGCAGGGCAACGGTCATAAGTTTCTTCTAAGCGAACGTAAAATATATCTTTTGTCTGTTCGTCCTTGTCTTCAGTGAGAGCATGAGCGCAAATAAAGCTGATTTTGAAGAATGTTGCTTTTAATCGAATTGCAGCGAGTCTTTCATTCACTGGGGTGAAACTGGAGACCAGATGTTTTAACCTCCGACCAACTACAAATCCGCAAACAAACTCATGCTTTGTGTCATGGCAGCTATAATACAGTGCGTCACCTTTAGGTGTTGTTGTGACGCCTTTCCCAATACCTCCTTTTTCCTGTATGGCAGTAATGGCGGCCTTGTACTTTTCAAGTACATCTGCCAATGCGTAAACTTTTTCTATAAAGAGTGCGAACATTCCAGGTGCAGATTCGCAGATCATGGTCTTTAAAACGTTTGCGGGGGTCGTCAGCTTTTGAGGGATTTGTTTTTCTTTTCTTTTGTTTTTTCATAGTGGGCTGCTTTATTAGGGGAGGTTACTAAACCTACTTCAATAGAGTTCGTTCTTACTTGTTGGGAGTTTATGAGCGTAAATGTTTCCAATGTGTCACATTATGGCTAGTCGGATTATAGCATTTTCTTAATTCCTTCACCATGTAACAAATCTCTATATGTAGCTTTTAACCATTTTGATTTCCCCGATAATGAAAACGGCCGCTAACTAAATATGTATTTTGTCGATACAAATGAAGAAAAACTGTGGCGTATAACTACTGTCATCCGTCATACGCACCGAAGTTCTTGCATGGCGAATCACAGGAAAAATACTAATTTTTTTCCATGTCTACCAGAACCAAATGGAATTTCCTGGCATTCACATATATTCCAATTTATTGTTGACATTCTCATTTAAATCTCCATATTTCATCACCCCAAAATGTCGTCCCCCTGTTAACTTGTAAAAGGTAAACAGCTTTTATTGATTTTTTGTCGTCATATTTTGTTGGGTATTTAAACAAAACTTTTGGCCGGTCTGGCTTTCTTTCGGTTTTTTTCCGCCCTAGTCAAAATTTCTACCCCCATCTATGAATTCAATAAAAAGTGGTTGGAGTTCCAAAACAACAGCAATAACCCAAAAACATGCAAACACACACAAACATCTAATAATAAAAAAGAACAATTCCCTAATAAAAAGTTAAAAACTCATAAAAAGTGTTCAGCAGAGTACAAAAACAACAACAACGACAACTCCTACCAGCATCATCACAATTTATGAAAGTGTTTTAACAAGTCGAAGTATTGTTTGGTTATTAGTTCAAACGGGGGCCATGAGGTAGGTAGAGTTGGAAAAAAATTTTAAAACTTATGTAGGTTTGATTTCAGAACACACCCACACACCTCATTGTAATAAACTGGAGGTGTAGGAGATTGGTAGGTGTGAGCTAAACATTTCGGGTGGAAAAACAAAAATACAACTATACATAAAGTATTCTTCTTTTTTCATTTCCTGGTCAATAAATATCGTCATGGCTTGGGCAATAAAATCAATTTATGTTATCACTATTTATGATTGATTTAAGTTATGATTTCTTCTTTCCAGTCCAAGTCATGTTATGTGAAATTGAAATTATAGTTGTCATAAAAATAGAAGTTTTCAAAGAATGGGAGTTGGAAAAATAACTCGAGAAGTTGTCGGACATTTTTTTTTTATTTATTTATTTATTTCATATTTATACTTATAACTAAATTACAAGTATAAAGGAAGTGAAGCCATGACTGCAGAGGTCTTAGGCTTACACAGGTAAATATTAATTATTTAATTATATAAACATAATTATGATAATAACAATTTGAGCATAAATTAGGTATTTATTTAGAAGTGTTCTTAAATGGAATAATAAAGGTCACAATTCTTCAGAAAGCTAACGAGATATTTTTTATTAACGTTGTTTAAGTTTTTTAGTATATCAATCATATTTGTTTGAGGGATATGCTTTGTTTCAAGGGTTTTTAAAATTGGGCATGATACAAAGTGTTGTATGTTGGAAGTAGTTTGTTTACAAAGACAACATAGTTTGTCTTTCTGTTTGTCGATAATGTGATCATGAGTAAGCTTAGTGTAACCAAGCCTGAGACGAATGGCGACAATTTCATCCTTTCTTGTAAATGTGTTTTCTTTTCTAAGGTAATCAGAAATGCAGCTTTTATTGAAGTTTAGGTACTTGTACCATGAAGAGGTCCTATCCCAGATTTCATTTCTTTTCATGAGGAATGTTGATTTAAAAAATTTATTAATATCTTTTACTGTAAGATTTTCTTTGACAATCAAAGGTCTGTTAATAGCAGATTTTGCGGCTTTATCAGCCAACTCATTACCTGTTATGTTTTTGTGTCCTGGCACCCAGACAAGCTTACACTTTGGATTTTGTTGAATTAATATGTTTCTTATAGAAGATATGTAGAAATCAGTATTATTTAGGTTTAATATTGCGTCCAAGGCAGACAAAGAGTCACTGAAAATAACGTACTTCTTGTTGCATCTTTTTGCATATTGAAGAGCTTCATGTATTGCAATAACTTCAGACGAAAAAGTTGAAGTGTATTCCGGTAAATTTGAAATTTTGAGTATATGTTGGTTTTCAATTACACTAAATGTCACTTTATCTCCCTGTTTGGAACCGTCTGTGTATAGGGAGGTATAACCTTTTAAATTTTCCTGAATCATTTGGAATTCATGTTGATATACTTCACTGATTGTATTATCTTTGTTATATCTTCTCAGAGAGTTATCAATAAGACGTGGGTGAAAATTTATATGTGACTGGAAATTTTTATTTGTTTTTTTGTTGTATGGGATATTCCACTCATCGCATAGATAGACTATGCGGTTTAAGACGGAGTCTGTTGTCTTAAAAATGTTTGTGTTTTTAATTTTATTTAACAATTGTGGAATGGGAGATCCGTCATTTATTAGAATTGATTTAAAGAGCTTGCAAGTATGTAAATACTTGTAGTCCTCTATTGTAAATAAGTTAGCCTCGAAAAGCATGTTAGATATTTTTGTTGTCCGGTGTGCACCAAGACACATTCTCAATGCTGAATTGTAGATAGTTTTTATTTTATTTAAATTACTTTTAGAGGTATTTCCATAAAGGTAAATACCGTAACAAATTCTTGATAGAATGAGCGGAGTTATTAATGACACCAGAGATGCGGTACTGCAGCAAAACTTTTTGTTGGAAAGACATTTTAAAATATTAAGTTGCTTATTTAAAGAAGTTGACAATTGATCAATGTGACTGTTCCATTTATAACGTTTGTTAAAAGTAATTCCAAGTATCTTAAGATTGTCTACAGACTGTATTTGAATATTGTTAGATTTTAGAACGGGGGAGCAATTCTTTTTTCTACATATGTGTAGATGTTTACATTTGTTTAGAGACAGTTCTGCACCAGAATAATTACACCACTCTTCAATGCAATTCACTAAAGAGTCGATAGTAACGTCCTGTTTATTGTTTCTTCCAAGTTTTTTCATTATCACGAAATCATCGGCATAAGCGATGAAGTCTAGATCTTTATGTAACATTATCGACTGTGATAGTTTGTTATAAGCTATAAGAAATAGGATAACTGAAAGTGGAGATCCTTGAGGGATTCCATTTTCTAATTTCAATAATTCTGAATAAGATGTATTTACTCTTATTCTTATTTTCCTATTTAACAAGTAGTTACGAACGTAATTATATATCTTTGGTCCAATTCTCCAATCTTCTAATTGGTCTAATACCGTATGCATCCCTATTTTGTCAAAAGCCTTGGCAAAATCTAGGGAAACTATTGAGAGGTGACTGCTAGTTTTCAAAGATCTTGTAATAAAGTAGTCCATATAAATAAGCGGATCTGCTATACATTTCCCTTTTTTAAATCCGAATTGATTGCTACTGATCAATTTGTTTTTGTTTACAAACCACCATAATCGATTGGCTATTATTTTATCTAGTATTTTGGAAGAACATGGGTTTAAAGAAATCGGACGATATGAGTTTACAGATGTTTTGTCACTGTTGGGTTTTAATATGGGGATAATTAAGCTGTTTTTATAAAATTGAGGAATAAAATTTGAAAAAATATTGTTGTACAACTTGATAATTCTTGTTTTGCTCGATTTAGAGAGATTGTTTATCATTTTATATGTTATGCCGTCAATTCCAGGGGTTTTTCCATTAAGTTTTCCCATAGCACTGGAAAATTCTAAAAGGGATATTTCATTTTCTATAATTTCAGCATCTTTGCAAGGTACCAAGTGCTTTGCGCCTTGAAGGATGGTATTTTTAGCGCTTTGAAACGTTTGAGGAAAGTTTGAGTCGTTTGATAAGTTTGACCAATGTTTGCAGAAAGCATTTGCGATGTCGGATTTATTCGTTATTGTTGTGTTAACATTTTCAGTTAAACAATGAATACCGATCTTGGGATTTATGCCACAAAATCTGCTAATATTTTTCCAAACTTTATCAGTGGGAGTATGTTGGCTAATAACAGATGTAAATTGTTCAATTGAGGCTTTTTTAGATATTTTGAGTTTTCGTTTATACACTGCGTTAGCTTTTCGGTAGTTAATGAGGTTTTCGTTTGTACAGTTTCTCTTAAATTTATTGAACAGATGGTTTCTTTTCTTTTTTAAATCGTTCAATTCCTGATTCCACCATGGAATAAAGGTTTTACTTTTGTGAAGAGGATATCTTGGGATAGTTTCATTGGCAGATTTAAGGATAATTTTTTATATATTGGCTGCTTCTTTATTGATATTAGTACTGAGAGGTATTTCACTGCAGTATTTCAGTGATAGATCGTGAAATTTTGGCCAATTAGCTTTATTTGTATTAAATAAAGCTTTATAATTTATGTTATTTTCTACTTTGTCCTCGGAAAAACATGATGTTAAGATGGGATAATGATCACTACCGTAAAGGTCTGAATCTATAACCCAATTAGAATGAACAGCTATTGCAGGAGAAGCTATAGTTAAGTCTATATGAGTAAAAGTTTTATGTGTCGAAAAGTGTGTAGGCGATCCATCGTTTAACACGATAAGATTAGTTTGTGTGATGAATTTGTGCCAAATTTTACCCTTGCAGTTGTTAGTTTTGGAACCCCACAAAGTATGCCAACAATTCATATCACCAGTTATTAAAAGAGGTTGATATGATGGTTGATACATTTGTTCGAGGTCTGATATAGAATATGTTTTTGATGGATTAATGTAAGTTGAGAATATAGTAAAGGTTTTCTTTGAAAAAACCTTTACTGCAACCGAATCAAGTTTATCAAAGGTCCCGATGTATTTGTGTTGTATAGAATTGTGTATAAGTAGTGCAGAATTTTTTGATTTGTATATTGAATAATTAATAGGGGTAGGAATAGGATGAGTATTTTTAAAGTGTGTCTCCTGTAAAGACACTATCGATGGGTTATAATTCTTTATAAGGGTTTGTAGTTCAGTGTAATTATTGTTGTAGCCTTTTATATTCCATTGCAGAACCTTAAGAGTCATAATATAATAAAAAATATGGATTGAAAAGTAAGAGTAAATATGAGTTACTTATAAAGTATAAGAGAGCTACAAAACAAAAAATGGATATGAATAATATAATACAATATGAGCAATTGAGATCATTATTGTTACTGTTAGTTAGATATGTTATAAAAGAGAATGATAATGAAAACATAATAGAAAAATTGAGAGCAAAATATGAGTGTAAGAATGTGTAATATGAGATAAATTTTAATATGTTGTACTCATTATTTATGATAGAGGCCGCGAAAATGAGTGTAGGCAAGAAAGTGAGTGTCATCGATGTTCCGTTGGAGAGATTAAATGTTGTTATTGTTGTTTTAATCATCTGCATTGCTTTCATTATCGCTGTTTTTGCATTGTTTCTTTGCATCGTTAGAGAGAGCAACTTTAAGGTCTTTGATTGTTCTTTTCGATGTGTTTTTGGGGAGAATTTGAATTTTCTTTTCGGTTGTTTTCTTTGTATCAATCTGGGTTTGAGGAGTAGTTTTTTTTGTTGCAATTATTTTGCAATCTCCTTTTGTGGTTGACTCTTTACTATTTTCTTGGGGTTTTGCATTATTAGAGCAGCTGGGTTGGTCATCGATATCATATGTTGTGATTTTGCGAACAAAGTTAGATTGAGAGGCATTAGATGGGTGTCGCTGTTTATACATTTTTAAAGCAGTTTTATTGTCGACTTTGTTTAACGTTTTAATAGCTTGTATTTCCTTTTGCTTAAGGAATATTGGACATTTTTTGTCACGAACTGAATGACTAATATCTGGAAGATTACTTTCTTCACAATTAATGCATTTTTGTGGTTTTGTGCACATTTCTTCGTCTTGCAGGTGGTCTTGTTCACAACAAATTAAGCACGTCGCATCGTTTTTACAATATTTCATTGAGTGGCCATAACGTTGACAATTACGACATCTCATCGGCAATGGAATATATGGTCTTACGTTGGCGGTTTCATAACCAATTTTTAGTGATTCGGGGAGAGTTATAGTTGAAAAGGTTATGATAACAAGACCTGTTTCAACAAAGTTTCCCTCTACATTTTTCAGTATTTTTTTAACCTCAAGAACGTTCTGTGGTTTTAGTTCAGCAAGTATCTCCTCTTCAGAGATGCCACGCAAACCGTTGCTGTAGATTACACCTTTGGTATGGTTAAGGTAACTGTGTTCAGTTACATTAACTTTTATTTCAGGCGTCAGTGCTATGATTTTAATCAACTTAGTTGCCTGGGTAGCAGTTTTCGTTTTTATGAGAAGATCGCCACTTCTCAGTTTTTGACACAAATCAATTTCACCACAGACATTGTCGATTATTTTTTTTTATCAAAAAAGGAGAGACTCCCTTTAATGATTCTTCACTTTCTATTCTGGACATTATTAAATATTTCGGTCCAGCAGACAAAATTCTTAACAGTTTGTTGTTATCTAATTTAAATTGTAAATTAGACGATTGATTTTGAACTTGTTGTTTGCTCATTACGAAAAGGGGTATAGCGGATGAGAGATAAACAAATGTACGTTCGCTCACGTTCACTGTCAAAATGAGACTGACATTTTTTTTTTAATTCAGTATTTATTTACATTCATTAAATACAAATTTTGAAATCGCTCCGCGCCTCTGATGGCAATATTGGAGCGAAATAGGCAACCAAAAATAATACTAGAAAACAAATACTGTTATACAATATAACTAATATTTTTATTTTAAATGTTACTATTGTTAAATTTAAGTAAAGACAAATATAATATATAAAGATTTTTTTCAAGTGTTATCAATATAGAAAAATAAGAAAAATCATAGAAGTAATTCCACATTTGAGAGAAGAAATTCCATAACTCTAGTTTTAAAGATAGACAATGTGTTACTGTTTCTTATACTCAACGGTAAACAATTGTATTCGATACTGCCGGAGTAGTCAATTCTTTGTCTCGTGATTTCAAGACGACATCTAGCAACTCTCAAGTCTGTAGAGTTCCTGGTATTAAACGTGGGTACAGAATCTATTCCAATATTATGAGCAGTTTTATACACACGAATTAGAAGTTGTTTTTTGTATAATCCGCGGATAGGTAAAATAGTTTTTGCATAATCTTTGTACAGGGATTTAGTGTTATGACGGATATCAAGATTGTACACACATTTAAGAGCTTTGTTTTGAGCAGCTTGTAAAGATTTTAACTCAGAAGTCATTTTGTTAGCATAGGCAATCGCCAAATATTCAAGATGACTATGGATTAATGCCCGATAAATCATTTTCTTTGTAACTACATTGAGCTTTCTTCTAAATTTGTACAATACTCCAAGTGCCGAAGACAGCTTTGATTTTAAAAACCGAATGTGGTCATCCCATTTCAGATTGCCCTGAAGTCTTATACCCAAATAAGTTAGACTAGACACTTCACTTATCCAATCACCATTGACCAAAATTCTAAAATTGTCACTTAAACTTGGGGAAGACGGATGAAATCGTATTAAATTAGTCTTCTTTGGGTTAAGCACAAGTCCATTTAACCTAGCAAATTCACAAATTAATTCAGCATCCCGCTCCAACATTAATTTAAGGTCAGAATCACATTTATAAGGATAAAAAATAGATAAATCGTCTGCAAACATCACAATCGACCCAGCAAGGCCAATGTTATTTATGTCATTGATGTATATCATAAATAGAAGTGGTCCCAGAATACTTACCTGGGGAACTCCAAACTGCACCGATGATGTAGAACTCCTCACATTACCAATTTGCACAAACTGTTTTCTATTTAATAAATAACTCCTCAACAAATCCACACTCTTTTAATTAACGCCATAAAAACCTAGCTTTATCAACAAAATATTATGTTCTACTAGGTCAAAAGCCTTAGTAAAATCATAGAATACACCCGCTACACCTGAAGAACCTCCTTCAAGACCTTGACATATTTTATTAACCACACTCAGTATGGCTTCATCCGTTCCACGACCCTTTCTATATGCAAATTGTGTGTTAAATATTAGACCTCCCTCCTCAAAAAAATGTAGTAACTGGGAGTGAATTAAACGTTCGAATATTTTATCAATCGATGACAATATAGCTATAGGTCTATAATCTTGTGGGAATGTAGGTCTTGAAATTTTCGGTATAGGTATAACCTTATGAAGCTTTAATACATCGGGATAGATTGAAGTCGCAATCATCATATTAACAAGTAAAAAAGTGTCAGTCGCCTTTGCCGACAGATATATACCCTCAGCCAAAGTGAAGCGAAACTTTTACCTCCGGACAGATCGAATGTATTTCAGGTCTCTTCAGAATTTTGGACATTTGAACTTGCCGACAATAATGTGGAATAGGAATTAACTGCGCTAAGACACAAATGTTGAACTTTTGTAGGGCAGGTACTCTCAGGGAGGACCTTTATTGGCCATTTTAGAAGTTTAACTAAATTTTGATAAAATATTAGGAGATCCAAAGTGATATATTTTAAATATTGGGGAGAAGTACCGAAAGTTGTGGACCGGTATTGCCCATGTGACTAAGTTTGGATATAAAATGACGAAGACCAAATGTTGGACCAAATCGGTTGAACAGTTCGAGAGTTATCATGTTCTTCGACCACCACATATGGTGACATAGAGGTTTTTTTACACCTTTCAGGCTGTTTTCGCAAGAAATATGGACTTACCCCTGAAAAAACTTTTACCGTCGTAATGGTGGTAGCGTATGCAAATAGCTTCAACAAAAATCCAAGTGATTCGATAGCAGGTCTTAAAGTGAACTTATCCGAAATTTTGTGTGGGAGGTACCAGAAGGAGTAGACAAATTTAGTCCATATTCGAACCTGATCTATATCCCTTCAAGAGTTATCGTGCGCAAAAATTTTCCGAACATTTCTGAAGTTCTGTGGGGGAGGTACCTGAAGGAGTGGACCGATATAGCCCATCTTCGAATTTAAACTATGTTTTGGTAAAATATTACGAAGGCCAAATTTTGGACCGAATCGACAGATCCGTTCGAGAGTTATCTTGCGCTCCTACCACTACACAAGGTGTCATAGGTGCTTTTTGCAACTTTCCGGCCATTTTCTCGGGAAGTATGGACTTGCCCCTGATGAAACTTGTACCTTCGTATAGGGAACAGTGAATACAAGATGTTACAACAAAAACCAAGGCGATTCGAGAGCAGGTCCTGAACTGAACTTTTCCGAAATTGTGTGTGGGAGGTACTCGAAGGAGTTTACCGATTGAGTCCATATTGGAACCTCATCTAAGTCTGGTAGAAATTTCATAATGTGCAAAGGATGAACCAAATCGGTTACTCCCTGCAAGAGTTATCGTACGCACAAATTTTCCGAATATTTTCGAACTTTTGTGGGGGAGGTACCGGAAGGAGTGGACCGATATAATCCATCTTTGAACTTGAACTAAGTTTGGACAAGATATTACGAAAGCCAAATTTTGGACCGAATCGGCAGATCCGTTCGAAAGTTATCCTGCGCTCCAACCACTACACACGGTGTCATAGGGTTTTTTGTAACTTTCAGGCTATTTTCTCAGGAAGTATGGGTTTGCCCCTAATGAAACTAACAGCGTCGTATAGAGGACAGCGAATACAACTTGCGTATACAAAAATCAAAGCGATTCGAGACCAGGTCCTAAACTGAACTTTTCCGAAATTTTGTGTGGGAGGTACCCGAAGGAGTGGACCGATTGAGTCCATATTGGAACCTCATCTAAGTTTGGTAGAAATTACACGATGTGCAAAATATGGACCAAATCGGTTATTCCCCGCAAGAGTTATCGTGCGCACAAGTTTTTCGACAATTTTTGAACATTTGTGCGGGAGGTACCTGAAGGAGTGGACCTATATGGCCCATCTACGAACTTAAATCGAATCTGGACAAAATATTTCGATACCCAAAATTTGAACCGAATCGATTGATCCGTTCGAGAGTTATCGTGCGCACCAGCCAGCCAGACAGACAGACGGACAGACAGACAGACGGACGGACATTGCTAGATCTACTCAAAATTGTCTGAAACGGATATCGTACAAACATACTTGGGGTCTAAAACCATTATTTCGATGAGGCACATTTTTGGTCGTATCAAAGTGTAAATACCCTCTTTAGCCTAAAGGCTGAGGGTATAAAAATGTTAGTGATGTAGGGTGTTACAACGTCAGACGTTTTACATAAAAGTTCAGATGTAACATTATCCTCACCTGGACACTTTGACTTTTCCATGTTTTCAATTACATTTTTAACATCAATTGGAGTGACCATCGTCAACTCAAAGTCAGATCTACGTCTGTCCAATGTTCTCAACTGGTTATAGTGATCACAAAGATGTCTATTTAAGTCATTCTTCAACATAAGAACCGAATCCACAAAGTAATTATTAATCATCTGAGATTTAACAACATCATCCTCAATAGGAAGACCTTCATTATTGAGAATCGTCACACCATCCTTAATATGTCTTCCCAAAATATTATTCAAAAATCGCCAACAATTTTTTGGATCTGTTCCAATTTGTAGTAAATTGCTCTCAAAATAATTGAGCATAGAATTTCGCAGTGCTATCTTTATGATTTTGCTGATTCTTTTTAATCTCTCATTAATGAGTGCCCGATTCTTTGATTTTCTTCTCCTTCGCAACAACTTTTGCTTTTCTTCCATCAACAACACCAAATTACGATTGACCCAAGGGGCTACATCAAACCTACACTGCCTGGAGTATTTTGAAAATGATTTGCTTGAGTCTACATCATCATTTATTACACCAATAAGACCTGATGTCATAACTGATGGATCCGAACTACCAAGTAAACTTGGAACTTTTTGGGAAAGAACCCTTTGAATATTATTGTAATCTAAAAATACCTTAGACACCTCATAGGAACTCTTTGCCACAGAGTCCAACTTTAGTCTTAAACAAACAAAATTGTGATCACTCAGTTCATTTTTTACCGACGCCACAAAATAATTGCCATATATATTTGAAAAAATATTGTCAATGCAAGTTCTACTACTCGGCCTTGTAATCAAATTGTGACAATTCACAAAGTCATATGACTGAAACAGATTCAACATACTATTCGAATGAAGACCAGCTATGAGGTCAATATTTGAGTCACCCATTACTATTGATGGGCCATTCCCAAATTGTGATAAACGTTCATCCATTATATTTAAAAAACAAGAAATGCTACACTTAGGAGACCTATAAAATGATGTTAATTTTAGCATCTTACCATTCACCTTTATATTGTGTACTTTCAAAATTACTATATTAACAAAATCGACTGTTTCAGAAAGCTGTAGAGAGAATTCAAAACAATCTCGAATAAACACAGAAACACCGCCATAACCATCCTCTCTACAACAATGGACAACCTTATAATGCGGTATGGAATACAGTTGTAAACAGTCTTTACTAAACCAAGTTTCATTAACCGAAACAATATCCGGCAAATTTGGCATGCTAGCAAGGAGTGATTTAAATTCATGGAATTTATTCAACGAGGAAATACTTCTAACATTTATTGTAACAAAATTTATAAATTTACCATTAGAATTGTTTGAAAAATGAGAATACAAATTTAAATTATTAAAGTAGATACTCATTATGAGATATATAGGAATTTATAGATATAAAAAACAAAACAAGAATGATTATTTCTTTATATTCTGCGAACTCACAGACGGCTCATCATCATCACTACTCAAATCAGCATTAATTCGCCTTTGTGTGCTACTCCTCGATGTTGAGTTATAAGTGGCTGCTTCTAACAGTAGATTATCAACATCACCTTCGCATTTCACAATTTTCGCACGAGATTTTTCATTTTTCTTGACAAAAATATTTCCATTTTTATGAAATACGAAGTTATATCCAACCTTTTTCAAAGCCTTAGCGTAGTTGAACAGAGAATAGGTTTCGGAGCATAGCAAATCATTAACAAAAATTTTATTTGTTTGATCATTTGAACCTAGAGCAGGTTTGGCTTTCATAAAAATGGATTTCGATTTAGTTTTAGCAAACTTTACTATCATACTTTTGCCAGTTGTTTGATTGCCGCGCTTGTTAATGAAAAAGGCATCATCTATATCTTCAGCAGTTATGACCACACCCATTGTCTTGGATAAATCCAATACAGTATCAACAGCCGTTTTATCATCATCGCCCTGAACACCAATAATAATACAGTCTTTTTTGACTCTTTCATTGTTCAAAAATTTAACAGATGTTTTTAAATTGGCTATCTCCTGTTTCAAAACACTGTTCTCATTCCTCATTACATCCAATTCCTTTTTATTTTCACTCATTGCTTTCAAAACAATGTCATATTGAGACGATAAAAACTCAATCGATTTTTTTATATCGGTCAGCTGATCTAACTTTCCTCTTATGATCTTCAATTCTCCTTTTATTGAACTGTCATCATCTCCCTTGCATATGAAACATATGTACTTAACAGACTTATCATCCAATATTCTCTCTATCTCTCGTTTATTAAGTTTCGCGCATTGTGCATGCATCGCCTTCTTACACTTATCGCATGCGATAATATCGTCGTCCTCTTCATCCAGAGGCAATTTGTATTGCTGGCACAGATCTTTGTCTACATTTATGCTTTTACGATTTCTTCCGGGCATGTTTATTTCACTTCTCACAACTTGTAATTTAGTTTGTCTCTCACTACTGAGCAAATAACAATCACACAACCGGCAAAATCGTTGATTATTTAATATTTTTTTGTAGAGCGACGGAGTTAATTGCAAAACAGATGTGAACACGACCAGGGTTGCCAGGGTAACTTGTGGTCAGTTGTGGTTGTTGCAAGAGTGTCTTTATTTTAGGTTTACAAGTTCATTTTTCTGGGATATGAGTGGCACCGTGGTGCAATGATACGCACACCCGTCTAGCGCTAAGAAAGTCTGCGGTTCGATTTTCAGACCAGGCAGCATCAAATTTTTAACGGTGGCAAAATAATCCTCAGCACGGTGCTCTTGAACCAAATTTAAATGGAAGGTGCTTACACCTGGGAAATTTTTGCGGATTCTGAAACTACAATGTTCATAGCTACAACATTTTCTTTAGTCCCATTTCGATAGGACTTGCGGTTTCCAAGCAAAACTCTTAAAAATTTCAACTTGAAGAGCGATTTATTTAAAAAGCGCTCCGGCGATTTTTTATTTTTTTTTTTTTATTTTTCTCATCTATCAATGTTCATAGATGAGAAAAATAAAAAAGTTTCAGAATCCACAAAAATTTCCTAGGTGTAAGCACCTTCCATATAAATTTGGTTCAAGAGCACCGTGTCAGGTAATGTTGGCGACATCTCCTGAGTAATTCATCCATGTTAAACTTATCTTCAAGTGGCGTCGTAAGACTCGCCGTTTGGACTCGGCGATAAGCAGTAGTTCCCATGTCATTGAGTTGACATGAAATAGGGTGCACTCGTTGATATGAGAGAAGTCTGCCTTGTCCCTCCTGGGATGTTTGTGGAACATTTATATATAAGTTAATTCTTTTGCTTAACTTGGCTCTGGGTCTATCTCCAGTTTAAGGAATGTTGTTACTTCATCACAGATCTACTGAAATTTGTTGAGTAGGTTTGGCTAGGCAGTTGAAAAGGTGCAGTGAGTCGTATGGGCCTGTGCAGCATTCTCTTGAAGATAGTAACCGATTTGGTCTATATTTTGCAAATCTACTAGACATAGATGAGATTCCAATATGGACCCTATCGATCCACACCTTCGGGTACCACCCACACAAAATTGCGGAAAAGTTTAGTTTAAGACCTGCTCTCGAATCGCATTGATTTTTGTTGTAGCAACTTGCATTCGCTACCCCCATTACGACGGTACTACTTTTTTTCGGGGGCAAGTCCATACCTCCTGAGAAAATGGTCCAAAGGCTATAAAAAAGCCCTCATATTGCACCATGTGTTGTGGTTGGTGCGTACGATAACTCTCGAACGGATCAGCCGATTCAGTCCAAAAATTTGGCGTTCAAAGGTTCGAATTAATTTCGCCAAACATACTTTATGTTCGAAGATAGGTCATATCAGTCCACTCCTTCCAGGAACCTCCCCCACAAAAGTTCAAAACTTTTCGCTGACATGGTGCGCAGGGTAACTCTCGAAGGCAGTAACCGATTTGGTCCATACTTTTCATATCATAATATCTCTACAGGACATAGATCATGTTCGAATATGGAATATATGGATCCACTCCTTCGTGTACCTCCCACACAAAATTTGGGAAAAGTGCAGTTTAAGTCCCGCTCTCGAATCGTTTTGCTTCTTTTTGTAACAACGTCTATTCGCTGCCCCATTAAGATAATACTAGTTTTTTTCAGGGGCAAGTCCATACTTTCTGAGAAATGGTCCGAAAGCTGGATGGATCAAAATCTCCAGAAAAAAGTCTAACGGCACCAACTAAACTGGGTACTACTTAAGATAACTCTCGAAGGGAGAAACCGATTTGTTCCAAACTTTGTACATCGTATTATGTAGACTTTAGAAGTATTGTGTGTTACATCTTTTCGTTAGGTTCGAGGCTGAGGCCATGCCGACTGATTATTTTTTTCCATGCTGATATGAGAGAAGTCTCCCTTGTCCATCCTAGAATGTTTGTGGAACAATTATATATTATAGATAAGCTTTTTGATCTAGAGGTTCCTTATTGTAACGTTGGACCTCTCCTTCTAGATCATGAACATCCCTGACATGCCTGGTTGGAGGGTCCTTTCATAATCACCTATAATTACTATACGGTGATTAGGATGGCTCCCACGGTAACACTCGAGAAGTACTGCACAGAAGGCATGCCATGATGTGAAGAATTTTTATCTCCTTATATAGATGGTCCATGCAAGACATGAGAAGGCGATCTGTTACAGTTTTCAGGGAGGCATTCCGACAGGTATAAATATTTTTTCATCGCATTGCACTTATATTCGCGGAACAAACTGGCGCCTCTTAGTTTACCACAGACCGACCTATCGCGTTATATGTGATCAACAAAGTTTCTTTATCTGCAACCCCAGTATTGACGACTAGGGACTTGTTTCTACATCTCAACTTGACGCAGATAGCTGTGGCATGGGCGGACGACCTGAACATGAATATCGCCCCTAGAAATTTAAAAAAGTTTGTGAACGGAATTCTGCTACCATCGATCATGACATTCAACTTAGTGCTGACCTCTGCAGTGAAAGTGTTGAACAGAGTGGCCGTAGATTTAGTGGCGGATATTTACATATTCCTCGGGTGACAAAAGGTGACAAGATCAGTCAAATAGGAGTTCAGACTTTCACAAATGACATGAGGGAAGGCACTTGACGCCGGGATCGTGCATACGCTACGATCTCAATGCCGTGTTAAGGGGGCGGAATACAGGAGAGGTAGAGGTGAAACAGTTCCGGAGATATCAACCCGCCTTGGGGAGCACCCAGATTCAACGTACGACTCGCGTCCACACATATAATTGATTATTCAACGCTTCAAACTTTGTCGGAGAGTTGTCTGCTCGATGGTCTCAAACATTGTGGAGTGATTGCCAGTATCGAAGGATTTTAATAAGTTAAGCGCCACCATCACTTTTCTATCACACCGACTTCCTTTGGTTGTGTCCTCGATAAATATGTGGGACGATGACGTGCAGCGCTGTTGTCGTGCTGGACTGCTTACGGAACCAATGGTGATGATTGGCAACTGGATAGCTATTTCTAACACTGGGAATGACTAAAGCCTCAAGGGTCTTTGCTGCGGGCGACAAACGCTAAATCGTTTTGTACGAATTACCTTTGCTGGCACCTTTGCCTGGCTTCAGTAGCGGGACCACCCTGCGTATTTTAAAGGCTTCAAGGGTCTTTGCTGCGGGCGACAAACGCTAAATCGTTTTGTGAGATTTACATTTGCCAGGCTTCAGTAGCAGGACCAGCCTGCTTATCAAGACATCGAGAACAATGAGAGTGGTTAGCGACAAGTTGAGATCTTTAGTGTGATACTCCACTCACGGCTCATCCAGCTACCTCAGCATTATCATGGATATTCCATCAGGGCCCAACGCTTTGGATGATTTAGCGTTCCCGATGGCATTCGCAACATCATCCATTGTAAACTGTGGTGGTTCATCCTCGGCAGGAATAGAACTGATGCGACGTAATACTCTTCTCTTCGCCCTGTCACTCTCGGGGTGCTCGACAAACTGTCGATTGAAATAACTTGCGCACGTCTTCGGGTCAGTCAACGTAACGTCGCCAAATGTGACTGAGGTCCTATCTTCCATTCATCCAGGGTTCGAGAGTGACTTAACCATTGCCCACAATTCACTTATACCGGCTCCAATGTTGCAACTCTTCAGATGATTTAACTTCCAGTATCAGCTCCCTTACTCTGGGGTCATTGGGGTTGGCTCGACGAAGCTTATCACGCTTGTACGATTTACCTTTGCTGGCACCCTTGCCTGGCTTCAAGGGTGACTGAGGTCCTATCTTCCCTTCTTCAAGGGTTGGAGAGTGACTTAACCATTGCCCACAATTCACTTATACCGGCTCCAATGTTGCAACTCTTCAGATGATTTAACCACTTGTTCCGCTTATGTTCGCCGATCAGCCTGTTAACTTCCAGTCTCAGCTCCCTTACTCTGGGGTCAGTGGGGTTGGATCGACGAAGGTCATCACGCTTGTACGATTTACCTTTGCTGGCACCCTTGCCTGGCTTCAGTAGCGGGACCACCCTGCGTATTTTCAAGACATTGGGTACAATGAGGGTGGTTAGCGACAAGTTCAGAACTTTAGTGAGATACTCCACTCCCGGCTCATCCAGCTACTTCAGTATTACCATGGATATTCCATCAAGGCCTAACGCTTTGGATGATTTAGCGTTCCTGATGACGTTCGGTATATCATCGATTGTAAACTGTGGTGGTTCATCCTCGGCAGGAAGAGATCTGATGTGACGTAATACTCTTCTCTTCTTTGCTAATCCCGTCGACTCTGCTGGGAAGTTTGTTCTTACTTCGGGTATTCGACCAGCAGGGATATGGCGAGCGGCTGCAGCAGTGATGATGTCTCGGAACGTCCTTTCCGCTACTCGAATATCAGAAGGATTGGGCAGTTCTCTGAAGCGGTGATTGGTGAACTCTCTGAAACTCGACCAATCTGCTTTCCTGTGATTGACGAACGTGTGGCGTTCAGAGGTGATGAAATCGGTTGGTCTGCTAATGGAGACAATTATGGGGAGATGGTCTGATCCAAGGGAAATGCCGGGTTGCCAGGTAACGTCATTTGTCAGACCAGGTGACACGATGGTTATGTCTGGCGAACTGTGACACTCTCCGCTACTTATGGTAGAGACGCCCTCATTAACTGTGTAAAACATAGAGCTATCAATCTGTTCAGACAGCACTACATCCTTCCGAGAACCGAATGTTGAGCCTATAACCGGAATTACAGCTATTTATCGCCGGGATGTCTACTCTACCAAGGAACTTCGTTCAAATTAGTGTTCCCATTACTGATGAAAGTGCGGTATTCAGAAGTGATGAAATCGGCCAGTCTGCTTATGGAGACAATTATGGGGAAATGGTCTGATCCAAAAAAGGCAACGGGTTGCGATTTGCCGTCATTTGTCAGACCAGGTGACACAATTGTTATGTCTGGCGAACCCTGACACTCTCCGCTTATTCAGGTAGAACCGTCCTAATTGATCCGGGAACCGAATGCTATAACACATGTTGAACATTAAAGTCCCTCAAGACCAGACCCAACATTACCCCTAACAACATTACCTCTAACCTGGAGTACAATTATTTATAGCCGGGATTTATACGTTCAGCAACTATCTATCTCGCCAATTACACACCTGACTGCTACCCCCATACATTGCATGTATGGGTCTTAAGAGACAGGTTCAAGCGAGATAGGGGTTTATTGAACAGACTGGTGCAATAGGAAAGCTAATCTCCCACCTCCACTTCTGGTCCGATCCTCCCTCCAGTTGTTATTGAGCTTGGTTTCTTGCGGAGAGTGATCCGTTTGGTGAAGAGAATTCAATTATACGATAAAATATGGAGTTAGACTTTCTTTTAATAGGAAGCCATTGTTATATTTGCATATGACATGATGTTGTATGACTACTGACATCAGTCATACGCTCCCACTTCTGAATAGCATTTAAAAGACTTTTCAGCTGTCTTCAATTGCAAATGCTAGTTAGACATACATAACTAGAACTCGTAAAAAATGCAGGCATATTACTAATACTTCCTATTACTTGTGTGTTGGGGGCCGCTATGTAATTCCATGATAAGTAGGTTCATTTAAGTACATTTCATTACACAATGCCTCCGAAAAACATTTTGTGTTGCCCCAATATTGTCCCTTATATCTCAATTCTGACGTATAATGATGACAATTACAAGTTTTTTCCTCCACTTGTGCTCCCTTGGAGTTGCCAGCATCACACAATTCGAAGCAATGTCCTTTTTGTTTTCAAAATATTTCCTATGTCTTGATTTTTCTTGCCCACAGCACGAACTTCGTCCCCTTTCACCTCTCGATTTTGTCTTCATTTAAGTGATTTTCAAAACTACCGCATTCAACAACAAATGAAATTAAAAGTTCTTCAAAGTCATGTTGGCGTCGTCATCCACTCATACCTTGTTGTTATTGTTGTTTTTTCTTCTTTGTCTTCTTTCAATCGCCTTTGTTTGCCATTGTTGATGTCCTTGTTGACGTAGATGTGTTTCGTGTTTTCCAACACAAATTAAAGGACATTGTTTGCGGGCTAATTGAATACCAATGCCATTGGTATTTTGTGTACAAAATGTGAGCCTTCATTCAGCAGAGGCAGCTTGCCAGCCAGCCTTTGGCATTTCAGGTGATGTTGGCCTTTGGGGAGCTAATCGTAACTTTAATGAATCAATCAATGTAAAGTGCAAACTATTGCTAACCAAGTTCTGTGTATAGAGGGAAACACAAAACAAAAAGTGCACATTTTCCCCCAGTGACTATGCACTTTCCAGAGAATTCAAATCGAATGCAAGACATTGTTTTGGGTGAGTATAATGACCAATTGAGGTTGGTGTTGAAAATGGGTGTGAAAAGGAATGTAGTTAGAAAACAATTAGACGTGTTAATGACTATTTAAATGCAAAGGATGTAGGCATTGGCTTTTTGGTAAAATAATCAAAGCTGGTGTGTTCAAAAAAAAAATCAAAAGGGGGTTTTAAGTCTTTGTCTCAAAAATTGTAGGCATTAGGCACTCATGACGTATAACTGATGTCAATACTCATACGCCACATTGACACAATTTGTTTAATTACCCAGTAAATTGTTTATAGCCAAAATAGTGGTTGAATCGTAAGTGCAACTTATTTCGGACCACATCTTTGCTGTGTGGATGCCGTCTATTTTACATGCCTGTAGTAGTAAAGAAGCATTTCCGAAGATGTTTTTGAGTATTTTTGAGCAATAAAATAGAGCAGAAGGGAATTCTTCAAGTTTTTTTTCCTTTACGTATTAGGACGGTGCGATTCAACAGAATAGACTGACGAGTTATGATTGGGGTATCTGCTTTGACCGAAAATTGGCAAATCGTAAAATTTCGGGTGCTTCACTCACAAAATTTTAAAAATTTTTTTATGTGTAGTGATAGGGCTGTTGCAGCATTAAATTTACATTTTCATCGATATACAGAGTAGTGATTACAACGATAAACAGTAGAATCTCGATAATTCGTAATCCAAGGGAGCGGCCATTTTATACGAATTATCGAGATTTTCGTATTAACGAGATTAAAATGCAAAGGAAATAGCTTCAAGGATCGACAGCTTTTACGTATTATGGAAATTTTCGATTTATCGAGGTACGAATTATCGCAATTCTACTGTATGTATATTTTTTCAAAGGCAAGTCCATACTTCCTGGCATGGTTCTAATGTTCGCAGGAGACCTTGATAGATACAACTTTATGTGCCAAAGGCGGCCTGAATAAGTACTCCTTGTTCAGATTATCTTTCTTTGGATTCTGCTGGAGACCGGGACCAGTTCACAGCAATTTGACGTTCCAAAGGTGGTCTGAATAAGTACTCCTTGTTGAGATGTTCCTTTTCTGGGTTCTGATGGAGACCCGTAATAGTTCACCCTTCTGTTACGCCAATATAACTTCGTAGGAGATCTGTTTAAGTACTCCTTTCCTGTTTTGACGGTAAAGCTTGGGTTAGACACTACTGAGTGTCAGTTGACGGTCCTATGGTAAAATTAGGGTTAATGAAGGGAGACCTAAGAGTTACGTGCACAACATAGGCTTATCGTGGCTGCCTTGCGGTTACCAGAGGTATAAATAGGGGCAAGCTAAGAGTTACGGTCACAACTTAGGCTTGTCGCGGCAGTCCTATGGTTACCAGATGGTTAAATAAGCGAGAGAAAAGAGTTACGGACACAACGGCATGTTGGGACAGTCTTGCGCTCACAAGAGGGTTAAAAAGTGAGAGCTAAGATTTACGGACACGACTTAGGTTGGGGGGCCCACCTGGCCAAAATTTTTGAAGTTAATGTTAGCGAAAATGTATTATTTAGCAATGATTTAAACTTTATTTTAGGCTTATTTTACTGATGAAATAATTTTCATTACTATTTTTTAATAAAAATGGCGTAAGATTTCTTGGCCAATTTCCCCTTGTTTCAGGCTTCAATTTTCCACTCCAGAGTATGGCCAATTTTTCAATTTCGGAAGTTTAGGTGTCCATTTGTTCTTATTGTCATAAAGAAACCAACTATCGTTATTTCCCTAAAGATATTTTGGTGTCCAATCGTAGATCTTATCACAAAGAATTTCTGAAGGCCGATAGTGGTTTTCTTGATAAAAAAAATATTCTGAGCAGTAGTGAGTCTATCAATCATGAAATTCTCGCAACTAATCGCGGGTATGTAAATGACGAATTCTATTGCCCAATCGTCGGACTTCTCTTATAGAAATTCTGGTTTCCGATCGTAGATCTTCTCACAAATTGATCAGGAACTAGGAAAACTCTGGTAACCAGTCTTGAATTCTTTTAAAATGAAATTCTGACGTCCAATCCAAGATCAATACATGTATACATTCTTTTAGCAAAAATCCATGAACAAAATGTTTCCCAATCTACATTTTTTATACTCTCAGCCTTTAGTCACAATAAACCTCATCGAAATAATGGTTTTAGCGCCAAAGTGTGTTTGGAAGAAATCTGTTTCAGAAAACTTGATTTCGACTTAGCTATGTTCGTCCGTCTTGGTGGAGGACACGATGATTCTCGAACAGATCGATCCAAAATTTGGCCTTCGTTTTATTTTGTCCAAATTTTGATCAACTTCGAAGATGGACCATATCAATCCATTCTTTCGGTAACCTTCCACAGAGTATTTCAAAAATGTTCAGAGATGTGCAGTTTAAGACCTCTTTCGACAATAAATAAGTGGATAAGTGTAAGCTGAAGACCTAAGTAGTCATGGCTTCACTTCCTTTTTGCTAATAATTTAGTTATAAGTAATAATATGATATAAATAAATTAATAAATAAAAAGACCTCTCTGGAAACGCTTTCCTTTTTTGCAACAAGTGTTCTCGAGGCCACTTTTACTACAGTACAAGTTTTTCAGGGGCAAGTCCATACTTTCAGAGAAAATGGTCCGAAAGCTGTAAAGAACACCTACGGCCGTCATGTGTAGTGACTGGTGCGCACGACAACTTTCGAACCTTATACTGCGGTACATCCTTCAAAAACCATCAAAATAGTTTTTAAATGCAGTTTAAGGTCTGTTCGAGGATCCTTAGAAATGTTTACTGAAGATATTACTTGTGTTTTTCGTGGGCAAGTCCATATTTCCTCAAAAAAATATTCTGTGACGAACTAAAATGACTGGTGGGAGCAAAATCTTTTAAAAGGAATGACTTCCAAAATAAAATCTACTTCCAAAATGAACTATGTCGGTCCGGTCCATTTCTTTAGGTACCTTCTCCGCAACACTTGTGATCAATGTTATAATCCACATTTTGTCGCCAAGTTCATACGTCCGAAAATGGCTACACAATTCTGAAAATCTCCTAATACATAGCTTTGGGTTAAAGGATTTTGGTTGTGTGGCCCCTATTTGATCTGTCCATAGATGAAAATTTCAGTTCACACAGACTCAGGGTATATTCCTGTCCAAAAAGTCGACTGATTCTTGTTGAGATTTTGACGGAATGTGCATCCATAATTCCCAAAATACAATTCAAAGAGTAACACTATGCAACACTGAAAATGCAAACAACTTCTACTATGAATTTTTTGAAAATACATATTTAGACTACAAAAACCCTAGTAGGGTTTTGTCCTGTCAGATCCAGTTCGATTTTAAGGCCTCATCTAAACCGGGCTAAATCTACAATTTTTTTTTGCATTTATTTATCAGGCCTTTATCTCAGAAACAAATAGGAATTTGGCCTTGCTGTCTTTAGCAATATTTAGCAATATTGTAGCTAAACTATTGGGAGTTGAACCAAGTAACCTTTTGCAAAAATCTTCCACATAAAGTTCTCAACAACTCTTTAGAACATTCTGAAACTCTAAAATGCTTACTTCATGTTGTTTCAGCAGTATTTTGCATCATATCTTTTACAACACGTATTTCAAACACAGTTCACACCAACAGTTTATTCTCGCATTTCGGATTTTACTACATTATTGATATTTTTATTAAATCGTCGTTGAAAAATGTACTGAAAACAACAGCATAGAGGCATTTTACAACAATGACATGTTCTGAAGAGTTGTGTATTACATTCCAGGGAATATTTTCAGAAAAAATAAGGGTTGTGGAGATACGGTGCGAAATGTATAAAAATTGTGGAATTTTTGCATATATTTTGAAATTTGAGGCAATAAATGCAGTTTTTCGAGTTCATTATTTCTCCAAATATTTTATTCTTGTCCTTATCTACAAATTTGCTTCACAGGTCAGAAGAAGATTCGCATTGGTTTCAGAGATATAGCGCCGAATTTCTTTAAAAACTCAATATTTAACCATGTTTAGATGGGGCCATAAAATCCGAGCTGGATCTCGCACAACAAACCCCAACTAAGGTTTCTTGTCGTTTGGGTCTGTACTTTCAAAAAATCATCAGTTCGAATTGTTTGCACAAGATCACATTAAAAATGTTTCACAGTGTAATTGACAGAAAAAAATCCCTGAAGTTGAAATTCAATGTAATTTCGAAATTTTGGAAATAATATGCAATAAATAAAATATAAATATTGACCTTAAGCTCATTAATCTTGGTTTTATTAACATTCGAAAGGTAGAACAAAACATAAATGTACGACAGAAAAATCCTTTTTTGTAAAATAGACATTTACTAATTTGTAACAAGAGACAAGTTTCTAATAATCTCAACGAACGAGACTGCGGTGGAACAGAAGTTTTATCATAAAAAATGGTTGGTATAGTTCTTTTTTTTTTTTTTGCAAATTTGAAACAAAATAAAGAATAAGGACCACAAGAATATTTTTTTTTTTCTAGATATTGTTTACAAGCCAGTAAACATCTTGTTCTGAACTCAACAACAATTAGAGTCAGCCTAAAATTACTTTAAATATTTCTTTAAAAATCTAAAACATTTTAAAATTTTACTCAAAAATTAAAAAAAAATTGTAAGATAAGCTAATATCCTATGGGAACGCAAGTCATTTCGGCTACGTCGGTGCCTCTAAGGATCTACGATGGTTAAAGCAGCATGCGGCAAAAAGGGGCACACGTGCCCTTGATGAGAGTAACAACAAAACAACCACCATTTAGTCTTCACTTAGAAGTCAATGAAGAAGGTTGTGCCGTCGCACTTTTCAATGATTTTTAATTTTAGCAATGCATTAACCCACACGATGTTCGTGGAGATAGCGAAATTTACGCTCTCGATGTCGTATGCGTGTGACCGCACATACTTCATTTGTATTGGTGCCGATGGTTAAAGCACGAGCGACACCAAAGGTGTTGCCGACACCTCTAATGGCCTGTATTCCACTTTCACTAATATACTCACATGCGAGACACCCGTTATTTGGTTTTTGCTGATACTTCGACTCATGCTCTAACATCACGCTCGCGGGAAATCAGAGTGTTGCGGACACCACAAAAGTCGTAAGAAGGATGTGGTGCGAAAGAAACCACATGGTTGCGGACACCACTAAAGTTGTGGGAAGGATGTTGGGCTGGGGAAACCAGAGGGTTGCGGACCCCACTGATGTTCTAGGAGGGATAAAGCACGAGCGGCATCAACGAATTGCGGACACTCTAAGATTCTAGCAAGGATAACGTATGACCGACACCAATGGTTTCGGATACCTTTATGGTTCTAGGAAGGATAAAGCACAAGCGCAAACAAAGGGTTGCAGACACCTACACGTAATGAACTATATTCCACTTTCACTAATTTACTCATTTGCGAAACACGTATCACTCGGCGCAGCTGCCGTTGGTTGTTGACAACAACTTCATTTGGAGACAGGCGACCGCCTGTGTTTATCCTGAATTATCTCTTTCCAGGATGAACACAGGCGGTCAACTGAGACGGGCAGGTGGGGGAGAGGAAAGGAGAAGGACTGTAAAGAGGTAGAAGGAAAGTAGACATAACAAAGAGGTGGTGTAGAAGACGAAGTTAGTTATATTTGCATAGTCTAGGATTACTTCAGGGTTAATGGAGGAAAATTAAGAGAGAGAGAGAGACCATTTCATGCACACCAAACAGCCTATGTCTTTTTGCTGACAGTCTAGGCCACAGGCAGAGAAGGTGTTCCTCGGTTGTTTCTGTCTCTTCCACATCGTCACATATCCTGCAATATTCAATGCTTTTATCCACCCTACAGTGATTCTGATATCTGATGATTAACGGCCAGATTGACTTCGCTACCTTACAACCAGGTAAGTCTTGCTAAGTCTTCAAGGTTCTGTGTAGACTTTATTAAGTTTGTTGACAAAGATGTAGAGTGATGGCTTAACATAGTTCTGCACCCGAAGATCAGAGAACTGGGAGCCTCGCCAGTTCATCAACTGTTTCATTTCCCTCAACATTGCAGTGAGCAAGTTGTGAAGAATAAAGTTTAAATGACTTTATATTGCTCCCCGGATAATCTAGTTGTTAAATCTGGTAAACTAGTTCAGTACCATAGTTCGTTTGCGTATGAGTTATTTCACAAAAAAAAAAAAACAAAGATATAATATTACTCATACGCCGTTCGTTCATACAAAGGACCAGTGTCCACTGAGCTATATTGTGAACTAGATCGTTTAAACGAACTAGATTTTAAGAAATCTATCGGATAAATATTTCAGTGGCAGTTCTGCTGCTATTCGTTCGCTTCCGCACTTCATTCGTTTCCTGTTGTTCGTTCTCTTACCTTACCCGTTTTTCATCATTAATTCGTTAACTTTCTGTGATCCGTTTGGCTTCTGGGATTCGTTCTCTTCTTTCAACTCGTTCGCTTCATGCGATCAGTTCGCTTCCTTCCAATCTTTGTCATCTTCCAATCCCTTCGCTTCCTGGGATTCGTTCCTTTCCCTAACTCGTTTGCTTCCTGCAATTCATTCGCTGCACACTTCATACGGATCGTCAATTTTCCTTCCACGTGGAATTAAGAGACAGCTACACCAAGCTGTGCCGCTTCAACCCGACTACACCAAGCTGTGTATCATCAACCCGACTTCGCGGCTGAGTATCACTAATCTGACAATACCAAGCCAATTACACTGTACAACACAAATAACAATTACAAGACAATTCGGCTAGATTATGAAAGAGGACCAAAAAAAAAGAAGACACGTGTATCGGCGTTTTGAAAGTTTACGTCGGGAAGTAACCTAAATAGGCGCCCATTTCTACAGGTTTTGAAGTAATCGACATCAGATTCCTTGGAATCCTTGCATTCTAGGTATAAAGTGTCTTTGGCAATATTACTGCCAACAATGCGGGGTATCTTTTTATGAAAAAAATTAACCCTCATGCGAGTCACTAAACGGGTCTTTTTGGTCCTTTTTTTCAAAAACGTTTAAAAACTCCTTTAAGATGTGATCGAATCAGATCAAAATATTCTACAAAATTATTTGTCATAAAATTTTACTGTAGGTCACTGAATACACCAAAACTCTAAATAGTACCCAAACGCCAGGAATCTGCCAAAAATAAAATAAAATTTTAGGGTTAATGTTGTACTTTATCGGAATTTATTAAGTTTTGTCCCACAAAACTTCATTCTAGATAGAAGACGTCAAAGAAAAAAATATTCTCCATCAAATTTCAATATAAGTTGCCGAATAAACAAAATATGTATTTCCAGTATATATCAAGAAAATATATACATCAAATTTGCCAACAAAATACCCAAATATTTTTTAGAATAAATTTGTTTTGTTCTTTTTTCGAGTTGATGCATGAAAGAAACATGAAATTTAGCTCTAGACGAAAGGTGTTAAAAGAAGAAATATTCTACACAAAATTTCACTGTAAGTCCCAGAAAAAATTAGATATTTTATGGAGAAATTATTTGTTAAACTTTTAGACTCTTAAATAATACTTATTCCATACTGGATCAAAATCTCCTAAAATACTTCACTTTTTTTGGATTGTGCCAAAAGGAGAAATGTTCCAAATCAAATTTCATTACGAGTCTCTGAATAAAAGAAATTTGTAGCTATAATATTTAACATCTCCATCTCAATGCGGTCACAAAATATATTTTATTGATGTTTTTCATAATAAAATCTTTCAGAAGATTATGTGTGCTCGATTCAAACTGTTTTTTTGAATATCTATATATATATATATATATATAGGGAAAATATTGATAATCCAGATCGGACGTATTTTAGTACTATAAACTAAAATCACGTCAGCAGGATATGTCATAGGTTCCTGATATTGTATGTGAGAATGCGGGGATATTTCACGGCTATTGTCCAGTGAATATATCCGACATACGAGTCCTAACATCCATGATTTTGGCATGGTTCTAAATACTATAATGATGGCATCTACTCCTGCTCTGACAAAATTGACTGAAATAACCCTTGAAATCGAAGTAACTAGCCATATCCTAACTAAATTTGCTATGATCATTCGTGATACACACATGGATATCAGTTTCTAGGGTTAATTCAGTCAATTTTGTCAGAGCAGGAGTAGATGCCATCATTATAGTACACGTGTCTTCTTCTTTTCGGCCCTCTTTCATAATCTGTGCGGGGTTTCTTGTAATTTTAAAAAAAGTTCAATTTTGTTGTACAGTGTTATCATCAAGCCGAGTGTCATTAATCCGACTACTACAAGCCGACTGTCATCAACCCGACTTCGCTGCCGAGTATCACCAATCGAACGACTGCTACTGAATATTGAGCATTATCGAGCCGACTGCTGCCATCCGACCATCATCGTACCGACTGCTACAACTTTACCAACATCAAGCATTATAGTGTCTTCGCAAAGCTAACATCTCTAGGCGAAGGCGATTACCTGCGAGCTCTCAATAAAAATACACCCAGCTAAGACTAATAGAAAACCCATATTAAAACAAGTAAAAAGTCATTAAGTTCGGCCGGGTCGAACCTTTTATTCCCTCTACCATAAAATATTCTTAAATAGAATAGAATAATGAGTTTCCTTTTCTGTCCACAATTTTAGGTGCATATATTTTTCGACCACGGTTACGCCAAATACCTAAATTATCTAATCTAAAACATGTATTCAATGAGGTGGTATCTGAATATTTGGGCTATATCAAAGTGTGGACCAATCTTGAAAATTTCTGGAGGAAAAGTTGTGTAAATACAGGGAACCTCAAGTGTCACATTACCAGTAGTTTCTTTAAACAATTTAGCTGAGAACCTCAAAATACCGAAAATCGGGAAGTATCGGACCTATGCTGCCATTTTATTTGTGGAGATGTGTTTCGACCGCTAAGAACTTCAAATGTCAAATTACAGCTAGTTATGTTAAAAATTGTAGATAAAATCCTTAAAATACCGAAAATCGGGAGGTACACTTACATATGTGGAGGCTACATCAGAGTGTGGAACTATCTTGACAACTTTTGGCGGCAAAAGTTCTATAGTAATTGCAGGGAACCTCAAATATCAAATTACGGGTAGTTCCGTAAAATCCCGAAAACCGGAGGGGGTATACCAGCACGTGGACCTATGTTGACGTTTTTAAGTAAAGACATTTCGGGACCACTGAAAGCCTCATATGTCAAATTACAGCTAGATCGGTTAAAATTTTTAACTAAAGCCCTCAAAATACCGAAAATCGGACGGTGCCGTTGTATGGAGGCTATATCAAAGTGTGGACCTGTTGACATTTTTTGGTAGAGAAGTTTCGTGACCACAGAGAACGATATGTCAAATTACAGCTCGTTCGGTTAACCTTTGTATGGCGGCTATACTAAAACGTGGGTCGATATAGCCAATTTTCGAACTTAACCTGCCTGGACAAGAAGACACTCTTATGCAAAAATATAGATTTCTAGATCAATTTGTGTGGACGCTAGATTGATTAAAGCAGATAGACATGGCTATGTTGAATCAGAATTTTATCCTGATCAAGAATATATATACTTTATAGGGTCTCAAGTTATTACTTCAATGCGTTACAAACGGAAAAACAAACTTAATATAACTTACATATTGTTACGGAATTGCGGTTTCTCTTTGCTTCTTTACTTACACTTACGGCTTAGATCGCGTTCAATTCACACTAACTCCCAGCTTTTCCTTTCCCGTATTTATATGTGCCCGATTCTACATAGAATGTTCTAGTCTCCTTAATCTAAGAGCTTCTACAATGTTCAGGCGAACTGCTAACCAATTGGCAAATACACACATGTACGCACATACAAACTGACCGGTGAGTGTTTACAACTAAGGGGCTGTTTAGTAAATAAGGGAGAGGAGAAGGGGTTACAATTCAGAAGCATAATCGAATGGCAAAGTAAATAGAAAGAGTACAACGACAATAGCTAAGTAAACAGTGTAAATTTAGACTAAGTGATTATTTCATAATTGCAGTAATATTTGTTGTTGCAGAAATAAATGAGAGAGAGGGAGAGCTGAAGGCGTACAACAATAACAAGATCAAAGCCACAAAGAAAAGTAGTGATTGGAATTCTTATAGAGTAATTGTTGTTGTAAATTTGATTTAACTGAACTAAATGCTTAATGAAAATTACAACTCAAATTCATAAATTAAAAGAAATTCGTCTGAATTAACTTAAATCTATCAGTTACTTTCGTAACATTGCCTCCCGCTTAAGCCTGTTCGTCCCGAATAGGCACAGTTCCCGCTCCGTAGAGGGCCAACCGCTCCAGCTGAACCACTTTCATCTTTGATCTAGGACTGTCGTTTCGCTGGATTCGATACACTACGTCGTTTATCCTTGTGATTACCTTGTAAGGCCCTTCCCAGTGCGTTTGTAGTTTGGGGCACAGTCCTTTTTTACGCTGTGGGTTGAAAAATAGTACCAGTTGTCCTTCATGGAATCCATCGGTATTCGCTGCTCGGTCGTACCTTTCCTTCATTCGGTTGCTGACCATTTTAATTCGATGACGTATTGCATTGTGTACTTCACTGAAAGAGTCACGACTTTCTTCGCTTTCATTCACGTGGTCCTTTGGTGTGGCACCGAAGATCAAATTACCAGGCAGCATCAATTCACTCCCGAACAAAACTTTAGCTGGGGTACGGGATGTAGAATCATGGATGGCCGATCTATGTGACAGAAGGAATTTCGGTTTATGCCCATCCCAGTCTTTTTGGCCGCTGTCCACTACTTTCCGTAAATGTTCCTCCAGAGTGCGGTTAAACCTTTTCACCATGCCGTCGGATTGGGGATGCAGAGGTGTTGTTCTGGTCTTCTTAATTCCGTATGATTCACACATTTCCTTGAATATCGCTGATTCGAAATTTCTACCTTGGTCGGAATGTATCTCGGATGGAACACCGTAGCGACATATCCAATTTTTTGATTTGGGATTACATAAACCTCCGGCCATTTGCTAAAGTAGTCCATAACCACTAATACATAACGGTTCCCAGAGTCGCTTATTGGTCCAGCCACATCCATTGCTATTCTTTCAAATGGTGTCCCCGAATTGCACTTCTGCATGTAGCCTCGACTCTTTCGTGTTGGACCTTTGGCTTTCAGGCTCCCCTCACAATTGGATATCCATTCCACGATGGATTTTTGGCATCCGGCCCAATAAAATCGCTGTTTTACCTTTTCGGTGGTCTTGGTAATCCCCATGTGTCCTCCACTTGTACCATCGTGAAACTCGGTCAGGATCTCCTTAACTTTAGATTCTGGGATTTCAAAAGAGGGCTTTCAGACGCTATATCTTTCTGTCTATGTCGATGGTCTTTCCCTTTTGCAGAAATTATCTTACTCAGAACAGGATCTTTTCGTTGTTCCGTTGCCCAATCTTGGTGGGATTCAATCTGCAGCAGCCGAATGTCGACGATACTCTCCTTGTTCTCAGCCTTTGAGCAATGTCTACATTCTAAATTGCATGGTCGACGGGACAGGGCATCAGCATTACCATGTTTTCCACCCTTCCTGTGGTCGATGCTGAAGTCGTAACTTTGAAGCCTGTCTATCCATCGGGATAATTGAGCTTCCGGATTTTTGAACTGGAGTAACCATCGGAGAGCTGAGTGGTCTGTCCTAAGAAGAAAATGCTGGCCATATAGGTACTTATGGTAATGCTTGATGCTCTCTACAACTGCCAGCAGCTCTCTTCCCGTCTCGCAATAATTCTTCTCAGGCTTTGATAATGTTCGGCTGTAGTATCCAATCACCTTTTCTTGGCCGTTGATTTGCTGCGATAGTAAACCGCTGATACCATAAGCGCTAGCATCCGTATCCAGAACAAATTTTCCCCCTGCCATAGGGTAAGCCAAAAGCGGGGCTTCGCATAGCAGATCTTTTAATTTTCTAAATGCCTCTTCCTGCTCTTCGTTCCACTGAAACTTTTGGCCCTTCTGCGTTAATCGGTGGAGGCTTGGACGAATCGGCGGAAGTAAGTGCAGAGACCCAAAAAGCTCTGTAACTCATGCAGGTTTTGCGGCCTCGGCCAGTCTCTGACGGCTTGAATTTTTTCGTTATCCGTCCAGATGCCTTCGGTTGTAACACGATGCCCCAGGAACTTTACTTCCGGTTGGAAGAGGACACACTTTTTTCGGGTTTAGCTTTAGGCCTGCGGACGACAGTGCTTGTAGAACATCCTTTAAGTTCTTCAGGTGCTGGTCGAAGGTTTTTCCCATGACAATGATGTCATCTAGATATATTAGACAAGACTTCCAATTCAGTCCCTTTAACACCCGCTCCATCAGCCTTTCAAAAGTAGCCGGGGCATTGCAAAGTCCGAATGGCATGACATTGAATTGCCAGAGACCGCCATTGATGCCAAACGCTGTTTTATCTTTATCTTTTTCGGCGATCTCCACTTGCCAATAGCCACTCTGCAAGTCGAGGGTAGAGAGCCATGACGTTTCGGCTAAGGTATCCAATGTGTCGCCAATCCTTGGGAGCGGGTAGCTGTTAATTACTAAAAGAAATTTGAGACGAACAGACAACTTTTTGTGTGATCTTAAATTAAGAAAAAATGCATACGAGGCATGGGTGCTTTTGCGTTTGATTGAAAATTCTACGTACCACTTTGTGTTGATGTTGAATATCGACTTGGTTTAATTGGTTTAGTTTATATGTTTTCTTATATTTAACACTTTACATAAAGTGACAAAAATGCGTTAAATTTTTTACTTAATCAAATATTTTGACTTAGAATACCCCCCCAGTACGTATGATTGTTGTCAATAGTCATACGTCACCTTGTGACAAAAATCATATTCAAAGCAACAATTTTCTTTGATTTAAATTACATTCTTCTTCAAAATCACCAAGACAAAATTTCCAAATTTCCAAAGAATGACAAAATCCACACAAAATTCTTAACCAGAAAGATAAGCAGACAAAGGCATTAATTAATTTTACACACATATAGACAATGATGTCCTTGTAGTTCAATATGCAATTCCCAACACACACACACCCAGCATATCATAGTCGACATACCTAACAAACGCTTAAACGCACCGACTATGTCAAGTTGTCAACAAACAATGGCCCATAAAATGAGTCAGTAAATGTCCTTTGAGAAAATTAATTTCATAAATTTACTTAGTACTTGTAGTCGGGTTACAACTACTCGAAGATCATACATGTCATATAAGAAATATTTGTTTGTCTGATGTTGTTGTTGCTGTTGCTGTTGTTGCTATGTAGTTGTAATTATCCTTTTGGTTAATGAACATCATGTTCAAGGGTTTATATATAGAGTTGATGTTACGGTTAGTGTTATGGCATAATAATGTATTAATATGATTATATTCGATAAGTAGAATGCTGGGCAAACAAGGCTTCCTTTGGTGAAAATGATATACAGAAAAATAAATACAAAGAAATAAGAGGTATGTCCTCGAAAGGAATATTCTTTGTGAGAAACACGTTGTATTATTATGACAATTTTTTCAAACACTGTGTGAACTAAAACTATTTACCAATACATTTTTATTCTTATTTATAAAAATACATATTTAGATTTTAAATTTTTTTTAATAAATTTGTCAATTTCTTTCAATTTATTTTTTTCGATCCTTAAGGTCGCTGGGCTCGTGAAATATTTGCTTTAATATGTACTTTATTAGATCCCTTCCCTCCCATTAGCCTCATTGATTGCAATCAAGAGCCAAATATTATTAAATGAACCCTTCAAATTGTTATTGATTTCTCTCCCTATTTTTCCTCTTTTCTTTGTTCCTATTTCTTTCCTTTCTACTTCTTCAATTTATCCACAATAAATATAATTTATGATTTACTTTGAAGTATTATTGCTGCCTCATTCACTTAACGTTAAGAGGAGGCTATTAAATTGCTTTCATTTCCCTTTAAAACGGTCCGTGCAAACGGTTGGGGTGGTGAGAACTGTCCTTACAAATTGAAGAATTTTACAGCAGATTATTGGTTATGGCGGTCAAACGGAAAGCATTGAAACATTGTTATATAAGTAATAAATAACAATTTACTAGCAATAATTTCATTTTTCCCTTTTTCATGGAAGAAGAAAAAACAAGCGATAGCATAAAAACACAATAATAGAAAATTAAGTTAGTAACGGACTCCAAAGAAATAGAAAGAGAAAATTCAATTAAAGGTTAACAATATTTTTTGTAAGAGATTAGGAATCAAAAGTCAGGCAGAGGTAATGTGTCAGGTTCAATGAAAAGCCAAAAGGCCAATAGACCTAAAAACGTGGATTTTTTTTTAACAAATCTTCTCAAGGACTGTAGGACCTATAATCGTCAATTGTTTAAACGAATTCCCTCAAGGACTCATAGACCACTGAACGTGGATTTTTTAAACAAACTTTCTCAAGCACCCAGAGAACAATAAACGTGGATTTTTTAAACAAATTTGCCCAAGGACTCAAAAAAACGTGGATTTTTACACAAATTTTGTCAAGGACTCAGAGAACAATAAACGTGGATTTTTTAAACAAATTTTCTCAAGGACTCAGAGAACAATAAACGTGGATTTTTAAACAAATTTTCTCAAGGACTCACAGAACAATAAACGTGGATTTTTTAAACAAATTTTCTCAAGGACTCAGAGAACAATAAACGTGGATTTTTAAACAAATTTTCTCAAGGACTCAGAGAACAATAAACATGGATTTTTAAACAAAAATTCCCTAGGACTCAGAGAACAATAAACGTGGATTTTTTAAACAAATTTTCTCAAGGTCTCTGAGAACAATAAACGTGGATTTTTTAAACAAATTTGCCCAAGGACTCAAAAAACAATAAATGAGGATTTTTAAACAAATTTTGTCAATGACTCACAAAACAGTAAACGTGGATTTTTTAAACAAATTTTGTCAAGGACTCACAGAACAATAAACGTGGATTTTTTAAACAAATTTTCTCAAGGACTCAGAGAACAATAAACGTGGATTTTTTAAACCAATTTTCTCAAGGACTCAGAGAACAATAAACGTGGATTTTTTAAACAAATTTTCTCAAGGACTCAGAGAACAATAAACGTGGATTTTTTAAACAAATTTTCCCAAGGATTCAGAGAACAGTAAACGTGGATTTTTTAAACAAATTTTCTCAAGGACTCAGAGAGCAATAAACGTGGATTTTTTAAACAAATTTTCTCAGGGACTCAGAGAACAATAAACGTGGATTTTTTAAACAAATTTTCTCAAGGATTCAAGGACAGAAAACGTGGATTTTCTAAACAAATTTTCTCAAGGACTCTGAGAACAATAATTGAGGATTTTTTGAACAAATTTTCTCAAGGACCCATAGACAAATAAACGTGGATTTCTTAAACAAATTTTCTCAAGGACTCAGAGCCAAATAAACGTGAATTTTAAAAAAAAAAATTCTCAAGGACTCAGAGCCAAATAAACGTGGATTTTTTAAACAAATTTTCTCAAGGACTCTGAGAACAATAAACGTGGATTTTTTAAACAAATTTTCTCAAGGACTCTGAGAACAATAAACGTGGATTTTTTAAACGAATTCTCTCAAGGACTCTGAGAACAATAAACGTGGATTTTTTAAACAAATTTTCTCAAGGACTCTGAGAACAATAAACGTGGATTTTTTAAACAAATTTTCTCAAGGACTCTGAGAACAATAAACGTGGATTTTTTAAACAAATTTTCTCAAGAACTCTGAGAACAATAAACGTGGATTTTTTAAACAAATTTTCTCAAGGACTCAGAGAACAATAAACGTGGATTTTTTAAACAAATTTTCTCAAGGACTCAGAGAACAATAAACGTGGATTTTTCAAACAAATTTTCACAAGGACTCAGAGAACATTAAACAAACAGAGAACATTAAACTTGGATTTTTTAAATAAATTTTCTCAAGGACTCAGAGGACAATAAACGTGGATTTTTTGAACAAATTTTCTCAAGGACTCAGAGAGCAATAAACGTAGATTTTTTAAACAAATTTTCCCAAGGACTCATAGAACAATAAACGTGGATTTTAAACAAATTTTCAGAGAACTATAGACCTGGATTTTTAAACAAATTTTCTCAAGAACTCAGAGAACAATAAACGTGGTTTTTTTAACAAAATTTCTCAAGGACTCAGAGAACAATAAACGTAAATTTTTAAACAAATTTTCTCAAGGACTCAGAGAACAATAAACGTGGATTTTGTAATCAAAATTTCCCAAGGGTTCAGAGGACAGTAAGCTTGGATTTTTTAAACAAATTTTCTCAAGGAGTCAGAGGACAATAAACGTGGATTTTTTAAACTAAATTTCCCAAGGACTCAGAGAACAATAAACGAATTTTCTCAAGAACTCAGAGAATAATAAACGTGGATTTTCTAAACAAATTTTCTCAAGGACTCAGAGAATAATAAACGAGGATTTTCTAAAAAATTTTCTCAAGGACTCAGAGAATAATAAACGTGGATTTTCTAAACAAATTTTCTCAAGGACTCAGAGAATAATAAACGTGGATTTTCTAAACAAATTTTCTCAAGGACTTAGAGAATAATAAACGTGGATTTTCTAAACAAATTTTCTCAAGGACTCAGAGAACAATAAACGTGGATTGTTTACAGAAATTTTCTCAAGGAGTCAGAGAACAATAAACGTGGATTTTTTTAAACATAATTTCCCAAAGACTCAGAGAACAGTTAACGTGGATTTTTTAAACAAATTTTCTCAAGGACTCTGAGAACAATAAACTTGGTTTTTTAAACAAATTTTCTCAAGGACTCTGAGAACAATAAACGTGGATTTTTTAAACAAATTTTCTCAAGGACTCCGAAAACAATAAACGTGGATTTTTTAAACAAATTTTCTCAAGGACTCTGAGAATAATAAACGTGGATTTTTTAAGCAAATTTTCTCAAGGACTCTGAAAACAATAATTGAGGATTTTTTGAACAAATTTTCTCAAGGACCCATAGACCAATAAACGTGGATTTCTTAAGCAAATTTTCTCAAGGACTCTGAAAACAATAATTGAGGATTTTTTGAACAAATTTTCTCAAGGACCCATAGACCAATAAACGTGGATTTCTTAAACAAATTTTCTCAAGGACTCAGAGTTAAATAAACGTGAATTTTTTAAAAAAAAATTCTCAAGGACTCAGAGCCAAATAAACGTGTATTTTTTAAACAAATTTTCTCAAGGACTCTGAGAACAATAAACGTGGATTTTTTAAACAAATTTTCTCAAGGACTCTGAGAACAATAAACGTGGATTTTTTAAACGAATTCTCTCAAGGACTCTGAGCACAATAAACGTGGATTTTTTAAACAAATTTTCTCAAGGACTCTGAGAACAATAAACGTGGATTTTTTAAACAAATTTTCTCAAGAACTCTGAGAACAATAAACGTGGATTTTTTAAACAAATTTTCACAAGAACTCTAAGAACAATAAACGTGGATTTTTTAAACAAATTTTCTCAAGGACTCAGAGAACAATAAACGTGGATTTTTCAAACAAATTTTCACAAGGACTCAGAGAACATTAAACAAACAGAGAACATTAAACTTGGATTTTTTAAATAAATTGTCTCAAGGACTCAGAGGACAATAAACGTGGATTTTTTGAACAAATTTTCTCAAGGACTCAGAGAGCAATAAACGTAGATTTTTTTAAACAAATTTTCTCAAGGACTCTGAGAACAATAAACGTGGATTTTTTAAACGAATTTTCTCAAGGACTCAGAGAACTATAGACCTGGATTTTTAAACAAATTTTCTCAAGAACTTAGAGAACAATAAACGTGGTTTTTTTAACAAATTTTCTCAAGGACTCAGAGAACAATAAACGTAAATTTTTAAACAAATTTTCTCAAGGACTCAGAGAACAATAAACGTGGATTTTTTAAACAAATTTTCTCAAGGACTCAGAGAACAATAAACGTGGATTTTTAAAAAAAAAATTCCCAAGGACTCAGAGAGAAATAAACGTGGATTTTGTAAACAATTTTTTCAAGGACTCAGAGAACAATAAACGTGAATTTTTTAACAAATTTTCTCAAGGACTCAGAGACCAATAAATGTAGATTTTTAAACAAATTTTCTCAATGACTCAGGGAACAATAAACGTGGATTTTGTAATCAAAATTTCCCTAGGGTTCAGAGGACAGTAAGCTTGGATTTTTTAAACAAATTTTCTCAAGTAGTCAGAGAACAATAAACGTGGATTTTTTAAACAAAATTTCCCAAGGACTCAGAGAACAATAAACGAGTATTTCTTAAACAAATTTTCTCAAGGACTCAGAGAACAATAAACGAGTATTTCTTAAACAAATTTTTTCAAGGATTCATAGAACATTAAACGTTGATTTTTTAAATAAATTGTCTCTAGGACTCAGAGAACAATAAACGTGGATTTTTTAAATAAATTGTCTCAAGGACTCAGAGAACAATAAATGTGGATTTCTTAAACAAATTTTTCAAGGAATCATAGACCAATAAATGGGGATATTTTAAACATATTTTCTCAAGTACTCAGAGAACAATAATCGTGGATTTTTCAACAAATTTTCTCAAGGACTTAGAGAACAATAAACGTGGATTTTTCAACAAATTTTCTCAAGGACTCAGAGAACAATAAACGTGGATTTTTTAACAAATTTTCTCAAGGACTCAGAGAACAATAAACGTGGATTTTTTTAAACAAATTTTCTCAAGGACTCAGTGAACAATAAACGTGGATTTTTAAACAAAAATTCCCAAGGACTCAGAGAACAATAAACGACGAGTTTTTAAACAAATTTTCCCAAGGGCTCAAAGAACAATAAACGTGGATTTTTTAAACAAATTTTCTCAAGGACTCTGAGAACAATAAACGTGGATTTTTTAAACAAATTTTCTCAAGGACTCTAAGAACAATAAACGTGGATTTTTTAAACAAATTTTCTCAAGGACTCTGAGAACAATAAACGTGGATTTTTTACAGCAATTTTCTCAAGGACTCAAAGAACAATAAACGTGGATTTTTTACAGAAATTTTCTCAAGGACTCAGAGAACAATAAACCTGGATTTTTTAAACAAATTTTCTCAAGGACTCTAAGAACAATAAACGTGGATTTTTTAAACAAATTTTCTCAAGGACTCTGAGAACAATAAACGTGGATTTTTTACAGCAATTTTCTCAAGGACTCAAAGAACAATAAACGTGGATTTTTTACAGAAATTTTCTCAAGGACTCAGAGAACGATAAACCTGGATTTTTTAAACAAATTTTCTCAAGGACTCAGAGAACAATAAACGTGCCTTTTTAAAACAAATTTTCACAAGGACTCAGAGAACAATAAACGTGGATTTTTAAACAAATTTTCTTAAGGACTCAGAGAACAATAAACCTGGATTCTTTAAACAAATTTTCTCAAGGACTCAGAAAAAAATAAACGTGGACTTACAAATTTTCTCAAGGACTTAGAGAACAATAAACGTGGATTTTTGAAACAAATTTTCTCAAGGACTCAGAGAACAATAAACGTTGATTTTTTAAACAAATTTTCACAAGGACTCAGAGAGCAATAAACGTGGATTTTTTTTAACAAATTTTCTAAAGGATTTTTAAGCACATTTTCTCAAGGACTCATAGACCAACAAAAGTGGATTATTTAAACCAATTATTATTTAAAGCAATCGTGATATTAAAAAAAAACATCTCAAAGACCCATAGACCAAAAAACGTGGATCTTTTTAAACAAATTTTTTCAAGGACCCATAGACCTACAAACGTTGATTTTTTAAACAAGTTTTCTTAAGGATTTATAAACCAATAAATGTGGATTTTTTAAACAAATTTTCTCAAGGAATCATAGACCAATTAATGGGGATATTTTAAACAAATTTTCTCGAGGACTTATTTATTAATAAACGTGGATTTTTTAAACAACTTTTCTCAAGGACACAGAGAACAATAAACGTGGATTGTTTAAACAAATTTTCTCAAGGACCTTTAGACCAATAAACGTGGATTTTTTAAACAACTTTTCTCAAGGACACAGAGAACAATAAACGTGGATTTTTTAAACAAATTTTCTTCAGGACTTATAGACCAATAAACGTGGATTGTTCAAACAAATTTTCTTCAGGACTTATAGACCAATAAACGTGGATTGTTCAAACAAATTTTCTTAAGGACTTATACCCCCATTATTATAAGTCTTCTTTTGTTATAGTTTGGATTTATCGAACAGATTTATATTGTTCCGGTTAACTTAAAGTTAAAGGTGATGATTGAATTTCAAGGAGGATCTTCTTGTCATTAACTTTCAATGTGAAAATTATATTTTTAATGCCTCCAAATTAGTTTATTTTGCATTTTCAAATTCATAAGATAGTAAAAAACGCATGTAATAATTGCCCATAGACCAATAAACGTGGATTATATAAACAAATTTTCTTAAGGAATTATAGACCAAAAAAACGTGGATTTTAAGGAAATTTTCTTCTTTCGATATTTAAATTTTTTCAGTTGAAGCACATATCCAGAACTTAGAAAGGTTTCACTGACTAAATTTACGCGTAGGCAAGAATTCTTTGAGAGTTATTTTTGTAGCAAGCGTGTCTGCCTATGTCTAACTAGTGGGCGTCGTTATACATTCCTGACATGGTTTGTAGATACCATGGGATTTAGTTCTACTTTTAATTATAAATTATTTTCGAATTTTTTTTCTTTTCTTTTCGCTATTTTTATTTATTTATTTGTGTATTTTTTTTTTTTTTTGCAAAAAGACACGAAAGTGAGCTATTTATATTTTATGTAAGTAATTTCATTTCCACAAAAACACCTACCTTTGTTAAAAATCTTTTTTAAGTTTTTGTGTTGTGAAACAAAGCCCATAGAAAATCCCTATAACACTGACAGAATAAAGTGCTAGCCATAAAAAAGTTACCAACAATCATTTAAAGCCATCATCACTGTGCTGATGATACCGTTTTTGCTGATGAACGACAAATAAACGAACATGTGTAAGTAGTTTTCAGTCATGCAAATCGATGTCGTTATAAATTAAATACTATTCAACTCGCCTCTACAAAACAAATTCACATCATGAGTGGTGATGCGCTACGTACACATGTACATACAGTGGGCGTTGGAAAATGTAACGAGTGCAATGCTGCCCTTTTTTTCGTGCAACAAGGTTTGTTTTTCTCTGGCTTTTTCTGCAACGTTTCGCTACAACGTCAACGCCCTGCAATTGCATAAATAATGTTTGCAGGCTTTTGTTGTGTCATTTTCGTTGCAGTTTTTTTTTTTGTTAACTCATTCGCCGGCATCACTTTACTGAGGGATTTTTCATTTTTACACTCTAGTAAATCACAAATTACAATGTAAAGTAAATTTAATTAATCAATGTTCAAGGCACAGTTTTAACACACACACACATATGTCTACATAATAAATTGGTAGGAAAAAAGAGGGTAATAGGGTCTGGTGAAAATTAAGTGGGTTAGGTTATGTGGAGTATTTAAGGTCGTCTTTAGCTATATCAGAAAAGGAAATAACAATCATGTGACGGTCGTGCTAGCTCTATAAAGAATTAGTACGCTTTATAACGAATATGCCGCTATAACGAAAAGTCTCTATAACGTAATAATTCTTCGTTCCCAACAGTTACACTATAGAGAAGTGTGTAATTTTTTTGAGTCATGTTTTATTAACCATATTCTGACACCGCAGTGTGATAGAACACCAAAAATGAGAAGACACGTGTCTGGCCGTTTTTCCCTATCTCATCAACTTTCGCGGTTATATGCCTCCAAAGGTTTGAGGCTTTGATGTTAAAGGGGTCATTTAGTCAGCACTATATCTTCCAAACCGTTAGGAAATTTGAATTCATCTCAGAGACAAAGTTGTAGCTCTTGTCTTAAAGAACAAAAATTGTGAACACATATAACCCATCAAACTTCATCTGCAAGGTCAAAATCGCCATGGTCAAATTTATTTTTCAAATTTTCTCAAGTTTGTACAGCTATCAAACCGATCAAATTTGAAGCAAACAATTAACTACAAAAATGTACCTCAGATCTCAATAAACATCTTTCTAGAGTATACGAACTCTGTAGAAACGGATCTTAATGATCACAATAGCAAAACAATTCCAATTTTATCCTCTTTTCTCGGCTTCTGTTCCATAGATACTAAACCGTTCAAAATTCAAGAAAGCAATCAACCACAATAGTGTAGCAAAGGCATCAATACACAACTTTCTGGAACATACGAAATGCCTATGAACGGCTCTTAATGGTAAAAATAGCAAAAATCTTTTGAAAATATCCAATTTTTATACTTTTTTCTCTGACTCTGGTTCAAAGATACGCAACCGCCCAAAAATTAAGGATTCAGTCAACAACAAAATTTTACCTTAGATTTCAACAAACAAGTTTCTAGAACAAATGAAGATTCTAGGAACGATTCTTCAAGCTAAAAATTCGATTATTTTAGATCATTCTTTCCTGTTCAGGTCCGTAAATAACAAACCTTTCAAATTTCCTTGAGTTTTTAACAGTTTGTTATTTCCATACCTGAGCAGGGGGAATGTTAAACAAATTTAATCGTTCGTGAATTTCAGCCCTAAGAATCATTCCTAGAATCTTCATATGTTCTAAAAAGTCGTTTATTGAAATCTTAGGTACATTTTTGTGGTTGACGGTATCCTTAATTTTTGGGCGGTTGCGTATCTTTGAACCAGAGTCGGAGTAAAAAGTATAAACATTTGATAATTTCAGAAGATTTTTGCTATTTTTACCATTAAGAACCGTTCATAGACATTTCGCATGTTCCAGAAAGTTGTTTATTGATGCCTTTGCTACAATATTGTGGTTGATTATTTTTTTGAATTTTGAACGGTTTAGTATCTATGGAGCAGAAGCCGAGAAAAGAGGATAAAAATCACAATTGTTTTGCTATTTTGACCATAAAGATCCATTTATACAGAGTTCGTATATTCTAGAAAGATGTTTATTGAGATCTGAGGTACATATTTGTAGTTGGTTGTTTGCTTCAAAATTGATCGGTTTGATAGTTGTATAACAAAACTTGACAAAATTTTTAAAAGAAATTTGACCATGGCGATTTTGACCTTGCAGATGAAGCTTGATGGCTTATATGTGTTCACAATTTTTGTTCTTTAAGACAAGAGCTACATCTTTGCCTCTGAGATGAATTCAAATTTCCTAACGGTTTGGAAGATATAGTGCCGACTAAATGACTCCTTTAACATCAAAGCCTCAAACCTTTGGAGGCCTATAACCGCGAAAGTTGATGAGATAGGGAAAAACGGCGAGACACGTGTCTTCTCATTTTTGGTGGTCTATCGCACTGCGGTGTCAGAATATGGTTAATAATTTTCGTGTTGCACAGTGATATATTAGACATATAGTCAGAAACATTGCGAAAGCAGTACTTACTTACTTAGCTGGCCCATTACATAATTTTTGTTCCATAGGCCGAACTAAGAAAAGATCTCCATTTCTCTCTATTTGTTGCTTCGCACTCTGGAATACCGCGCTTTTTCATCTCATCATCCACTTGTTTGCGTCATCTATTCCTTGGCCTGCCAATTCTGCGTGCACCGCCAAGCGGTCCGTATTTATACGCCTTTTTAGCGGGTTCATCATCGCTCATTCTTATGATATGGCCTAGCCAACGCAATCGCTGCATCTCGATACGTTTAACAATATTGATGTCGTTGTATAGCAGATACAGCTAGTGGTTCATGCGACGTCGATATTCACCGTCAACGCAGATTGGTCCATAGATCTTTCTTAGAATTTTTCTCTCAAACACACCAAGCACTGCCATGACTGCTTGCGCAAGTACCCAGGCTTCGGAGCCATACATCAGCACGGGTAGTATCAGTGTTTTGTAGAACGTTATTTTTGTTTGACGAGATGTGGATTTGTTTTTAAACTGTTAACTTAAACCAAAGTAGCATCTGTTGGCCAATACAATTCTTCTTTTTATTTCACAACTGATGTCGTTTGTTGTGTTTACGGAGGTGCCGAGGTAGACGAAGTCTTTTATTACCTCAATATCATAGGAACCAACTTCCACAGTCGGTCCGAGCTCAATGGACGCATTGCGCGTCGACGCCATGAACTTGGTCTTCTCACCGTTTACCGCCAGACCCACTTTAGCAGATTCTCCTTCGACCTTCATAAAGGTATCAGTTACTTCTTTTACTGATTGGTCCATGATGTCTATATCATCAGCATAAGCAAGTAACATGTGACTATTGGTGTAGATTGTGCCACTTCTTTTGTGCCTCTATAGTTGGAGCATAAAGTCTTATCTCATTTCTTATGGACGGGACACAGGTTGCTCAGGTTCCAATCGAAGGGTACGCGTTCTTCCTGCCAGATGGAGCTAACTAGCTGATGCATACACCTTATCAGCGTGTCGCCTCCGGTTTTAAACAGCTCTGTTGGTAACCCTTCAGCTCCTGTTGCCTTATTATTCTTCAGCCGGTTTATTGCTGTCTTTACCTCATCTTAGCCGGGTGGTATACATTCAATACCATCTTCTGGGATTGGATCTATGGTATCTTCGTCAACTTCGCTACTATTGGATACCAACAGTTTGCTATTTCCATATCCCTAGCACACTATCTGTATCACTTACCAGATTACCTTGCTGGTCTCTACAGGAAGATGTGCCTGTACCAAAGCCATTACTTTGATGCTTGACTCTTTGGTAGAATTTTCGGACTTCATTCTGGCTCCTGTACATCTCGATTTTTTCACACTCCCGCTATTCCATCTCTCTCTTTTTCCTGCGGAAAAGACGTTTCTCCTCTCTCCTTTCCTCCCGATACCTCTCTCGTGCGCTACGAGTTGCTACTGATTGTAAAGTAGCCCTATATGCCGCATTTTTCTCTTCGGTAGCAGCACGACAATCTTGGTGATACCATGGATTCCTTGGTGGAGGTCTCTGATATTGGATATCTGATTCTGATTTTGCGGCTGTTTGCATGGAGCCGGCAATGTTTTGCCATTGTCCTGATATGTTATCGGGACGAGGAGTGCTTCGATTAAGCAGTTGGGCCAGTTGAGTGTGGTTATCTGTTGTGATTGCAGCTTACCGATGTCCAACTTCCGTGTTGTGTCTGTTCGCACTTTGTTTGCTACGTTTAATCTGGTACGTACCTTTGCTGCAACAAGGTAGCGGTCCGAATCAATGTTTGCGCCTCGGGACGATCGTACATCCAACACGCTCGATGAATGTCTTCCATCTATCACAACATGATCAATTTGATTACTTGTTCTTTGATCTGGAGACAGCCAGGTGCCCTTATGAATATCGAGATGATTAAATCTGGTACTGCTAACTACCATGTTTTTTGCCGCTGCAAAGTCTATCAGCCTTATACCATTGTCAGATGTTTCACTGTGGAGACTGAATTTCCCGACTGTTGGGCCAAAGATATTCTCCTTTCCAATTTTAGCATTAAAATCGCCTAGAATGATTTTAATGTCATGGGCAGGGCAACGGTCATATGTTTCTTCTAAGCGCTCGTAAAATATATCTATGGTCTGTTCGTCCACGTCTTCAGTGGGAGCATGAGCGCAAATAAAACTGATGTTGAAGAATTTAGTTTTTTTTTCGAATTGCAGGAAGTCTTTCATTCACTGGGGTGAAGCTGGATACCAGATGTTTTAGTCTCCGACTAACTACGAATCCGCAACCAAATGCTTTACGTCATGGCAGCTATAATACAGTACGTCACCTTTAGATGTTGTTGTGACGCCTTTCCCAATCCATCTTATTTCCTGTATGGCAGTAATGTCGGCCTTGTACTTTTCAAGTACAACTGACAATGCGTAAACTGCACCTTCTCTATAAAGAACATTCCACGAGCAGATTCGCAGATCATGGTCCTTAAAACGTTTGTGGTGTTCGTCAACTTTAGAGGGATTTATTTTTATTATTGTCTTTTTAGGACGAAGGCCAATTACTTATGAAAGTTTATTAATTATGGATTAATCGAGCTAACATGGCCTAAGGAGTTTTGTATTGAAAAATGAATTCTAGCGTTATACCACAACACACATTCAACCAATTACCCTACGGACCGTTTCGCTTGGTGGTTGCCAAAGCTCGTCAGGGGTATTTTGAATGTTAATTGATGGCTAGAAGACAAAGGCTGATTTTGATACCTTCTATTTATACAAACATTTTTACAAATGTGTAGATATGAAGTATTTTTCTTTATCAAGTCACCCTAGTGTCTTGTCTAGAAATCAATTTCTCAATACATACACACGTACAATCAAAGGGGGTTTTCCTTTATGAATTGCAATGCCTACTTTTTCAGTAGTTATGATGATAGATTGGCTGTGGCCTAGAGCGCTAGGACCTCGACAACATTGTCTATTTGTTGGAGAGGACCCAGGTTCAAACCTCAGCCGGGGCAGCCGGGCTCTGCTGTGAATTTTTTATTTTTATTATTGTCTTTTTAGGACGAAGGCCAATTACTTATGAAAGTTTATTAATTATGGATTAATCGAGCTAACATGGCCTAAGGAGTTTTGTATTGAAAAATGAATTCTAGCGTTATACCACAACACACATTCAACCAATTACCCTACGGACCGTTTCGCTTGGTGGTTGCCAAAGCTCGTCAGGGGTATTTTGAATGTTAATTGATGGCTAGAAGACAAAGGCTGATTTTGATACCTTCTATTTATACAAACATTTTTACAAATGTGTAGATATGAAGTATTTTTCTTTATCAAGTCACCCTAGTGTCTTGTCTAGAAATCAATTTCTCAATACATACACACGTACAATCAAAGGGGGTTTTCCTTTATGAATTGCAATGCCTACTTTTTCAGTAGTTATGATGATAGATTGGCTGTGGCCTAGAGCGCTAGGACCTCGACAACATTGTCTATTTGTTGGAGAGGACCCAGGTTCAAACCTCAGCCGGGGCAGCCGGGCTCTGCTGTGAATTTTTTATTTTTATTATTGTCTTTTTAGGACGAAGGCCAATTACTTATGAAAGTTTATTAATTATGGATTAATCGAGCTAACATGGCCTAAGGAGTTTTGTATTGAAAAATGAATTCTAGCGTTATACCACAACACACATTCAACCAATTACCCTACGGACCGTTTCGCTTGGTGGTTGCCAAAGCTCGTCAGGGGTATTTTGAATGTTAATTGATGGCTAGAAGACAAAGGCTGATTTTGATACCTTCTATTTATACAAACATTTTTACAAATGTGTAGATATGAAGTATTTTTCTTTATCAAGTCACCCTAGTGTCTTGTCTAGAAATCAATTTCTCAATACATACACACGTACAATCAAAGGGGGTTTTCCTTTATGAATTGCAATGCCTACTTTTTCAGTAGTTATGATGATAGATTGGCTGTGGCCTAGAGCGCTAGGACCTCGACAACATTGTCTATTTGTTGGAGAGGACCCAGGTTCAAACCTCAGCCGGGGCAGCCGGGCTCTGCTGTGAATTTTTTATTTTTATTATTGTCTTTTTAGGACGAAGGCCAATTACTTATGAAAGTTTATTAATTATGGATTAATCGAGCTAACATGGCCTAAGGAGTTTTGTATTGAAAAATGAATTCTAGCGTTATACCACAACACACATTCAACCAATTACCCTACGGACCGTTTCGCTTGGTGGTTGCCAAAGCTCGTCAGGGGTATTTTGAATGTTAATTGATGGCTAGAAGACAAAGGCTGATTTTGATACCTTCTATTTATACAAACATTTTTACAAATGTGTAGATATGAAGTATTTTTCTTTATCAAGTCACCCTAGTGTCTTGTCTAGAAATCAATTTCTCAATACATACACACGTACAATCAAAGGGGGTTTTCCTTTATGAATTGCAATGCCTACTTTTTCAGTAGTTATGATGATAGATTGGCTGTGGCCTAGAGCGCTAGGACCTCGACAACATTGTCTATTTGTTGGAGAGGACCCAGGTTCAAACCTCAGCCGGGGCAGCCGGGCTCTGCTGTGAATTTTTTATTTTTATTATTGTCTTTTTAGGACGAAGGCCAATTACTTATGAAAGTTTATTAATTATGGATTAATCGAGCTAACATGGCCTAAGGAGTTTTGTATTGAAAAATGAATTCTAGCGTTATACCACAACACACATTCAACCAATTACCCTACGGACCGTTTCGCTTGGTGGTTGCCAAAGCTCGTCAGGGGTATTTTGAATGTTAATTGATGGCTAGAAGACAAAGGCTGATTTTGATACCTTCTATTTATACAAACATTTTTACAAATGTGTAGATATGAAGTATTTTTCTTTATCAAGTCACCCTAGTGTCTTGTCTAGAAATCAATTTCTCAATACATACACACGTACAATCAAAGGGGGTTTTCCTTTATGAATTGCAATGCCTACTTTTTCAGTAGTTATGATGATAGATTGGCTGTGGCCTAGAGCGCTAGGACCTCGACAACATTGTCTATTTGTTGGAGAGGACCCAGGTTCAAACCTCAGCCGGGGCAGCCGGGCTCTGCTGTGAATTTTTTATTTTTATTATTGTCTTTTTAGGACGAAGGCCAATTACTTATGAAAGTTTATTAATTATGGATTAATCGAGCTAACATGGCCTAAGGAGTTTTGTATTGAAAAATGAATTCTAGCGTTATACCACAACACACATTCAACCAATTACCCTACGGACCGTTTCGCTTGGTGGTTGCCAAAGCTCGTCAGGGGTATTTTGAATGTTAATTGATGGCTAGAAGACAAAGGCTGATTTTGATACCTTCTATTTATACAAACATTTTTACAAATGTGTAGATATGAAGTATTTTTCTTTATCAAGTCACCCTAGTGTCTTGTCTAGAAATCAATTTCTCAATACATACACACGTACAATCAAAGGGGGTTTTCCTTTATGAATTGCAATGCCTACTTTTTCAGTAGTTATGATGATAGATTGGCTGTGGCCTAGAGCGCTAGGACCTCGACAACATTGTCTATTTGTTGGAGAGGACCCAGGTTCAAACCTCAGCCGGGGCAGCCGGGCTCTGCTGTGAATTTTTTATTTTTATTATTGTCTTTTTAGGGATTTGTTTTTCTTTTCTTTCGTTTTTTCATAGTACGCTGTTTTTTTCTAGGGGAGGGTTACTAACCCGACGCCCAAACCCAAGTTTTTAACGTTCTTATGGGTGAACGCGCGGCACATGTTAGCTCACTACCTTTAACGTGTATTAAAGGCAGTTCCCCAGGTGACACCACCGGGAGGTCAGTGTCCACTTGAGATGAAAGAGGGACCAAGATAAATCCTGGTCTTTGCCATGTTAAAACTGGTCAGGACCGTTCCTTGGTATCTTCCATCACCTAAGTCACCCGAAAATACCCTCAAACATCTTAAAACTTCATAAATCCCGATTGGTTAGCTTAACATTATAAGCCATGTCAATTAATTTAATTTTTATCCGTTAAAACAATACTTGAGTTAAATAGCTACATTCAATATTGTATAGGATTTCATTAAAATCTCTTATTACATTAACATCATTTAATTTTAAACAACAACCACCCCCGCCCTCGCTGAAATACCTTCCATGGTACAGGTTTTAATTGCTCATATTAATTAAATATAAATTGATTTGATTTCGCAATTTGATCGAATTTGTAAATGATTAATTAACTGTGGTCAATGAAATAAGAAATTCAGTCATGTATTACATTAACGCTAACGTTGTTAGCCAGCCAACCAGCCAGCCACTGAGACAATAATCGTTCAATATCAATTATCTAATTAATCAATAGCAATTTTTGTATAATGACATTATACGTTTTATGACATTTCAGCAATTGGAAAAGTAATTTGTAGCGGCAAAGGATATGAAAGGGTATGAGCTATGCAGGAGGCAATTTTACTATAAATAAAATAAAATGTTTATTAAAGGAGAAACTTGGGTGACGTAGGGGATGGAAGATACCAAGGAACGGTCCTGACCGGCTTTAACATGGCAAAGCCCAGGATTTATCTTGGTCCCTCTTTCATTTCAAGTGAACACTGAGCTCCCCGTGGTGTCACCTGGGGAGCTGCCTTTAACACCCGTTAAAAATATTGAGCTAACATGTGCCGCACGTTCACCCATAAGACCGTTAAAAACTTGGGTTTGGGCGTCGGGTTAGTAACCCTCCCCTAGAGAAAGCAGCCTACTATGAAAAAACGAAAGAAAAGAAAAACAAACCCCTCTAAAGTTGACGAACCCCGCAAACATTTTAAGGACCATGATCTGCGAATCTGGACCTGGAATGTTCACACTCTTTATAGAGAAGGTGCAGTTTACGCATTGGCAGATGTACTTGAAAAATACAAGGGCGACATTACTGCCATACAGGAAATGCGATGGATTGGGAAAGGCGTCACAACAACACCTAAAGGTGACGCACTGTATTATAGCTGCCATGACGTAAAGCATGAGTTTGGTTGCGGATTTGTAGTTGGTCGAAGGTTAAAACATCTGGTCTCCAGCTTCACCCCAGTGAATGAAAGACTCACTGCAATTCGTTTAAAAGCAAAATTCTTCAACATCAGCTTTATTTGCGTTCATGCTCCCACTGAAGACAAAGACGAACAGACCAAAGGTATATTTTACGAGCGCTTAGAAGAAACTTATGACCGTTGCCCTGCCCATGGTATTAAAATTATTCTAGGTGATTTTAATGCCAAAATTGGAAAGGAAAATATCTTTAGCCCAATAGTCGGAAAATTCAGTCTCCACAGTGAAACATCTGACAATGGTATGAGGCTGATAGACTTTGCAGCTGCAAAAAATATGGTAGTTAGCAGTACCAGATTTAAACATCTCGATATTCATAAGGGAACCTGGCTGTCTCCAGATCAAAGAACAAATAATCAAATTGATAATGTTGTGATAGATGGAAGACATTCATCGAGCGTGTTGGATGTACGATCGTTCCGTGGAGCAAACATAGATTCGGACCACTACCTTGTCGCAGCAAAGTTACGTAGCCGTCTAAACGTTGCAAATAAAGCACGAACAGATACAGCGAGGATGTTGGACATCGGTAAGCTGCAAACACAACAGATAGCCACATCATATTCCACTCAATTAGCCCAATTGCTTAATAAAAGTACTCCTCCTCGTCTCGAAATGCATACATCGATACCAGAGACCTACACCAAGGATTCCATGGTATGACCAGGAGTGTCGTGCTGCTACCGAAGAGAAAAATTAATATAGGGCATATAGGGCTACTTTACAATCAGTAGCAATGCGTAGCGCACAAGAGAGGTATCGGGAGAAAAGTAGAGAGGAGAAACGTCATTTCCGCAGGAATAAAAGAGAAATGGAAAGACGGGAGTGTAAAAAATCGAGATATACAGGAGCCAGAATGAAGTCCGAAAGTTCTTATAAAGAGTGAAACATCAAACTGATTGCTTTGGTACAGCACATCCTCCTGTAGAGACCAGCAAGGTAATTTGGTAACTGATACCGATAGTGTGCTCAGGATATGGAAATAACATTTTTCCAAACTGTTGGTATCCAATAGTAGCGAAGTCGACGAAGATACCAAAGATCAAATCCCAGAAGATGGTATTAAATGTATACCACCCGGCCAAGATGAGGTAAAGACAGCAATAAACCGGCTGAAGTATAATAAGGCAGCAGGAGCCGATGGCTTACCAGCCGAGCTGTTTAAAACCGGAGGCGACACGCTGATAAGGTGTATGCATCAGCTAGTTAGCTCCATCTGGCAGGAAAACCGTGTACTCGACGATTGGAACCTGAGCATCCTGTGTCCCGTCCATAAGAAAGGAGATAAGACTTTATGCTCCAACTATAGGGGCATACAGAAGTCTTCTCCATATCACCTACCAGATAGTGTCGGGGATATTGTGCGAACGACCAAAGCCTTTATAATAATAATTGTTCCACAAACATCCCATAAGGGACAAGGGAGACTTCTCTCATATCAATGAGTGCACCCCGATTCATATTAGTTCAATGATAGGGACCTGCAGTTTATCGCCGAGTCCGAACGGCGTGTCTAAGACACCACTTTTGTAGAGAAGTTTTACATGGCTGAAATACTCAGGAAACGTCGCCAACATTACTGAGGGGTATTTTGGCACCGTTGAAAGGTGTTTTGATGTTGTCTGGCCGGGGAATCGAACCCACGACCTTATGTGTGCAAGGCGGGTATGCATACCATTGCACCACGGTGGCACCCACGACCAAAGCCTATGGTCAATGAAATAACTGGGCCATATTAATGCGACTTTAGACCTGGCAAGTCCACCATTGACCAGATATTTATCCTGCGGCAAATCCTGGAGAAGACATAAGATATGCAGATCGACACCTACCATCTTTTTGTCGATTATAAAGCAGCCTTCGACAGCCCGCTACGTTCAAAGGTATTCCAAGCCATGACGGAATTTGGTATTACCGCAAAGCTCATTCGGCTTTGTAAAATTACTCTAACTGACACAAGATTTTCAGTTGAAGTAGGAAAGAGCCTCTCCGAAGAGTTTTGTGCCAAAAGAGGTTTCAGGCAAGGAGACAGCCTTTCGTGTGATCTTTTCAACATCCTGCTATAAAAAGGTTATACGAGAGGCAAACGTCACTTACCACCTTTTTGTTGATTACAAACCAGCCTTCGACAGCCCCCTACGTTCAAAGGTATTCCAAGCCATGTCTGAATTTGGTATTCCTGCAAAGCTCAACCGGCTTTGTAAAATGACTCTAACTGACACAAAATCTTCCGATAAAATAGGAAAGAACCTCTCCGAAGAGTTTTGTACCAAAAAAGGTTTCAGGCAAGGAGACAGCGTTTCGTGTGATCTCTTCAACATCCTGCTGAAAAGGGTTATACGAGAGACAAACGTTAAAAGATGTGGCACAATCTTAACCAATAGCCACATGTTACTTGCTTATGCTGATGAAATTGACATCATAGGTCGATCGGTAAAGGAAGTAACTTTGAAAAAGCCGAAAAGGAATCTGCTGGCGGTAAACGGCGAGAAGACAATGTTAATGGTGTGGTCGCGCAATGCGTCCATAGAGATCGGGCCAACTGTTGACGTTGGTTCCTATAATTTTGAGGTAGTAAAAGACTTCGTCTACCTCGCCACCGCCGTAAACACAACCAATAACATCAGTTGTGAAATACGAAGAAGAATAGTGTTGGCCAACAGATGCTACTTCGGGCTGAGTAAGCAGTTTAGGAATAAAGCCACATCTCGTCAAACAAAAGCAACGCTTTGCAAAACACTGATACTACCCGTGCTGATGTATGGTTCCGAAGCCTTGGTACTTGCACAAGCAGACAAGGTAGTGCTTGGTGTGTTTGAGAGAAAAATTCTTCGAAAGATCTATGGACCAATCTGCGTTGTAATTTAACATTTAAGGTTGCCTGTGGTCAAAAACATATCCACCTAAAATTGTCAATATGGGTCCATGTTTTGATATAGTGGTCTTTTATAGGAAGTCAAAGTGGTCTCCTCTAAGAAGACCATAAATCACTTGGTTTTCTTATAGACGACTCTTTGTATTCTTATATAGAAGTCCACTTGGTATTCTTATGTGGAAGATAACATTGTCTTCTTATAGAAGATCACTTGGTCTTTTGTAGACGACAACTTGGTCTTCTTACAAAAGATGACAGCTTGGACTTGTTTTAGAGGGTCATTTAGTTTTCTTAAAGAAGATTTCTTGGTCTACTTAAAGAAGATCTCTTGGTCTTCATAAAGAAGATCTTTTGGTCTTCTTATAGAGGTTATCTTGGTCTTCTAATACAAGATCATTTGGTCTTCTTATATAAGATCACTGGGCCCTCTTACAGAACATAACGGGATCTTCTTATAGAAGATCATTTGGTCTTGATATACAAGATCGCTTGTTTTTCGTATAAGAGAGCTATTAACTTCCGAAAGCCTTCTGTCCATAGCAGAGCTTTCAAAGGACAATAGGAAGGTCTTCTATCTATAGAAGAAATCAAATCAATCAAAGATCTTCTGCCCAGGCCTTTCAAGGGTTTTCTGTCAATAGAAGACCTCTCAAAAGTCTGTTGTCACTGGAAGACCTTTCAGAGTTCTTAGGCTATCTCTTCATAGTAGTAGGGTCTTCTGTCCATAAAAACTCTTGAAAGATCTTGTGTCCATAAAACTTACTATTTCCATAAAACTCTATCAGGGGACTTCTGCCCAAACGAAAACATGGAAGGCATTTCAAAGGTCTTCTATCCATGGCTGGTCTTTCAAAGACTTCTATCCATAGCAGACCTTTCAAAGGTCTTCTGTAAATAGGGGAACTATCAAACGTCTGCTATACATGGAAGTACTTTCATCTGCCCAAAGTAGACCTTTTAAATGACCCCTGTCCATAGAGGACATCACTTAAGTCTTATGCCCAAAGATAAGGTGTTCTGTCCGGGCAAAACCTTCCAAGGATCTTTTGTTCATATCAGACTTTACAAAAGCCTGATATCCAAAGAAGACCTTACAAAAGCCTTCTGTCTACAGAGGACCTTTCAAAGGCATTGCTGTCCTTCTAAAGTTCTTCTGTCCACAAAAGAATTTTTAAAGGTCTTTTGTCCATAGGAGAGAGAGGTTTTCTGTGCATAGGGGGCATTTCTTCATTAATTACCTTTCCAAGGTCTTCTGGATAAAGTGGATTCTTCAAATGTCTCCTGCCCACAGCAGTGATTTCAAACTTTCAAAGGACATATGTCCACTAAAGTTCTTTTAAAGGTTCATAGAAAACATTTCAAAGGTGCTCTGTGCATGGAAGTCCTTTCGAAGATAGTCTACTTATAGAATATCTCCGTAGAGTCTTTTATCCATAGAAAAGCTGTAAAATGTTTTTTGTCCATACAATATTTTGCAAGGGTCTTTTGTCCATATCAAACTTTACAAAGCTCTGGTGTCCAAGGAAGACCTTTTAAAAGACGTTTTTCCTAAGAAGACTTTCCAGAGGCGTTTGTCCCCAACATACCTTTCAAAGGTCTTCTGACAATGGAAGACCGTTCAAAGAACTTCTATCTGTAAGAAGACCTTTCAAAGGTCCTTCATATATGGAAGGCATTTCAAAGGACTTCTATCCATGCCTGGCCTTTAAAAGGCTTCTATCCATAGTAGACCTTTCAAAGGTCTTCTGTAAATAGGGGATCTATCAAACGTCTGCTATATATGGAAGTCCGAAGTAGACCTTTTAAATGTACCCTGTCTATAGAGTACCTCACTTAAGTCTTATGCCCTATGATGAGGTGTTCTGTCCGTGTAAAACCTTCCAAGGATCTTTTGTTCATATCAGACTTTACAAAAGCCTGGTGTCCAAAGAAGACCTTACAAAAGTCTTCTGTCTACAGAGGACCTTTCAAAGGCATTGCTGTCCTTTTAAAGGTCTTCTGTCCACAACAGACTTTTGAATTTACTTAGCTGGCCCAATACAGAATATTTGTTCTATAGGCCGAACTAAGAAAAAATCTCCATCTTAAGCCAAAGTAGCATCTGTTGGCCAATACAATTCTTCTTTTTATTTCACAACTGATGTCGTTTGTTGTGTTTACGGCGGTGCCGAGGTAGACGAAGTCTTTTACTACCTCAAAATTATAGAAATCAACGTCAACAGTTGGCACGATCTCTATGGACGCATTGCGCGTCGACACCATCAACTTAGTCTTCCCGCCGTTTACCGCCAGACCCACTTTAGCAGATTCTCCTTCGACCTTCATAAAGGTATCGGTTACTTCTTTTACTGATCGTCCCATGATGTCTATATCATCAGCATAAGCAAGTAACATGTGCCTCTCGTATAACCTTTTCTAGCACGATGTTGAAGAGATCATATGAAAGGCTGTATCCTTGTCTGAAACCTCTTGTGGAACAAAACTCTTCGGAGAGGTTCTTTCCTATTTTAACTGAAGATCTTGTGTCAGTTAGAGTCATTTTAAAAAGCCGAATGAGCTTTGCGGGGATACCAAATTCAGACATGGCTTGGAATACCTTTGAACGTAGCGGGCTGTCGAAGGCTGCTTTATAGTCGACAAAAAGGTGGTAGGTGTCGATCTGCATCTCTTGGGTCTTCTCCAGGATTTGCCGCAGGGTAAATATCTGGTAAATGGTGGACTTGCCAGGTCTAAAGCCGCATTGGTATGGCCTAATTATCTCGTTGACCATTGGCTTTAGTCGTTCGCACATTATCCCCTGACACTATCTTGTAGGCGATAGGGAGAAGACTTATGCCCCTATAGTTGGAGCATAAAGTCTTATCTCCTTTCTTATGGACGCGACACAGGATGCTCAGGTTCCAATCGACGGGTACGCGTTTTTCCTGCCAGATGGAGCTAACTAGCTGATGCATACACCTTATCAGCGTGTCGCCTCCGGTTTTAAACAGCTCTGCTGGTAAGCCATCAGCTCCTGCTGCCTTATTATTCTTCAGCCGGTGTATTGCTGTCTTTACCTCATCTGGGCTGTGCGGTATACAGTCAATACCATCTTCTGGGATTGGATCTGTGGTATCTTCGTCGTCTTCGCTGCTATTGGATACCAACAGTTTTGAAAAATGTTCCTTCCATATCCTGAGCACACTATCTGTATCAGTTACCAAAGTACCTTGCTGGTCTCTACAGGAGGATGTGTCAGTTTCAAAGCCATCAGTTTGATGTTTCACTCTTTGGTAGTATTTTCGGACTTCATTCTGTCTCCCGTGCACCTCGATTTGTTCACAATCCCGCTTTTCCATCTCTCTCTTTTTCCTGCGGAAAAGACGTTTCTCCTCTCTCCTTTTCTCCCGATAACTCTCTCGGGCGCTCCGCATTGCTACTGATTCTAAAGTAGCCCTATATGCCGCATTTTTCTCTTCGGTAGCAGCACGACACTCCTGGTCATACCATGGATTCCTTGGTGGAGGTCTCTGGTATCCAAGTACTGATTTTGCGGTTGTTTGCATGAAGTGGGCAATGTTTTGCCATTGTCCTGATATGTTATCGGGACGAGAAGTGCTTTTATTAAGCAAGTGGGCTAATTGAGTGGAATATGCTGTGGCTATCTGTTGTGATTGCAGCTTACCGATGTCCAACTTTCGTGTTGTGGCTGTTCGCACTTTGTTTGCTACGTTTAATCTGGTACGTACCTTTGCTGCAACATGGTAGTGGGCCGAATCTATGTTTGCTCCTCGAAACGATCGTACATCCAACACGCTTGATGAATGTCTTCCATCTATCACAACGTGATCAATTAGATTTCTTGTTCTTTGATCTGGCGACAGCCAGGTGCCCTTATGAATATCGAGATGCTTAAATCTGGTACTGCTAACTACCATGTTTTTTGCAGCTGCAAAGTCTATCAGCCTCATACCATTGTCAGATGTTTCACTGTGGAGACTGAATTTCCCGAATGTTGGGCCAAAGATATTCTCCTTTCCAATTTTGGCATTAAAATTGCCTAGAATAATTTTAATGTCATGGGCAGGGCAACGGCCATAAGTTTCTTCTAAGCGCTCGTAAAATATATCTTTGGTCTCGTCGACATTGTCTTCAGTGGGAGCATGAGCGCAAATAAAGCTGATGTTGAAGAATTTTGCTTTTAATCGAATTGCAGCGAGTCTTTCATTCACTGGGGTGAAGCTGGAGACCAGCTGTTTTAACCTCCGACCAACTACAAATCCGCAACCAAACTCATGCTTTGTGTCATGGCAGCTATAATACAGTGCGTCACCTTTAGGTGTTGTTGTGACGGCTTTCCCAATACATCGTGTTTCCCGTATGGCAGTAATGTCGGCCTTGTACTTTTCAAGTACATCTGCAATGCGTTAACTGCACCTTCTCTGTAAAGAGTGCGAACATTCCAGGTGCAGATTCGCGGATCATGGTCCTTAAAACGTTTGCGGGTATCGTCAACTTTAGAGGGGTTTGTTTTTCTTTTCTTTCGTTTTTTCATAGTAGGCTGTTTTTTCCAGGGGAGGGTTACTAACCCGACGCCCAAACCCAACTTTTGAACGTTCTTATGGGTGAATGCGCGGCACATGTTAGCTCACTACCTTTAACGGGTGTTAAAGGCAGTTCCCCAGGTGACACCACGGGGAGGTCAGTTTCCACTTAAGATAAAAGAGGGACCAAGCTAAATGCTGGGCTTTGTCATGTTAAAGCCGGTCAGGACCGTTCCTTGGTATCTTCCATCCCCTACGTCACCCAAAAGACTTTTGAAAGGTGTTTGAAATGTCTTTTGTCCATAGGAGAGAGAGGTTTTCTCTGCATAGAGGGCTTTTCTTCATTAATTACCTTTCCAAGGTCTTCTGGATAAAGAAGATTCTTCAAATGTCTCCTGCCCACAGCAGTGATTTCAAACTTTCAAAGGACATATGTCCACTAAAGTTCTTTTAAAGGTTCATAGAAAACATTTCCAAAATTTTCTGTCTATAGGACTTTTCGAAGGTCTTATGTCATATTTTAAATATTTTTTCTCCATAGTTGACTTTTCAAAGATTTTCGTAGAAGACCTTTCAATCGTCTTTTGTGCATAGGGGGCGCTACAGTGGTAGAAGACCTTTAAAGATTTTCTGTCCATAAAAGACAATTTAAATGGCCGCTGCCCGTTAATAATTTTTAAGGTCCATGGAAGACCTTTTGAAATTTTTTGTTCGTGGTAGCTATCCGTAAAACATCGTTCAAAGGTCTTCTGTCCATAGAACACCATTCAAATGTCTTCTAATATAGAAGACGTTCAACGGTTTGTGTTGAACCATGTTCGGCATGCCTATGTTGCATGTCATTGACCTAAAATAGATTAGGGTTTCATTTTTTTGGGAAAGAAGAATTTCCTAATCCCTTGGGAGTGGTCCAAGGGATTTAATAGTTTTTTTTTTGTTCTGGCTGTTCAGGACACTGTTTTCCTGAAATATCTTCTTCTCCTCATTGTTCTGAAGGATTATTTCCCAGAATCCTTGTCTTTGCATTTGTGGACTGATCCAATATAAGTTATTATTGTTTATTAAAAGTTATTTGGTGTTGTCGATGGTGTCCAGCCAATATCGAATATCTACTTAATTTGCGTTTTTTTCTCATGATTTTCTTTTCTTTTGTGTTTTTTTTTTGTCTCATTATAACAAAACCCACGTAAAACAAGCCGGACAACAGCTTTGGTGGCTATATTGAGGTAATTTTGTTTGCAAATATTTCAACGTGGTAAAAAAACAGGCATCCTGCTATACATTTGCCGGCAAATGAACTTTTTGTTCGCACACTTTAATCACGCTTATGGCTTTTAATGTTGCAGTTAATTCAGCTGTTTTTTCTGTGCAGCTTGTTTTAAAGTCCACTTCTTTGTTTTACAACTTTATCAACTACGTTTCATTAATATTTTTCTCATATAATTTTCTTGTAAGCCGCGTTTTTTTCTTCGTGTTCAACTTGTCTTTTGGTATGGCCTTTTTTGTATTTTTGTTGGCTGTGGCTGCGGCTGCTTGGTTGCTTGTTAACAACGCTTTTGATGTGATAATCGTTCGGTTGTAGTCACTTCACGTAAAAACCATTAAAAAACTTTATTTATAACCTCAATGTTTCTCACTCACATTGCAAATAGCCAGGGAATCGGTTACATCTTTTATTCGCTTGGCTGACTGGCTGGGGTTTGTTTCGTTTCTCTGGTCTCGTTTTTTCTCTTCTTGTTCAGTGTACTTGCTTTTTTGTGTTCTCATAGTGCGGCTTTAACTCAGTCAGCATCATTTTATCACTTTTGTGGCTGGTAAGCTGTTGAGTTTTGTGGGATAGGCACAAAAGTAGCCATATCCGCAATGATGCTGCTGCTGATGATGATGTGAAGATAAAATGGCTGTTAAAATTATTACATTATGTGGCTTAAGCATTTTGTTGTTTTTCCTTTTTTTTGTTGCTTTTTGGGAAATGTGGCCAAACTTTAAACTACCACGTAGAAATTACATGATTGAACATGAAATTAGCTGTGTTTCTCCGCTTTCTTTCCTTATCTTGATACACAAAGGAAATAATGAAGTGGGTTAATAAAGGCCCATAAATTTCTGATGAATTTTCAAATTTGATAAACGATAGCACAATGCGTATGCATGATATAGTGGAAATATAACGTATACGCTCCACGGACACCATTTGGAGTAAAATAGGGTCCAAACAAAATATACCAAGATAAAAATTGTATATGGAAATGGGATATTTAATATTTTAAGGAAGGTAGTTATGCTATAGTCAGGAGACTGTTGATGACCTCTATGAACAGAGGACCTTTAAAAGGTCTTCTTTAAACAAAATTGCTTCTAAAGACAGAAAACCTGAAAATGGAATTTTTATAGACAAAACATCCTTTATAGGCAGGAGACCTTTGAAAGCTGTTCTTTAAATAACAGGCCTTCCAAAGGACTTCTATAGACGTTCTGTTTTTAGAGGCTTTTCCACAAAGTGACGACGTGATGTTTTCTAAACATATTTTCAAAACCAAATGTTCATAAAAAGACATTTGGTTTTGAAAATATGTTTAGAAAAAGTCACGTCGTCAGTTTATAGAAAAGCCTTTAAAAACAGAACGTCTATAGAAGTCCTTTGGAAGGCCTGCTATCTAAAGAACAGCTTTCAAAAGTCTTCTGCCTATAAAAGATGTTTTGTCAATAAAAATTCCATTTTCAGGTATTCTGTCTTTAGAAGCAATTTTGTTTAAAGAAGACCTTTTAAAGGTCTTCTGTTCATAGAGGTCATCAACGGTCTCTTGACTATTGCATACCTTTCTAAGGTATTCTGTCTACCGATTATCTTTCTATTTAAACGTTATTTTGTCCATCTCAAGATCTCAATAATGTATACTGTCTATAAAATACTTTCAAAAAATCTTTCGCCCAAAGAAGGCCTTTCAAAGTTCTTCCGCCCATAGAAGATCTTTCGAAGGTTTTTGTGTATCTATAGAATACCTTTTAAAGATCTCCGTATGTCCCAAGGTCCCATGTTCATACAAGACCAGACCTCCAAGAGACTTTCTCTTAATACAAGAACCTTCAAAGGCTTTCAATGGTCTCCTTCTGTTCACCGAAGAACTTTCTAAAGTGTATAGACCGAAGAAGACTGGTTTGTAGAAGAACTCAAGGCGTCTTCATTGCATTATCACAGACCGCTTGAGGTCTTCTTTGGTTTCTATAGACTGAGTGGGAATCCTTTAAGGACTCATATAGACTGAAGTAGACCTCTGAAGGTCTTCGATGAACAAAAGTAGTCCTCTACAAGTCTATAGACCGAAGAAAACTGGTTTATAGAAGAACGCAAGACGTCTTCATTGCATTATCACAGACCGCTTGAGGTCTTCACCGGTTTCTATAGACTGAGGGGGAATCCTTTAAGGACTCATATAGACTGAAGCAGACCTCTGAAGGTCTTCGATAAACAAAAGTAGTCCTCTACAAGTCTATAGACCGAAGAAGACTGGTTTGTAGAATAACTCAAGACGTCTTCATTGCATTATCACAGACCGCTTGAGGTCTTCACCGGTTTCTATAGACTGAGGGGGAATCCTTTAAGGACTCATATAGACTGAAGTAGACCTTTGAAGGTCTTCGATAAACAAAAGTAGTCCTCCACAAGGATTCTATAGGACGGCGGAAACTTCCCGAGGTCGTCTATATGCCGAAGAAAACTTCCTAAGGTCTTCTATAGTCCAAATAAAACATCCTGAGATCTTCTATATATTTAAGTAGACCAAAGAATACTTTCTGAGGTCTTCTATAGGCAAAAGAAAATTTCTTGAGGTCTTCAAAAGGCCGAAGAAGACCTCTTGAGGTCGTTCCCCCATAGACCGAAGAAGACCTAGTTGAAATATTCTATAGACGAAAAAAACCTCCTGAGTTCTCTATAGACAAAATAATACTGTCTCTTGAGGTTGTTCTGCTATAGACCGAAGAAGACCCGTTGAAGTATTCTATAGACGAAAAAAGACCTTCTGAGTTCTCTATAGACAAAAAATACTGCCTCTTGAGGTCTTCTATAGACCGAAGAATACCTCTTGAGTTCTTCTTTACACCAAACAAGACCTTTTGAGGTCTTCTGTATGCCAACGAAGACCTCTTAGGTTCTTCTGTACACGGAAGAAGACCACTTGAGGTCTACCAGAGGCCAAAGAAGACCGGTTCTACATACCGAATAAGAAGTCTTAAGTTCCTTTATAGACCGAAGAAGACCTCCCGAGGTCTCATATAGGCCGCAGAAAACCTCTTGAGGTCGTCTATACACCGAACCAGACCTCTTGAGGCTTTCTGTAGACCGATGAAGACCTCTTTCGATCTTCCGTAGATCGAAGAAGACCACTTGAGGTCTTCTGTAGACCCAAGAAGACCTCTTGAGGTCTTTTATAGACCGAAGAAGACCTCTTGAGGTCTTTTATAGACCGAAGAAGACCTCTTGAGGTCTTTTATAGACCGAAGAAGACCTCTTGAGGTCTTTTATAGACCGAAGAAGACCTCTTAAGATCTTCTATAGACCGTAGAAGACCTCTTGAGGTATGTTATATACCGAAGAAGACCTCTAGTGGACTTCTACAGACCGAAGTGGATCTCCTGAGGTCTTCTATAGACTGATGGAGATCTCTTGAGGTCTAATATAGATCGAAAAAGATCTATTGAGGTCTCCTATAGACAGAACAAGCCCTTTCGAGGTCTTCTGTACGCCAACGAAGACCATTTGAAGCCTTCTGTAGACCGAAGAAGCTACTTGAGGTATTCTATAGATCAAAGAAGTCTTGAGGTTTTTTATGAGACCTTTAAAGGTATTCTATAGACCGAAGAGTACCTCTTGAGGTCTTCTATAGACCGAAGAAGACCTCTTGAGGTCTTCTATAGACCGAAGAAGACCTCTTGAGGTCTTCTATAGACCGAAGAAGACCTCTTGAGGTCTACTATAGACCGAAGAAGACCTCTTGAGGTCTTCTGTAGACCGAAGAAGACCTCTTGAGGTCTTCTATACACCGAAGACGACCTCTTGATGTCTTCCATAGAGCGCAGAAGTGCTCTTGAAGTTTTCCATATGCCGAAGAAGACCTCTTGAGGTCTTCTGTACACCGAACAAGACCTTTTGAGGTCTTCTGTACGCCAACGAAGACCTCTTGAGTTCTTCTGTAGACGGACGAAGACCACTTGAGGTCTACCATAGGCCAAAGAAGACCGGTTATATATACCGAATAAGCAGTCTTCAGTTCATTTATAGACCGTAGAAGACCACCCGAGCTCTCCTATAGGCCGAAGAAACCCTCTTGAGGTCGCCTATACACCGAACCAGATCTCTTCAGGTTTTCTGTAGACCGACGAAAACCTCTTTCGATTTTCCGTAGATCAAAGAACACCACTTGGGGTCTTCTGCAGACCCAATAAAACCATTTGAGGCCTTCTATTGACCGAAGAAGCTACTTGAGGTATTCTATAGATCGAAGAAGTGTTGAGGATATCTATAAGACCTCTTAAGGTCTTCTATAGACCGAAGGATGCCTCTTGAGGTCTTCTATAAACCGAAGTTGACCTCTTGAGGTCTTCTTTAGACCGAAGAAGACCTCTTGAGGTCTTCTATAGACCGAAGAAGACCTCTTGAGGTCTTCTGTAGACCGAAGAAGGGCTCTTGAGGTCTCCTATACACCGAAGAAGACCGCTTGATGTCTTCCATAGAACGCAGAAGTGCTCTTGAGATTTCCATAGGCCGAAGAAGACCTCTTGAGGTATGTTATACGCCGAAGAAGACCTCTAGTGGACTTCTACAGACCGAAGTGGATCTCTTGAGGTCTTCTATAAACTGATGGAGATCTCATGAGGTCTCATATAGATCGAAAAAGATCTCTTGAGGTCTTCTATAGACCGAGCAAGACATTTCGGAGTCTTCTGTACGCCAACCATTTGAAGCCTTCTGTAGACCGAAGAAGCTACTTGAGGTATTCTATAGATCAAAGAAGTCTTGAGGTTTTTATGATACCTTTAAAGGTATTCTATAGACCGAAGAAAATATCTTGAGGTCTTCTATAGACCGAAGAAGACCTCTTGATGTCTTCCACAGAATGCAGAAATACTCTTGAGGTCTTTCATAGGCCGAAGAAGACCTCTTGAGGTAATTTATACACCGAAGAAGAACTCTAGTGGACTTCTACAGACCGAAGTGGATCTCTTCAGGTCTTCTATAGACTGATGGAGATCTCTTAGGGTCTTATAAGCTCGAAAAAGACCTCTTAAGGTCTTCTATAGACCGAAGAAGACCTCTTGAATTCTTCTTTAGACCTAAGAAATCTTGAGGCCTCCTATAGACCAAAGAAGATATATTGAGGCCTCCTATAGACCAAAGAAGATTTCGTGAGGTCTTCTATAGACCGGATAAGACTTCGTGAGATCTTCTATAGAGCGAAGGAGACCTCTTGTGGATTTCTATAGACGGAATAGGAGCTCTTGTGGTCTTCCGTAGACCAGCAAGGACTTTGCGGTCTTCTATAGATCTCTTGAGGTCTCTTATGGATCATAGATGACCTGCTTAGGTTTTCTATAGACTGAAGAAGACCTCTTGAATTCTTCTTTAGACCTAAGAAATCTTGAGGCCTCCTATAGACCAAAGAAGATATATTGAGGCCTCCTATAGACCAAAGAAGATTTCGTAAGATCTTCTATATAGCGAAGTAGACCTCTTGAGGCCTTCCATAGACCGAAGAACATTTTTTAGAGCTTCTAAAAATCCAAGTAGTCTTTTTGTGGTCTTCTATAGATCGAAGAAGAGCTGTTCATGTCTCCTAAAGCCGAACAAGGCCTTTTGATGTCTTCTGTGCGCCAAGAGGTTTCTGTAGACCGAGGGAGACTTTTTAATTCTTGTGAAGAAGACAGGTTGAGGTCTTCTATATACCGAATAAGAGGCCTTTTATAGACCAAAGAAGACTTCCTGAGGTCTCCTACAGGCCGAAGAAGATATCTTGAGGTCGCCTATACACCGAAACAGATCTCTTGAGGTTTTCTGTAGACCGACGAAAACCTCTTTCGATTTTCCGTAGATCGAAGAAGACCACTTGAGGTCTTCCGTAGACCCAAGAAGACCATTTGAGGCCTTCTATAGACCGAAGAAGCCACTTGAGGTATTCTATAGATCGAAGAAGTATTGAGGATTTCTAAAATACCTCTTAAGGTCTTCTATAGACCTCTTAAGGTCTTCTATAGACCGAAGAAGACCTCTTCAGATCCTCCATAGATTTCAGAAGTCCTCTTGAGGTCTTCCATAGGCCGAAGAAGACGTCTTGTGGTATTTTATACACCAAAGAAGACCTCTAGTGGTCTTCAACAAACCGAAGTTGACCTCTTGAGTTCTTCTATCGGCTGAAGAAGACCTCTTGAATTTTTCTTTAGACCTAAGAAATCTTGAGGTCTCCTATAGAGCAAAGAAGATTTCTGGAGGCCTCCTATAGACCGAAGAAGATTTCGTGAGGTCTTCTATAGACCGAACAAGACCTCGTGAGGTCTTCTATAGAGCGAAGGAGACCTCTTGAGGTCTCCTATAGACCGACCAGGAGCTACTTAGGTCTTTCGTAGACCAGCAAGGACTTTGCGGTCTTCCTCTCTCTTGAATCCTATATAAACCGAGGAAGACTTCTATAGACCGAAGAAGACCTCTTAAATTCTTCTTTAGACCTTAGAAATCTTGGGGTCTCCTAAAGACTGAAGAAGATTATGTGAGGTCTTATATAGACCGGATAAGACCTCGTGAGATCTTCTATATATCGAAGGAGACCTCTTGAAGCCTTCCATAGACCGAAGAAAATTTTTTAGGTCTTCTATAAATCGAAGAAGTCTTTTTGTGGTCTTCTATAGATCGAAAAAGAGCTGTTGATGTCTTCTAAAACCGAACAAGACCTTTTGAGGTCTTCTGTACGCCGACGAAGACCTCTTGAGATTTTCTGTAGACCGAGGAAGACTTTTTAGTTCTTCTGAAGAAGACTGGTTGAGGTCTTCTATATACCGAATAAGAAGTCTTAAGATCTTTTATAGACAGAAGAAGACTTCCTGGGGTCTCCTTTTGGCCGAGGAAAGTCTCTTGAGGTCGCCTATACACCGAACCACATCTCTTGAGGTTTTCTGTAGACAGACGAAAACCTCTTTCGATTTTCCGTAGATCGAAGAAGACCACTTGAGGTTTCTGTAGACCCAAGAAGATCATTTGAGGCCTTCTATAGACCGAAGAAGCTACTTGAGGTATTCTGTAGATCGAAGAAGCATTGAGGATTTCAAGAGGTCTTACTTGAGGTCTTCAATAGACTGAATAATAACGGATGGAGATCTCCTGAGGTCTTATATAGATCGAAAAGATCTCTTGAGGTCTTCTATAGACCAAAGAAGTCCTCTTAAATTCTACTTTGGACCTAAGAAATCTTGAGGTCCCCTATAGACCAAAGATGATTTCTTGAGGCATCCTATAGACCGAGGAAGACCTCGTGCATTCATTTATATACCGAAGAAGACCTCTTGAAGTCCTCTATTTACCGAACAGGTCTCTCGAAAAAGATCTCCTGAGGTCTTTTATAGACCGAAGAAAACCTCTTTATATCTTCTGTAGACCGAAGAAAACCATTTTAAGCCTATAGACCGATGACGATTTCCTGAGGTCTTCTAAAGATCGAAGAAATCTCTTGAGGTCCTCTATATATCAAAGAACACCTCTTGAGGTCTACTATGGACCAAAGAATACCTCTCGAATTCTTCTGTAGACCGAAGATAAGCTCCCTAAGTCTTCTACAGACCGAAGACGATTTCTTGAGGTCTTCTATAGATCGAAGAAGTGCTCTTCAGGTCTTTTATAGACCAAAAAGGTGTCTTTAGATCTTCTTAATTCAAAGAAGATCTCTTAAGGTCATCTAAAGACCTCTTGAGGTGTGCTAAAGATCGAAGAAAACCTCTTGAGGTATTCTATACACAGAAGAAAATCTCTTAAGGTCTTCTGTGGACCTAAGAAAATCTCTTGAGATTTTTTATAGAGAGGAACAGTCTTCTTGTGGTCTTCTATAGACGGAAGAAGGCCTCTTAAAATCTTCTGTAGGCGGGAGAAGAGGTTTTAGTGACAGATGAAGAACAAGAACTTTAAGTCATTTACTGATGAGAAGATAATTCAAGGGTCTGTTTTCCAATGAAGACCATTCAAAGGTCTTCCGTCCCTAGATGCAAAGGACATTGACAACTTTTCAAACGATTTTGTCAATAGAATAGCTTTCAAAGAACTTCTGTCTATAGAAATCATGTTATGAGTATCTGTCCACAAAGAACCACCCTAAGGTCTTCCATCCATATAGGAGCTTTCAAAGATCTTCTGTCCATATATCTTATAGCTTTAAAAAGTTTACTCGGACATTTCAAATGCCTTTTGTCCGTAGAAACGTTCAAATAGAAGACCTTCTGAAGACCTCTGCGGTCCATACAAGACATTTTAAAGGTATTCTGTCCATAGAATACCTTTCAAAAATCGCCTCTTCAAGGAAGACTTTTCAAAGTTCTTCTGTCCATAAATAGCCGTTCATGGTTTTCTCCCTTAACAGACCTTCAATAGATCGTCTGTGCATAAAAGTCATTTTAATATCTTCTTTGAACTGGAGTCCTATAAAGGTCAGGAAGCAGACGTTTGAAAGGTATTTAATGCTTCACAACTTTTTTGCTAGAGTAGACTTTTAAGACTTTTTTTCAAAAGTTTTCTGCTACTCAGATTTGATATTTCAACATATTGTTAAATTTGCTAGCGAGAAAGCGTTCCAAACAAAATTAATTGACTTTCAGTCATCAGCCAAATTTTGATGTAAAATGAAATGCGAAACCAATAACAACTAAAAGACATATCATAAATATTCTTTTGATTACTTCTTCTGTATCAAAGCACAACAAACACATGAGTATCATTTCTTACGATAACCCCATACATTGTGGGGGGTGAGGGTGAAGGCATTAACAAATACTTAATCTGAAATTTGTTACGACTCGATACGTTTTGATTTGTTGCCACTGCGCCTGTTGTTGTCATCTTAGGTATCGGTGTTACAGATATGCTTATGTTGTTTGTTGTTGTTGTTATTGTTGTACGGCTGAATGGCTGGATGATGTTGATGATTACGGCGTGGGTGTTGGTTGTTGTTCTTTAAATATACAACATGACAGAAACAAGATTTTGGTATTTGCATTGACAGCTTTTGGATTGTTTAAATAACAAACAAACAAATATTTGATATGGGATTTAAACATGTCAAACATTGGGGCGTATCGCTTGGGTAAGAGGTTAAGACCACGTATGTTGGTAACTCTCTAGAAGGGACCAAAAGGGATTGTAAGAGAGACTAAAAAGGACTTTTAGTGCTACTAGAAGGGGTTCCTAGAGGGACTAAAAGGGACTTTTATAGGGAGTAGAAGAATCATCTAGAGAAACATCATCAACGAAATAATTATGAAAACTACTCCTACTGTCTAAACACAAAGTGCTCCCTTCCAGAAACGTGGAGCTTGCCGCAGTTGCGGGAGGATTTTGCATAAGCCAGTGACCTACTGGGAGATTAAGGTCTATTTTGGTTATTTAATAAAATTACCAAGAGGACTTCAGGCACCAAAAGCGTGGATTTTTAAACAAAATTGGCATTATGACTTCAGGCATCATAAGCGTGGATTTTTAAACAAAATTTTCATTATGACTTCAGGCATCATAAGCGTGGATTTTTAAACAAAATTTTCATTATGACTTCAGGCATCATAAGCGTGGATTTTTAAACAAAATTTTCATTATGACTTCAGGCATCATAAGCGTGGATTTTTAAACAAAATTTTCATTATGACTTCAGGCATCATAAGCGTGGATTTTTAAACAAAATTTTCATTATGACTTCAGGCATCATAAGCGTGGATTTTTAAACAAAATTTTCATTATGACTTCAGGCATCATAAGCGTGGATTTTTAAACAAAATTTTCATTATGACTTCAGGCATCATAAGCGTGGATTTTTAACAAAATTTTCATTATGACTTCAGGCATCAAATTTTCATTATGACTTCAGGCATCATAAGCGTGGATTTTTAAACAAAATTTTCATTATGACTTCAGGCATCATAAGCGTGGATTTTTAAACAAAATTTTCATTATGACTTCAGGCATCATAAGCGTGGATTTTTAAACAAAATTTTCATTATGACTTCAGGCATCAAATTTTCATTATGACTTCAGGCATCATAAGCGTGGATTTTTAAACAAAATTTTCATTATGACTTCAGGCATCATAAGCGTGGATTTTTAAACAAAATTTTCATTATGACTTCAGGCATCATAAGCGTGGATTTTTAAACAAAATTTTCATTATGACTTCAGGCATCATAAGCGTGGATTTTTAAACAAAATTTTCATTATGACTTCAGGCATCATAAGCGTGGATTTTTAAACAAAATTTTCATTATGACTTCAGGCATCATAAGCGTGGATTTTTAAACAAAATTTTCATTATGACTTCAGGCATCATAAGCGTGGATTTTTAAACAAAATTTTCATTATGACTTCAGGCATCATAAGCGTGGATTTTTAAACAAAATTTTCATTATGACTTCAGGCATCAAATTTCATTATGACTTCAGGCATCATAAGCGTGGATTTTTAAACAAAATTTTCATTATGACTTCAGGCATCATAAGCGTGGATTTTTAAACAAAATTTTCATTATGACTTCAGGCATCATAAGCGTGGATTTTTAAACAAAATTTTCATTATGACTTCAGGCATCATAAGCGTGGATTCCATAACTCGGAAGTTCGACTTAAGGCGGATCTGTCCTTCGGGATTCTTAATATACTCACCAAGAGCTTTCATCCCCAAAAGGAATTATCTCTGCCCCAGATTTTCACCTCCATTTTGTGTCATCGCCTTCATCATCGCCTTCCAAGTCCCATATGGCCTATTAAACACATGCATGTAAATATTCATGTGCACCCACGCATATTTGAATGGGGAGCTTGAGCAATTTGAGCATTTGTGTGCTTACTTAGGACCGTGTACTCAAGCGTTTCATTTTGAAAGGCTTAAGCAAGTTAACAACAACAGCAACTACAGCATCAAATTCGTGCAAAATGTACACGGAATGTACACAGAAATCTTATTATTTTCCCTTTATGTTTGTGATATCAATAGCAACCAAACTGACAAATCAACCGACATCGATTGAATTATTTCAAGCATAACGAAGGTAACACGGGGATTCTTTACATTCTCACTCCCTTTCCTTTTCCCTTCACTCGTTGTAAATGGAAATTGTGGTGTGCTGCCATTATAAAAATTGTAACTGTAAATGAACAATAACAACTGTGATTGAAAACCAACAAAGAGTCTCTGTTTCCAATTTGGTGGCAAAAAAAACTGAAACGAAATATGAGAAAAATTAAAATGGGAAATAATGACTGGTTTTGGTGTTAGTTTTCTAAAGAAATTCAAAACCAACAATATTTTCTTTATGTTATTACCAATTGTGTGTAATGCAAAATTGTTTAAGATATTGAATTCTAATTGGAATATGTTATACCTTTGTAATCCTTTTTTCTTTGTTATTACATATGAGTGGGTCTCTGAATTTTACAAAGGATATTTGAGATTATCTATATATTCAAAATTAAATTGTTTTGCAACACCATGACATAATTAGATGAGTACTCCAATTTGTCTTCTTTGCCATTGTTGTGGCAAAGTCCATAATTTGAAGACTTTTTTATTGTTAAGCATTTTCAATAATCTTAGCGCAAGACAAAGTAACAACCACTCATCACTGTTCCCTTTGTCTACGTGTATCTCTTGCGGAGAATTTCTGAAACTCATTTGAGACATTTGCCCAAAAACCATTTCAGTAATTGCATTCCTTGTTGGAAGTCATCTTTCACACCAATCATTCATTTCAAATGTTGTGTTTTTAGGTTTGGCACTTGGTTTTGGTGCGAAATGGCAATGTGATCTGTTTGTGGTACAACGTAGTTTCTGTGGGGTAGTGGCATAACAGTGGCTCTCAAAGATTAACAATTCAGCAACGATTTGTAAAAGATTGTCCTTTCATCTTCGGATTGTCCTCAGGCACATTTTAAACAAAATTTTTATGAGGGCTTTAGCATCACAAGCGTAGATTTTGAAACAAAATTTCTGTGAGGACATTAAGCACCACAAGCGTAGACTTCTAAACAAAATTTCCACGAGGACATCAGGCATCATATGCGTGGTTTTTTAACAAATTTTTCACGAGGACATCAGGCATCATAAGCGTGGATTTTTAAGCATAATTTTCAGGAGAACTTCAGGCATAATAAGTGTGGGTTTTAAACAAAATTTTCAAGAGGGCTGCAGGCATCATAAGTGTTATTTTAAAACAAAATGTTCACGAGGGCTGCAGGCATCATAAGTGTTGATTTTTAAACAAAATTTTCACGAGGACTTCAGGCATAATAACCGTGGATTTTTAAACAAAATTATCAGAAGGACTTCAGGCATCATAAGTGTTGATTTTTAAACAAAATTTTCACGAAGACTTCAGGCATCATAAGTGTTGATTTTTAAACAAAATTTTCACGGGGGCTTTAGGCATAATAACCGTAGATTTTTAAACAAAATTATCAGAAGGACTTCAGGCATCATAAGCGTGGATTTTTAAACAAAAATTTCAGGAGGACTTCAGGCATCATAAGCGTGGATTTTTAAACAAACATTTCAGGAGGACTTCAGGCATCATAAGCGTGGATTTTTAAACAAAAATTTCAGGAGGACTTCAGGCATCATAAGCGTGGATTTTTAAACAAACATTTCAGGAGGACTTCAGGCATCATAAGCGTGGATTTTTAAACAAAAATTTCAGGAGGACTTCAGGCATCATAAGCGTGGATTTTTAAACAAACATTTCAGGAGGACTTCAGGCATCATAAGCGTGGATTTTTAAACAAAAATTTCAGGAGGACTTCAGGCATCATAAGCGTGGATTTTTAAACAAAAATTTCAGGAGGACTTCAGGCATCATAAGCGTGGATTTTTAAACAAAAATTTCAGGAGGACTTCAGGCATCATAAGCGTGGATTTTTAAACAAAAATTTCAGGAGGACTTCAGGCATCATAAGCGTGGAATTTTTAAACAAAAATTTCAGGAGGACTTCAGGCATCATAAGCGTGGATTTTTAAACAAAAATTTCAGGAGGACTTCAGGCATCATAAGCGTGGATTTTTAAACAAAAATTTCAGGAGGACTTCAGGCATCATAAGCGTGGATTTTTAAACAAAAATTTCAGGAGGACTTCAGGCATCATAAGCGTGGATTTTTAAACAAAAATTTCAGGAGGACTTCAGGCATCATAAGCGTGGATTTTTAAACAAAAATTTCAGGAGGACTTCAGGCATCATAAGCGTGGATTTTTAAACAAAAATTTCAGGAGGACTTCAGGCATCATAAGCGTGGATTTTTAAACAAAAATTTCAGGAGGACTTCAGGCATCATAAGCGTGGATTTTTAAACAAAAATTTCAGGAGGACTTCAGGCATCATAAGCGTGGATTTTTAAACAAAAATTTCAGGAGGACTTCAGGCATCATAAGCGTGGATTTTTAAACAAAAATTTCAGGAGGACTTCAGGCATCATAAGCGTGGATTTTTAAACAAAAATTTCAGGAGGACTTCAGGCATCATAAGCGTGGATTTTTAAACAAAAATTTCAGGAGGACTTCAGGCATCATAAGCGTGGATTTTTAAACAAAAATTTCAGGAGGACTTCAGGCATCATAAGCGTGGATTTTTAAACAAAAATTTCAGGAGGACTTCAGGCATCATAAGCGTGGATTTTTAAACAAAAATTTCAGGAGGACTTCAGGCATCATAAGCGTGGATTTTAAACAAAAATTTCAGGAGGACTTCAGGCATCATAAGCGTGGATTTTTAAACAAAAATTTCAGGAGGACTTCAGGCATCATAAGCGTGGATTTTTAAACAAAAATTTCAGGAGGACTTCAGGCATCATAAGCGTGGATTTTAAACAAAAATTTCAGGAGGACTTCAGGCATCATAAGCGTGGATTTTTAAACAAAAATTTCAGGAGGACTTCAGGCATCATAAGCGTGGATTTTTAAACAAAAATTTCAGGAGGACTTCAGGCATCATAAGCGTGGATTTTTAAACAAAAATTTCAGGAGGACTTCAGGCATCATAAGCGTGGATTTTTAAACAAAAATTTCAGGAGGACTTCAGGCATCATAAGCGTGGATTTTTAAACAAAAATTTCAGGAGGACTTCAGGCATCATAAGCGTGGATTTTTAAACAAAAATTTCAGGAGGACTTCAGGCATCATAAGCGTGGATTTTTAAACAAAAATTTCAGGAGGACTTCAGGCATCATAAGCGTGGATTTTTTAAACAAAAATTTCAGGAGGACTTCAGGCATCATAAGCGTGGATTTTTAAACAAAAATTTCAGGAGGACTTCAGGCATCATAAGCGTGGATTTTTAAACAAAAATTTCAGGAGGACTTCAGGCATCATAAGCGTGGATTTTTAAACAAAAATTTCAGGAGGACTTCAGGCATCATAAGCGTGGATTTTTAAACAAAAATTTCAGGAGGACTTCAGGCATCATAAGCGTGGATTTTTAAACAAAAATTTCAGGAGGACTTCAGGCATCATAAGCGTGGATTTTTAAACAAAAATTTCAGGAGGACTTCAGGCATCATAAGCGTGGATTTTTAAACAAAAATTTCAGGAGGACTTCAGGCATCATAAGCGTGGATTTTTAAACAAAAATTTCAGGAGGACTTCAGGCATCATAAGCGTGGATTTTTAAACAAAAATTTCAGGAGGACTTCAGGCATCATAAGCGTGGATTTTTAAACAAAAATTTCAGGAGGACTTCAGGCATCATAAGCGTGGATTTTTAAACAAAAATTTCAGGAGGACTTCAGGCATCATAAGCGTGGATTTTTAAACAAAAATTTCAGGAGGACTTCAGGCATCATAAGCGTGGATTTTTAAACAAAAATTTCAGGAGGACTTCAGGCATCATAAGCGTGGATTTTTAAACAAAAATTTCAGGAGGACTTCAGGCATCATAAGCGTGGATTTTTAAACAAAAATTTCAGGAGGACTTCAGGCATCATAAGCGTGGATTTTTAAACAAAAATTTCAGGAGGACTTCAGGCATCATAAGCGTGGATTTTTAAACAAAAATTTCAGGAGGACTTCAGGCATCATAAGCGTGGATTTTTAAACAAAAATTTCAGGAGGACTTCAGGCATCATAAGCGTGGATTTTTAAACAAAAATTTCAGGAGGACTTCAGGCATCATAAGCGTGGATTTTTAAACAAAAATTTCAGGAGGACTTCAGGCATCATAAGCGTGGATTTTTAAACAAAAATTTCAGGAGGACTTCAGGCATCATAAGCGTGGATTTTTAAACAAAAAATTTCAGGAGGACTTCAGGCATCATAAGCGTGGATTTTTAAACAAAAATTTCAGGAGGACTTCAGGCATCATAAGCGTGGATTTTTAAACAAAAATTTCAGGAGGACTTCAGGCATCATAAGCGTGGATTTTTAAACAAAAATTTCAGGAGGACTTCAGGCATCATAAGCGTGGATTTTTAAACAAAAATTTCAGGAGGACTTCAGGCATCATAAGCGTGGATTTTTAAACAAAAATTTCAGGAGGACTTCAGGCATCATAAGCGTGGATTTTTAAACAAAAATTTCAGGAGGACTTCAGGCATCATAAGCGTGGATTTTTAAACAAAAATTTCAGGAGGACTTCAGGCATCATAAGCGTGGATTTTTAAACAAAAATTTCAGGAGGACTTCAGGCATCATAAGCGTGGATTTTTAAACAAAAATTTCAGGAGGACTTCAGGCATCATAAGCGTGGATTTTTAAACAAAAATTTCAGGAGGACTTCAGGCATCATAAGCGTGGATTTTTAAACAAAAATTTCAGGAGGACTTCAGGCATCATAAGCGTGGATTTTTAAACAAAAATTTCAGGAGGACTTCAGGCATCATAAGCGTGGATTTTTAAACAAAAATTTCAGGAGGACTTCAGGCATCATAAGCGTGGATTTTTAAACAAAAATTTCAGGAGGACTTCAGGCATCATAAGCGTGGATTTTTAAACAAAAATTTCAGGAGGACTTCAGGCATCATAAGCGTGGATTTTTAAACAAAAATTTCAGGAGGACTTCAGGCATCATAAGCGTGGATTTTTAAACAAAAATTTCAGGAGGACTTCAGGCATCATAAGCGTGGATTTTTAAACAAAAATTTCAGGAGGACTTCAGGCATCATAAGCGTGGATTTTTAAACAAAAATTTCAGGAGGACTTCAGGCATCATAAGCGTGGATTTTTAAACAAAAATTTCAGGAGGACTTCAGGCATCATAAGCGTGGATTTTTAAACAAAAATTTCAGGAGGACTTCAGGCATCATAAGCGTGGATTTTTAAACAAAAATTTCAGGAGGACTTCAGGCATCATAAGCGTGGATTTTTAAACAAAAATTTCAGGAGGACTTCAGGCATCATAAGCGTGGATTTTTAAACAAAAATTTCAGGAGGACTTCAGGCATCATAAGCGTGGATTTTTAAACAAAAATTTCAGGAGGACTTCAGGCATCATAAGCGTGGATTTTTAAACAAAAATTTCAGGAGGACTTCAGGCATCATAAGCGTGGATTTTTAAACAAAAATTTCAGGAGGACTTCAGGCATC
>NW_027412088.1:175692031-175748838 GCF_047663935.1 Musca autumnalis
GAACTTTTCTATATAGGAAAAGTCATCGTCCGATGAGCTTTTCTATATAGGAAAAGCCATCGTCCGATGAGCTTTTCTATATAGGAAAAGTCATCGTCCGATGAACTTTTCTATATAGGAAAAGTCATCGTCCGATGAGCTTTTCTATATAGGAAAAGTCATCGTCCGATGAGCTTTTCTATATAGGAAAAGTCATCGTCCGATGAGCTTTTCTATATAGGAAAAGCCATCGTCCCCGATGAACTTTTCTATATAGGAAAAGTCATCGTCTCCGATGAGCTTTTCTATATAGGAAAAGTCATCGTCTCCGATGAGCTTTTCTATATAGGAAAAGTCATCGTCTCCGATTGAGCTTTTCTATATAGGAAAAGTCATCGTCTCCGATGAGCTTTTCTATATAGGAAAAGTCATCGTCCGATGAACTTTAGTATGGGAAAATTCATCGATGAACTTTTATATGGGAAAAATCATCGATAAACTTTTGCATGGGAAAAGTCATCGTCCGATGAACTTTTCTATATAGGAAAAGGCATCGTCCGATGAACTTTTGTATGGGAAAATTCATCGTCCAATGAACTTTTCTATAGGAAAAGTCATCGTCCAATGAACTTTTCTATAGGAAAAGTCATCGTCCGATGAACTTTTCTATATAGGGAAAAGTCATCTTCCGATGAACTTTTCTATATAGGGAAAAGTCATCGTCAGATGAACTTTTCTATATAGGGAAAAGTCATCGTCCGATGAACTTTTCTATATAGGGAAAAGTCATCGTCCGATGAACTTTTCTATATAGGGAAAAGTCATCGTCCGATGAACTTTTCTATATAGGGAAAAGTCATCGTCCGATGACTTTTCAATATAGGGAAAAGTCATCTTCCGATGAACTTTTCTATATAGGGAAAAGTCATCGTCCGATGAACTTTTCTATATAGGGAAAAGTCATCGTCCGATGAACTTTTCTATATAGGGAAAAGTCATCGCCCGATGTACTTTTCTATATAGGGAAAAGTCATCGTTCGATGAACTTTTCTATATAGGGAAAAGTCATCGTCCGATGTACTTTTCTATATAGGGAAAAGTCATCGTCCGATGAATTTTTGTATGGGAAAATTCATCGATGAACATTTGTATGGGAAAATTCATCGTCCAAAGAACTTTTCTATAGGAAAAGTCATCGTCCAATGACTTTTCCATGGGAAAATTCATCGTCCGATGACATTTTCAATGGGAAAATGTTTCCTCCGATGAACTTTTCTGTGGGAAAATTCATCGTCCAATTAACTTTTCTCTAGGAAAATTCATCGTCCGATGATTTTTTCTATGGGAAAATTCATCATCCGATGAAATTTTCTGTGGGAAAATTCAACGACCGATGAACTTTTCTATAGGAAGATTCATCGTCCGATAAAAGTCATCTTCGATGAACAAATTCGTGAATAATTTTTTTGTCGGAAATGTTATCTCCGATTAACTTTTCTACAGAAAAAATCATCTCCGATGAATAATAAAATCGTTTCCGATGCACATGTATATAGGAAAAGTCGACTACGATCAACTTTTCTATAGAATAAGCAACTTTTCTATTTTATGATTATCTTTTCTATAGAAAAAGAATTCTGCAATGAATTTTCTATAAGAAAAGTCCTTATCCGATGAACTTTACTGTAGAAAAAGTCATCTCTGATTATTTTTTTTTAAAGAAAAGTCATTTTTGTTGAGCAGTTCATCCGCAGGAATAAATTGATTGTAAATTGTTTTATGTTTATTTATTTTTTTTTTATTTGTTAACATTCAAATTTTTTTGTCAAACTTATAATTGACCTTTTTTGTACAAATGCTGCAATAACATTTGTACAAAAGTTAAAACTATTTTTTCAACAAAATAAAGCAAAACAAAAAACTTCCACAGCTCTTCATTAAAAGAACTTTTATTTAAAATTTGTCCATAAAGGAACCTTTCTGCGAAGCAAAAAAAAATTACGACCACATTTTGCATAATTTGTTTTTATTTTTATCCATTCCCATTCACTACTCTCGCTTCTGCTCCGGAGTAACTTTTGGCTTATGAGTTTTAAAGTTTAATGTTTTTGCCAGACAACATTTAACCGAAATAATATCTCAACTATTTTGAGCATTTTTGTCTCTTAATGATCAGAATTATGTTGGAATGTGAAAAATGTCTAATTATTTCCCAAATACTTTTTCTAATAACAGTTATTGTGAATTTGTGACATGAATGGAAATTTTGTTGGGAAATTGAAAATTTGTTATTTTGGCCAGCAAAAATGTAGGAAGTATTTAAAAACATTCCAATTAAAATAGACAAAAATTGTTAATTAACAATAAATTAAGTTGTGAAAAATTTGATTTTTTTTCTCTTCAGGGAACAAGTGGCGTATAATTGTTATTATTTAGTTGAAACAGGGAATGTATGAGCAATAGGGTTATGACTTTTTGACATTTTTCCTCAAAAATGATTTCCTGTAGCAGGGATGAATGAACTTTTGCCTATTAATCACTATGCTATCGTTTATTCCCTTGAAATATAAAAAAGTTCACTCACAAATCGATTTAAAAAAAAATATTTTTTGAAAAAATATATGAAATGAAAAAAATTTTTTTTTCAAAAAATTATTTTTTGTTGCACGAGTGAATAAATATAAGCCTACTAATAACTATAATAACGTTTATTTCATTCAAATATTAAAAAAATCGCGAAAAAGTCACTTTGAAAAAATTTTAAATTTTTTGTTTTTTTTTTTTAAATTATATTTGTGAATAAAAGCGTTTCATACATTTTTACGATTCTCAGAATTGAAGAAAAATAGTGAGAAATAAGTTTTATGTTATTTTAATTATCTCATGTGGCTCTAAAGTTTATTTTCAATTATATATCTGTTTTCAGTGACTTCAAAAAATTTTCCATAATTTTGATAAATTCAAATTTTAAAATCATTTTGTGCGTGAGGTTTTTTCACCGAATCACCTTATAATTAAGATTTTATGTAATCTTATGGCAAAACTCATCACGCTATGATACAGGGATATGAGGTTGTAAAAAAGTCATAACCCTAATGAGCAACTTCCACAAATAATGCAGAAATTAAGCATACGCTCCATATGTTGGTGGTTAATAAATCGATTTTGTTTATATGGATGGACAATATTTTATCAATATTAAAGATTCTTAAATGTCACTCATTCCTTCCTAAGTAATCAGCAAAAACACTTCTTAGTTCATTAAACCCTTGTATTTATGTATAGCAAAAACTTTTTTTCTACAAAACATTCCCTTTTTTGTTGACGCACAACCCTTCACCAATAAACGTCCTCACAGTTGTCTATTAGCCTGTCTTCAATATCTTTTTAAATACATTTCTGACATGCCAGCAAGCCTTAAAGTTTTTTGTTTGTTTGCTTTTCCCTTCCTTATTGTCAGCTTATTTTCTTGTTACGTTCCATACCCACCAAGACCCTTTTTTACCGGAGAGTATTTCAGTGGTTAAGTTGGTTTTATTTTTCTTTGGAATTCTTGTTCGATGTCAACAGTTAAACATTCCGTTACGCCTTATGTCCCACATTGTGTTTGTTATGCTGTACCATTTTTTTCTGTTGGCTTCGGATTTGTTATTTGTGTCCATCCATGGATGACGATATGTGTGTTGTTCAGTTTTGGTTTTCTTTATTCGTACAAGTATTTACTCATCTTGAGATGACATTATAGTTACCATTTATCTGTCGAACTGAGTCTTGAGTTAAATAAAAAAAAAACTTGGGAGAAGGATACAGATAACTAAAACTGAAGCAGATAATATAAGCAAAAGGTAGGCGTTTGGTATGAGATAAGGGAAAATTTGAAATGTTTTAAAATTTAAATTTTGGAAAGTGAATAACAGTTCATCAACAATGATTTATCCTATAGGAAAATTCATCAGAGATGAATTTTACAAGTTAATCTGAAAAGACTTTTCGTATAAAAACCTCAACGGAGAAAGTTACGATAAAGAGAAACTAAACAGAGAGGAGCAAAATTTATGGGAGATGAATTTTCTCACGGAATGAATATCTCGGAGAGAAGATTTCCTACAAAAAGTTAATCGGAGATAACTTTTCCTATAGAACTGTTCATCGAAGAGAACTTTTCCTATAGAAAAGTCTGTAGGCGATGACTTTTCCTATCGAAAAATTCATCGAAGAAGACTTTTTGTATAGAAAAGTTCATCGGAGAAGACTTTTCCTCTAGAAAAGTTCAGGGAGATGACTTTTCCTATAGAAAAGTCCATCGGAGATGCTTTTTCCTATAGAGAAGTCCATCGGAGATGACTTTTCCTACAGAAGAGTTCATCGGACGATGACTTTTCCTATAGAAGAGTTCATCGGAAGATGACTTTTCCTATAGAAAAGTTCATCGGAGATGACATTTCCTATAGAAAAGTTCATCGGAGATGACTTTTCCTACAGAAAAGTTCATCGGACGATGACTTTTCCTATAGAAAAGTTCATCGGACGATGACTTTTCCTCTACAGAAAAGTTCATCGGACGAAGATTTTTCTTATATAGAAAAGTTCATCGGACGATGACTTTTCCTATATAGAAAAGCTATAGAAAAGTTCATCGGAGATGACTTTTCCTATAGAAAAGTTAATCGGAGATGACTTTTCCTATAGAAAAGTTCATCGGACGATGACTTTTCCTCTACAGAAAAGTTCATCGGACGAAGATTTTTCTTATATAGAAAAGTTCATCGGACGATGACTTTTCCTATATAGAAAAGCTATAGAAAAGTTCATCGGAGATGACTTTTCCTATAGAAAAGTTCATCGGAGATGACTTTTCCTATAGAAAAGTTCATCGGAGATGACTTTTCCTATAGAAAAGTTCATCGGAGATGACTTTTCCTATAGAAAAGTTCATCGGAGATGACTTTTCCTATAGAAAAGTTCATCGGAGATGACTTTTCCTATAGAAAAGTTCATCGGACGATGACTTTTCCTATAGAAAAGTTCATCGGACGATGACTTTTCCTCTACAGAAAAGTTCATCGGACGAAGATTTTTCTTATATAGAAAAGTTCATCGGACGATGACTTTTCTTATATAGAAAAGTTCATCGGACGATGACTTTTCCTATATAGAAAAGTTCATCGGACGATGACTTTTCCTATATAGAAAAGTTCATCGGACGATGACTTTTCCTATATAGAAAAGTTCATCGGACGATGACTTTTCCTATATAGAAAAGTTCATCGGACGATGACTTTTCCTATATAGAAAAGTTCATCGGACGATGACTTTTCCTATATAGAAAAGTTCATCGGACGATGACTCTTTTACTATATAGAAAAGTTCATCGGAGGATGACTCTTTTCCTATATAGAAAATTTCATAGGAGATGACTTCCCCTACAGAAAAGTTCATCGGACGATGACTTTTCCTATATAGAAAAGCTATAGAAAAGTTCATCGGAGATGACTTTTCCTATAGAAAAGTTCATCGGACGATGACTTTTCCTCTACAGAAAAGTTCATCGGACGAAGATTTTTCTTATATAGAAAAGTTCATCGGACGATGACTTTTCCTATATAGAAAAGCTATAGAAAAGTTCATCGGACGATGCCTTTTCCTATATAGAAAAGTTCATCGGACGATGACTTTTCCTATATAGAAATGTTCATCGGGGACGATGACTTTTCCTCTATAGAAAAGTTCATCGGACGATGAATTTTCCTATATAGAAAAGTTCATCGGACGATGCCTTTTCCTATATAGAAAAGTTCATCGGACGATGACTCTTTTCCTATATAGAAAACTTCACGGATGATGACTCTTTTCCTATATAGAAAAGTTAATTGGACGATGACTTTTCCTATATAGAAAAGTTTATTGGACGGTGACTTTTCCTATATAGAAAAGTTCAACGGACAATGACTTTTCCTCTATAGAAAAGTTCCGCGGAGATAACTTTCCCTTAGAAAAGTTCAGCGGAGAAAACTCTTCCTATAGAAAAGTTGATCGGACGAAGACTTTTCCTATAGAAGAGTTCATCGTTGGTGAAAAGAAAAGTTAATCGAAGGTGACTTTTCCTATAGAAAAGTTCATCGGAGATTACTTTTCCTATTGAAGGGTTCATCGGAGGGGAGATTCCCTTTTGAAAAGTTCATCGCAGATAAAATTTCCTATAGAAAAGTTCAACGGGTATGACTCTTCCTACGAAAAAGTGCATCCGGAAGAACTTTTCCTATAGAAAAATTTATCGAAGGGAACTTTTCCTATAGAAAATTTAATCGGAAATTACATTTCCTATTGAAGAGTCGTTTTGAAAAGTTGATCGTTGTTGATTTTTGTTGATAATTATTTTACCTTTAGAAATATTCAGCGCTGATTTATTTTCCTTTAGAAAATTTTCGGAGGCTTTCCTAAAAAAATTCATTAGTGATGACTTTAATTGTTTGGTGGATACGACCGTTCATCTTCAGGGAAGATGAAGATCTGACCTTGTGATGTGTTATTAACATTCTGCTCCCAAAGTTCTTTCAACACAAAACTCTTCATTCAATTTTCATTATTTAACTTTTTGAGTATCCTTTTAAAGGATTAACTAATACTAATGCATTGCTTTTATAGTCAATAACCATTAAATCTTGACCATTTGTTAGTATAAATACTTAAACGTGTCCCTAACATACACACCCACAAAATTATTCTCCTCTCAATCTGCCTCCGATTCTGACATCTGTCTATCTCTTGTGTCTCTGACGCTATGACAGCTAAAGCAATAGGCCAAAAAGCAATGGTAAACCGCAACGTAACAAACCCAAAACCAAGTCAAACTAAAGCAGATCAAATGACACAAAGTGGTCAAGTCTGAAAGTATTCAAGAAAATTTTCTAATCCTGACAAATAACCATTGCAAAAGATAATAAGTGTTGTATTTTATGCTAAGATAACCAAGAAAAACAACAACAACAGCAGCAATAACAAAAGCAAAACTTAAATCCCTTAAAACGAGAGAAAAGATTTATAAGCCAGAACAGAATAAAACAAAGCAAAAGTAAAGAAATCTCAAAATCCACAACAGAAAAGCAGATGTCCATAGTTACGCATATAATGATAGCCAAAACATGCATACACACACAATGAAATCTACATACATACATATGAATGTATATTGTTTTATGGTATATAGTTTCAAACTTTTATGTGTGCGTGTGGACTTTAGTTATTGGCATGATTATATTTAGGTATTATATCATCAATACAGCCATATGTTTTTTTTGGGAATTCGTTGTGGGTATGTGTGTGTGAAGGTAAAAGTTATTCTATATTATCTACTACTAGCTTCATGTTCGGTTGCTAGGGCAAAAAAAAAATGAGTAGGAATTAAAACGAAAATCCTGCATACTTAACAAAGCTGTTAAGCCAGACTACTTAGGCTGTAAAAACTGATAACACACGCAAGCACCAACACGCAGTGGTGATGTTGTCCTGAAAGTTTTTGTTTTTGGAAAGAAAACTTTGTTTTTTGGAAAAACTTTGACAGAATATTGTGATTTGTGAAACTACAGAATGTTTCAACCAAATATTCAAAAGAGGTCTTAACCTTTATTAGAAGTGAATCTTTCAATCGGGAAAGTAATTTCTAATGACAACTTCTCTAGGAAAAATTAGCTCCGATGAAGTTTTCTATATGAAGAGTCAACTCCTATCAACTTTTCTATAGGGAAAGTTGTCAGTGATGAACTTTTCTACAGAAAATAAATCTCCGTTGACATCTTTTATAGAAAAAATCCTCTTCGATGAAATTTTTTTAAGGAGGAAAAGTCATCTCCGTAGAAGTTTTCTATGTAGGAAAAGTCATCTTCAATGAATTTTCTATTGGGAAAGTCATCTCCGATGAACTTTTCTATAAGAAAAGTCATCTCCGATGAACTTTTCTATTGGACAAGTCATCTCCGATGAAATTTCTATTCCAAAAATCAACTCCAATAAACTTTACTCCGATGAACTTTTCTATAGGGAAAGTCATCTCTGATGAACTTTTCTATAGGGATGCTTAACTTTTCTATAGGAACTTTTCTATAGGAAAAGTCATGTTTCGATGCACTTTTCTACAGGAAAGGTCATCGTTCGATGAACTTTTCTATATAGGAAAAGTCATCGTCCGATGAACTTTTCTATATAGGAAAAGTCATCGTCCGATGAACTTTTCTATATAGGAAAAGTCATCGTCCGATGAACTTTTCTATATAGGAAAAGTCATCGTCCGATGAACTTTTCTATATAGGAAAAGTCATCGTCCGATGAACTTTTCTATATAGGAAAAGTCATCGTCCGATGAACTTTTCTATATAGGAAAAGTCATCGTCCGATGAACTTTTCTATATAGGAAAAGTCATCGTCCGATGAACTTTTCTATATAGGAAAAGTCATCGTCCGATGAACTTTTTTCATCGTCCGATGAACTTTTCTATATAGGAAAAGTCATCGTCCGATGAACTTTTCTATATGGGAAAAGTCATCGTCCGATGAACTTCTCTATATAGGAACAGTCATCGTCCGATGAACTTTTCTATATAGGAACAGTCATCGTCCGATGAACTTTTCTATATAGGAAAAGTCATCGTCCGATGAACTTTTCTATATAGGAAAAGTCATCGTCCGATGAACTTTTCTATATAGGAAAAGTCATCGTCCGATGAACTTTTCTATATAGGAAAAGTCATCGTCCGATGAACTTTTCTATATAGGAAAAGTCATCGTCCGATGAACTTTTCTATATAGGAAAAGTCATCGTCCGATGAACTTTTCTATATAGGAAAAGTCATCGTCCGATGAACTTTTCTATATAGGAAAAGTCATCGTCCGATGAACTTTTCTATATAGGAAAAGTCATCGTCCGATGAACTTTTCTATATAGGAAAAGTCATCGTCCGATGAACTTTTCTATATAGGAAAAGTCATCGTCCGATGAACTTTTCTATATAGGAAAAGTCATCGTCCGATGAACTTTTCTATATAGGAAAAGTCATCGTCCGATGAACTTTTCTATATAGGAAAAGTCATCGTCCGATGAACTTTTCTATATAGGAAAAGTCATCGTCCGATGAACTTTTTTCATCGTCCGATGAACTTTTCTATATAGGAAAAGTCATCGTCCGATGAACTTTTCTATATGGGAAAAGTCATCGTCCGATGAACTTCTCTATATAGGAATAGTCATCGTCCGATGAACTTTTCTATATAGGAACAGTCATCGTCCGATGAACTTTTCTATATAGGAAAAGTCATCGTCCGATGAACTTTTCTATATAGGAAAAGTCATCGTCCGATGATCTTTTCTATATAGGAAAAGTCATCGTCCGATGAACTTTTCTATATAGGAAAAGTCATCGTCCGATGAACTTTTCTATATAGGAAAAGTCATCGTCCGATGAACTTTTCTATATAGGAAAAGTCATCGTCCGATGAACTTTTCTATGTAGGAAAAGTCATCGTCCGATGAACTTTTCTATAGGAAAAGTCATCGTCCGATGAACTTTTCTATAGGAAAAGTCATCGTCCGATGAACTTTTCTATAGGAAAAGTCATCTCCGCTGAACTTTTCTATAGGAAAAGTCAACTCCGCTGAACTTTTCTATAGGAAAATTTATGAACGATGAGTTTTCTCTAGGAAAATTGTTTTCTGTTGATGTTTTTTATAGGAAAGGTCATCAACGATGAACTTTTCTAATGAAAGTCATTAACGATGAACTTTTCCTTAGGAAAGGTCATCAACGATGAACTTTTTCTTAGGATATGTAATCAACGATGAACTTTTCTATATAGGAAAATTCATTTTCTATATAGGAAAAGTCATCGTCAATAGGAAAAGTTATGTCCGATGAATTTTTCTATAGGAAAATAAGTTTTCTATAGGAAAATTTATGAACGATGAATTTTCTATAGGAAAATTGTTTTCTGATGATGTTTTTTATAGGAAAAGTCATCAACATTGAACTTTTCTATAGGAAAAGTCATCAACGATGAACTTTTCTATAGGAAAAGTCATTAACGATGAACTTTTCCTTAGGAAAAGTCATCAACGATGAACTTTTCCTTAGGATAAGTCATCAACGATAAAATTTTCTATAGGAAAATTCTTATCTTATGGTGTTTTCTTAGGAAAAGTCATCAACGATGAACTTTTCTATAGAAAAAGTCATTTTACTTTTCTTTAGGAAATTATGGAAATAATTCTGTAGGAAAAGTTACCTCCGATGATCTCTTCTGTAGCAAAAGTCAAACCAAATCAAATTTTCATCTTTAGTGTATAATATTTTCCTTCTACATTCTACTTATTAAATACATCAGCAATGATATTAGTTATTGCTCAAACATATGTATATTATTATTAATATTTATTCTAATTGAAACATGCGATTGATGTGTCGATTGTAATAATAACAATAACTATGATGATAATGAAGATATTCTATTTGAACATTTATAAATATTTTTGTTTTGTTTCCATGAGTCCTTTGATAGCATCCATACATATACATACATATGTATCCTTTAATTTATATCTTAAAATAAGTTGTGTGAAAAAGACTTCTACTGTAACAAGGACTAGGATCGATTTATTGATACAGTTACAAATGTTGGGTTTGTAAAGTTTGTTCAATTGTTAGATGTTGTGCTATAAGACAACTGTATGTTTGTGTATGTGCTATCCTGCACATTTGTCCTCCATTTCTGTTTCACATTTAATGTTTATTTATAATTAAAGAAATTGTTTTGTGGAGAGATTTAGGCTATTTTTACTTTGTGGCTCATTTTTTTGGTTAGACATTACTTCTGTTTGTTTTTCATTTCCATGGATTATTACTACGTTGTCATTCCAGTTGTCGCTTCCATCCCACACCCTCTACTTGTACTACATTAGGTTTATGCTAATCCTATAATAGTAATTACATAAATAAATCAAAGGAAAGGAGATTATGTTTTGTTACTGTCAATCTGTATACATTTGCCACAAAAGATACTCACATACACACGCACACACATACACTATGATAATTATCCCCTCAATGTAAGCAGCTTCTCCTCCAGAACCATCTTTATTTCTCATTGTTCAGAATCCTTTAAAGCCTAATGAAAGATGACCAACGTAGTGAGGCTTAAATTTTGTTGTCTTTTGTTTTATGTTTTTATTTGTCCAACTGTTTGCAACAAAAACAACATAAACCTAACTAATTAACAAAAATCTATTTTAGCCAAAAGGCTATTTAGCCTAAAATATTCTCATGAGATTTTTTATGGTTGGCCTGCTAAGATAAATATGTTTTATTATGCTTCGAATTTTGTGGGCTAGCTAGTGGCCATTTAACGACGAGGTGGAGCCAAATGGTCCTTAACCTAATGGCGATTCATATAAAAAAATTCATCAATTTAGCCAAGGTCATAAAGATGCTATTGATTAATTGCAAAACTTTGACAGATTGTGAAAAAGTTTTGTTCGATTTGGGCGAACTGTTTTCGCCGGTGGTGGTAGTTAATGGGTCAGAGGAAAAAAAGTTTGGTAAACATTGGCACAAATTGTTAGAACAAAGTTCTTAAGGGAGGGAAGGTTTCTTACAAAAAAAAAATAAATAAAAAAAAATGGCGACAATTTTTGCGATATGTTTGAAATGATTTTTCGATGAACTTTCCTTTAGTATGATTATTTTAGAGATGACTCTTCCTACAGAAAATTTCATCGATGAGTTTTCAAAGGAGATGACTTTTGCTATAGAAAAAGTCATCCAGGATGACATTTCCTACATAGAAAAGTTCATCTGGGTAACATTTTCGTATATTGAAAAGTTTACACGGGACGACTTTTCCTATATAAAAAAGTTTATCCAGGATACAAAAGTTCATTGGACCATAACTTTTCTCTAGAAAAAGTAATCTTCGATGAATTTTTCTACAGGAAAAATTACCTTCGATGAATTTCTCTATGGGAAAAGTCATATTCGATGAAATTTTCTAAAGGAAAAGTCATCATCGATAAACTTTTCTATAGGAAAAGTCATCTTCGATGAACTTTTATAAAGGAAAAGTCATCTTCTATGAGCTTTTCCAAAGGAAAAGTCATCTTCGATGAACTTTTCTAAAGGAAAAGTCATCCTCGATGATTTTTTTTTTAAAGGAAAAGTTATCTTCGATGAACTTTTCTAAAGGAAAGTCACCTTCGATGAACTTTTCTAAAGGAAAAGTCATCGTCGATGAGTTTTTCTAATGGAAAAGTTATCTTCGATGAACTGTTCTAAAGGAAAAGTCGTCTTCGATGAACTTTTCTATAGGAAAAGTCATCTTCGATGAATTTTTCTATAAGAAATGTTACCTACGATGAAATTTTCAATAAGATAGGTCATATTCTATGAACTTTTCTATAAGAAAATTAATCTTCGATGAACTTTTGGAAAAGTCATTTTCGATTAACTTTTGGAAAAGTCATTTTCGATTAACTTTTGGAAAAGTCATCTTCGATGAACTTTTCTATAAGAAAAGTCATCTTCGATGAAATTTTCTATAAGAAAAGTCATCTTCGATGAACTTTTCTATAAGAAAAGTCATCCTCGATGAATTTTCTAACGGAGAAGTCGTCTTCGATGAATTTTCTAACGGAAAAGTCAACTTCGATGATTTTTTCTACACCATTTTCGATGAACTTTTCTATAGGAAAAGTCATCTTCGATGAACTTTTCTACAGGAAAAGTCATCTTCGATGAAATTTTCTATAGGAAAAGTCATCTTCGATGAACTTTTCTATAGGAAAAGTCATCTTCGATGAACTTTTCTATAGGAAAAGTCATCTTCGATGAACTTTTCTATAGGAAAAGTCATCTTCGATGAACTTTTCTATAGGAAAAGTCATCTTCGATGAACTTTTCTATAGGAAAAGTCATCTTCGATGAACTTTTCTATAGGAAAAGTCATCTTCGATGAACTTTTCTATAGGAAAAGTCATATTCAATGAATTCTTCTATAGGAAAAGTCATCTTCGATGAACTTTTCTATAGGAAAAGTCATCTTCGATGAATTTTTTCTATAGGAAAAGTCATCTTCGAGGATTTTTCTGAAGGGAAAAGTCATCTTCGATGATTTTTCTGAAGGGAAAATTCATCTTCGATGATTTTTTCTAAAGAAAAAGTCATCTTCGATGAATTTTTTCTATAGGAAAAGTCATCTTCGAGGATTTTTCTAAAGGAAAAGTCATCATCGATGATTTTACTGAAGGGAAAAGTCATCCTCGATGATTTTTTCTAAAGGAAAATCATCTTCGATGAATTTTTCTATAGGAAAAGTCATCTTCGATAATTTTTTTAAAGGAAAATCATCTTCGATGACCTTTTCTATAGGAAAAGTCATCTTCGATGGTTTTTCTAAAGGAAAAGTCATCTTCGATGATTTTTCTGAAGGGAAAATTCATCTTCGATGATTTTTTCTAAAGAAAAAGTCATCTTCGATGAATTTTTTCTATAGGAAAAGTCATCTTCGAGGATTTTTCTAAAGGAAAAGTCATCATCGATGATTTTTCTGAAGGGAAAAGTCATCTTCGATGAATTTGTCTAAAGGAAAAGTCATCATCGATGTGTTTTCCAAAGGAAAAGTCATCTTCGATGATTTTTCTGAAGGGAAAAGTCATCTTCGATGATTTTTCTGAAGGGAAAATTCATCTTCGATGATTTTTTCTAAAGAAAAAGTCATCTTCGATGAATTTTTTCTATAGGAAAAGTCATCTTCGAGGATTTTTCTAAAGAAAAAGTCATCATCGATGATTTTTCTGAAGGTAAAAATCATCTTCGATGAATTTTTCTAAAGGAAAATCATCTTCGATGAATTTTTTCTATAGGAAAAGCCATCTTCGATGATTTTTCTAAAGGAAAAGTCATCTTCGATGAACTTTTCTATAGATAAAGTCATCTTAAATGAATTTTTCTAAAGGGAAAAGTCATCTTCGATGATTTTTTCTAACGGAAAAGTCATCTTCTATGAGATTTTCTAAAGAAAAAGTCATCTTCAATGAACTTTTCTATACGAAAAGTCATCTTCGATGAATTTTTTATAGAAAAAGTCATCTTCGATGGACTTTTCTATAGGAAAAGTAATCTTCGATGATTTTTTCTAAAAGAAAAGTCATCTTCGATGAATTTTTCTAAAGGAAAAATCGTCTTCGATGAACTTTGCTAAAAGAAAAATCGTCTTCGATGAACTTTTCTTAAAGAAAAGTCATCTTCGATGAATTTTTCCAAAGGAAAAGTCATCTTCAATGAATTTTTCTATAGGAAAAGACTTCTTCGATAATTTTTCTAAAGGAAAAGTCATCTTCGATGATTTTTTCTAAAGGAAATGTCATCTTTGATGAACTTTTCTATAGGAAAAGTCATCTCCGATGAGTTTTTCTAAAGGAAAAGTCATCTTCGATGAACTTCTCTAAAGGAAAAGTCATCTTCGATGAACTTTTCTAAAGGAAAATTCATCTTCGATGAACTTTTCTAAAGGAAAAGTCGTCTTCGATGAATTTTTCTATAGGAAAAGTCATCTTTGATGATTTTTTCTAAAGGAAAAGTCATCTTCGATGAACTTTTCGATAGGAAATATAATCTTAATCTTTTAGATAGGAATAATTATCTTCTATTAACTTTATATAGGAAAAGTCATATTCAATGAACTTTTCTTTGAGAAAAGTCTTCTTCGATGAACTTTTATGAAGGCAAAGTCACCCTGATAAAATTTTCGATAGGAAAATTCATCTTTGATGAACATTTCTATAGGAAAATTCATCTTCGCTGAACTTTTCTACAGTAAAATTCTTCTTCAATAAACTTTTCTATGGCAATAGTCATCTTGTCTGGGCATTTCTATTGGAAAAGCCACCACGCATGGACTTTTCAATTGGAAAAAGCATCCCGGGTGAAATTCTATATAAAAACATTCATCCCTGATCAACTTTTCTATAGAAAAATGTGTCTACTAGAAAAGTTATCCCGGAGATGAATTTTCCTTTTAAAGTTCATTATCCTGCCATTTCTTCCGAATTCCTCACATGACTCTCCTTCGATTGTGTATTCCTTCTCCACTTTAAATTATCATTAAGTTCCCCCTAAACACTTTTAAACGTCACGTCGCACCATTTTTGCCATTTAATAAAAGAAACGATTTTTCAAAGTAAATTTTCACATTTGTTATATGTTTTCTTTTTCATGGGAGAAACTAAACACTTCGTTGAAAATTAAATAAAAATAAAAAATTGTTAGCAAACGTTTTTGATGATGCGGGTGAAGAGGCAAGGATCCACAAATGCAGTTTTCATTTTACTGCTTTAATTGCTGGAACTTAATTTAGTGTACAATGACTTTTCTAAATGAATGTTTCGGAGGGCAAGAGACTCATTTTCTATAGAGTCTCTTGCGCTGGGTCTGTGTTCAAACAGAGACTCTACGTGACATAGGAGATGTAATGGTGGTGCTGGAAATACTAGCCAGTGGAAACGGTTTGTTGTTGTTATTATTGTAAACTTTAAAACTATTTTGAGTTCATGTGAAAACAAAGCTTTAGAAGTTCGTAAAGATACGTGTGATTGAAGCGGAAAAGTGGCCATGAAGGAATTCATGTGACATATTAAACACGTATTTTGTTTGGATGTACGTATATGTATTTTCATTATTGTGGAAGAGTAAATGTCTTAAGGGAATGGGGTGCGTATGATGTGTGTCACTAATCATACGACACAGGGTCTTTTAGCTTTTTTATGAGAAATAATGCAACATATGGCATTTTTAATTGGAAAGTTGGCCATTGATGGAAGAACTTCTTTCCACGGATAGGAAAAATTAAGCTTCTCTCACATGAAATGGAAACATAATCATCTATTTATATAGAAGTTTTAAATGACTTAGGTACTCAGGAAATGCACGAAAATGTTAAGATGTGGCGCCAAGAACGCTTGGATTCTGGTTTTTTATAGATAGAAATAATTCAAGTCCTCAGATTTGCACGGCGGATAGGCAAAGCAATGTATTAAAAGTTGATTTTTTCACAAAGAGAAATTTTGATTTATATGTAGCTGATGAATATTTGAATAAGAAAGTTCTTACATACTTATTTTCCCGTTATAGTTTTCTTTATGCATATTTCACTGAATTAAAAATTAGCTCAGCAGCGAAGACTCTGTACGTTTTGTCCAAAAGATGTTATCGCAGTTTAATTTTCTTAAAGAAATGCGATAAGGACTTATGGAGCGTATGAATAGTGACAATCATCATACGCACCATGTTCAGTTTTCTGTAAACTTGAGAATTATGACGAATTCTTGTTTAAATTGAAAATTTTGAATCTAAAAACAATCCTCCTACTCCTCTCTACACTCCTACCACAGAAATTTCCCCAACTTTAAATTTACCCAGCTGTGTCATTGCTAAGGCTAATAAAATTTTAAACAAAAACAAAAAAAAAAACTTTTTGGTCCTTTACACATACTAAAACCCACATATAATTAACACAACTTTTAAATCCTAGTATTTACTACACTTCTACAACACAACACCGCACCACATCAAAGTAACCCCGATTTAGTTACCGAGAAATTTAAAGAAAAACCACAACAAGAAACAAAAAACATGGAAAAAAAAAGAATGAAAGAAAATGGAAAATTTCACAGTAAATATGGGTAAATGTGTACAAAATGAGTTAATTACAGCATTTTATTTTACGTTTCTTCTTCAACACGGTGACCTAGATTTTAGCATTTGTCAGAGGAGTATACACACAAACATACGTACATACATGTAATCTCTTTTCCCCATCCAAATCTCATTCAAGACAAATCCTAGCATGAGTTGTGTAAATCATGCTATGCATCTGGATGGCTGGTTGCCACCAAGATAACGACTAAATTGTGCAACGTACATACGTACATACATACAGTCATCAACACTACAAGCCGGAGCTAGCCTTGGCCAAGTCTTGTCTTTTAATGTGTTTGCATTGCCGGCAAAGAGAGGCAAGCAAGCAAGCAATCAGGCTGACTGGCTTGGCAGCAGGCTCCTCCGTTAAACATTAAATGTGAAATAAATAAAACAGACTGTTTTCCGACCAACCGTTACACCGGAAATGTGAAGAAATTAAAAGCGAAAAAAATATAAAATAAAATTAAATGCACATTTGTTTGCACTTGTGTTTTGTGCAACAGCCATACAGCTGTAGAGCACAAGTACTCGTGGACGACTATACCGCTTTAGCAGTAATCGTCATAGTCACTGTCATCATGGTTGTGCACTACTCATCGTCATCATCATCAAGCACCATCATCAACGTTGTTCGTGAAGAGTATCGTCGTCTTTTTGGTAATTCAATCCAAGGATATTCTTGCAAAGTATAGGACAGTGTCCACGAAAGATAAACAGAAATGTTCATAAGAAACGATTTTTTTCTATAGGAACAATGTTCATTGGATAAGACCTTTGGTATATGACCTTTACTAATGACTTTTCCCATAGAAAAGTTCATCGAAGATGACTTTTCCCAAAGAAAAGTTAATCGGAGATGAAAACTTCATCGCAGATGACTTTTCCCAAAGAAAAGTTTATCGGAGATGATTTTTCCCGTAGAAAAGTTCATCGGAGATGGTTTTTTCCATAGAAAAATTCATCAGAGATAACTTTTCCCATAGAAAAGTTCATCGGAGATAAAATTAACTATAGAAAAATTCATCGGAAATGACTTTTCCCATAGAAAAGTTTATCGGAGATGACTTTTCCCAAAGAAAAGTTCATCGGAGATGACTTTTCCCAAAGAAAAGTTCATCGGAGATGACTTTTCCCAAAGAAAAGTTCATCGGAGATGACTTTTCCCAAAGAAAAGTTCATCGGAGATGACTTTTTTCATAGAGAAGTTCATCGGAGATGACTTTTCCCATAGAAAAGTTCATCGGAGATGATTTTTCTCATACAAAAGTTCATCGAAGATGACTTTTCCCATAGAAAAGTTCATCGGAGATGATTTTCCCATAGAAAAGTTCATCGGAGATGACTTTTCCCATAGAAAAGTTCATCGGAGATGACTTTTCCCATAGAAAAGTTCATCGGAGATGACTTTTCCCTTAGAAAAGTTCATCGGAGATGACTTTTCCCTTAGAAAAGTTCATCGCAGATGACTTTTCCCTTAGAAAAGTTCATCGCAGATGACTTTTCCCATAGAAAAGTTCATCGGAGATGACTTTTCACAAAGAAAAGTTCATCGGTGATGACTTTTCCCAAAGAAAAGTTCATAGGTGATGACTTTTCCCAAAGAAAAGTTCATCGGAGATAACTTTTCCTAAAGAAAAGTTCATCGGAGATGACTTTTCCCAAAGAAAAGTTCATCGGAGATGACTTTTCCCATAGAAAAGTTCATCGGAGATGACTTTTCCCATAGAAAAGTTCATCGGAGATGACTTTTCCCATAGAAAATTTCATTGGAGATGACTTTTCCCATAGAAAAGTTCATCGGAGTTGACTTTTCCCATAGAAGAGTTATTCAGAGATGACTTTTGTCATAGCAAAGTTCATCCGGGATGGCTTTTCCCATAGAAAAGTTCATCGGAGATGACTTTTCCCATAGAAAAGTTCATCGGAGATACCTTTTCCCATAGAAAATTTCATCGCAGATGAATTGTCCAATAGAAAAATTCATCGCAGATGACTTTTCCCATAGAAAAGTTCATCGCAGATGATTTTTCCCATAGAAACGTTCTTCGCAGATGACTTTTTCCATAGAAAACTTCATCGCAGATGACTTTTCCCAAAAAAAAATTTTGTCAGAGATGACTTTTCCCATAGAAAATTTCATTCGAGATGAGTTTTCCCATAGAAAAGTTCATCGCAGATGACTTTTCAAATAGAACAGTTCATCGCAGATGTCTTTTCAAATAGAAAAGTTCATCACAGATGACTTTTCCCATAGAGAATTTCATCGGAGATGACTTTTCGCATAGAAAAATTCATCGGAGATGACTTTTCCCATTGAAGAATTATTCAGAGATGACTTTTATCATAGAAAAGTTCATCCGGGGTTGCCTCTCCCATCGAAAAGTTGATCCGGTATGACTTTTCCCATAGAAAAGTTCATCCTGGATAACTTTTCCCTCAGAAAAGTTTCTCCGGGATGATTTTCCTCCAAAAAAGTTCATCCGGGATGACTTTTCCCATAGACAATTTCAGAAGGGTAAATTTTCCTATGAAAAATTAAAATTATTCCTGTATCACTTTTCTTATAGAAAACTTTATTGGTAATATTTTTTCCTTGAGAAAAATTTATGGGAGACAACTTTTCGTAGACAAAAGGTGATCGGAGATAACTTTTCCTATAGAAGGCGTCATCGTAGATCACTTTTCTTATAGAAAATAACATTGAAGGTCAATTTTCCCATAGAAAAGTTCATCGTAGATGATTTTCCTATCGAATATTCATCGCAGACGGCTCCACCGAGAAAAAGTTCATGGAACGATGGGTTTTCTTAAATAGAAAAGTTTGTCGGATAATTTCTTTTCCTATATAGAAAAATTTATCGGGTACGATTACTTTTCCTACATAGAAAAGTTTATCGGGGACGATGACTTTTCCTATATAGAAAAGTTCATCGGGGACGATGACTTTTCCTATATATGACGATGACTTTTCCTGTATAGAAAAGTTCATCGGGAACGATGACTTTTCCTATATAGAAAAGTTCATCGGGAACGATGACTTTTCCTATATAGAAAAGTTCATCGGGAACGATGACTTTTCCTATATTCAGAAAAGTTCATCGGGAACAATGACTTTTCCTATATTCAGAAAAGTTCATCAGGGACGATGACTTTTCCTATATTCAGAAAAGTTCATCAGGAACAATGACTTTTCCTATATTCAGAAAAGTTCATCGGGGACGATGACTTTTCCTATACAGAAAAGTTCATCGGGGACGATGACTTTTCCTATATAGAAAAGCTCATCGGGGACGATGACTTTTCCTATATACAAAAGTTCATCGGGGACGATGACTTTTCCTATATAGAAAAGTTCATCGGGAACGATGACTTTTCCTATATAGAAAAGTTAATCGGGGACGATGACTTTTCCTATATATGACGATGACTTTTCCTATAGCAAAATTCATCGGAAATGATTTTGTCGTAAAAAAAGAAAAGTTTATCGCGGATGATTTTACTTTTAGAAAATTCCATCGAAGATGAATTTTCCTATTAAAACTTTCATCGAAGATAAATTTTCCTATAGAAAATTCCCTCGAAGATGAATTTTCCCTTTAAAACATTCATCGAAGATCAATTTTCCTATAGAAAATTCCATCGAAGATGAATTTACGTATAGAAAATTACATTGAAAATGAATTTTTCTATGGAAAATTTCATCGAAGATTAATTTTTTTTTTAATTTATTCATTTAAATATATTTTCTTATAATCAAATTTATTTGTTACAATATTTAAATGCCTTTTCAAAATTTCAAGCCTATTAACCACAACCGCACACTGTCTGTGTTGGTGGGTGTGTGTATGTTTGAGTTGAAAAAAGTTTGCCAGGTTTTTAGCAACATTCCAAAGGACTCTTAACAATTTGTCTAGTACCGACAAGTGGAGGCTTAACAATTTCAAACCGTTTGCTGGGTACTTCATTTAAAATAAGATTTTTATGTTTATCTCGTAATGGTAAAACTGTTTCCGGTTTGAATGTTTTTCACACACACACACACAGCCATGTACACTCTTCGGCACACACATGCAATGGCATACACAAGGACTGCATGCATATATGTACTTATGTAGACACTTATGTATTTAATGTACAACTTAAATAAATAACTCTCTTAAAACGCACACACACACACACACAAATGAATACATGCATACATGGACATAGATAAAGCTACTATGGCAAATAGGTATTCTATCAGAGCATCATAGTATATCCTCTGTCCCACTGCCGTGTTTCCCCTTACCTGAATACGGCTGTATATTTATATGTGGCTATAAATGAGTAGAGCTTGTTAATGTGAGTGTATTTTAAAGGGTCTTGATGGCATTGCAAACTTTGCTGCTTTATCTGTGTTTATTTTGTATGAACGAACATGTGTGTGTGTGCGTGTGTGTGTTTGGCTAAGATGTACAGCACCATATCAAGGATACCCATGTTACTGGGCCATTGTTATAGTTATTTCTTGTATTCAGGACATTCTTCCATTCCTGCTTTTACTTTTTGATTTTCCTCTTCAACTGCCTCTTCTTCTTCTTCGTCTTCTTCTGTTACTTTTGTAATTTTAAAGAACGGAAACATTTGCCAAGGATGTAATTAAAGAATAAATCTTTGTTTGATTACTGTACGTTAATGTGTGGTTACATTTCATGGATAATTGTTACTGTTTTGTAACGATTTGAGATTGAATGAATTGGGGATTTTTCGACAAGATTTGTTATGTTTGTGTAGCTATAGGTATTTAAGATTGGAAAGGAAATAAAGAATGGGAAAAAATTAAATGAACTCCGTTAAACTTGGAAAAAACAATTATTTAGGTGTAAAAATTCAGAGTTATTTAAACAGGAGGAACTTCATAGAAGACCCTCAGAAGATATTCTGTCCATAGAAGACATTTAAAAGGTACTTTGTCCATAGAAGGCCCTTAAAAGGACTTCTGTCCATGAAAGACCAGAAGAAGGTCTATTTGTCTATAGAAGTTCTTTGAAATGATTTCTGTCCATAGAAAAGCTTTAGACGGCCATTAAAGACCTTCAGAAGGTCTTCTGTCCATAGAAGACCATTTGATGTTTGAAGGTCTTCTGCCACAGAAGATCTCTGGAAGGTCGTCTGTCCACAGAAGACCTCTAGAAGGTCTTCGTTTCTCTGAGTCCTTTAAAAGGTCTTATGTCCACAAAATTCATCAGGTAAGTCTTCCGTTCATGCATACAGAAAACCTCTACAATGCCTTCTGTCCTTGGAAGACCTTTAGAAAGTCTTATTTCCTTAAAATAAATTTAGAAGGTCTTCATGCCATAAAAAACCTCAAAAATTTCTTCTGACCACAGAAGACCTTAATGGTCTTCGGTCAATTGAAGACCTTTGTAAAGTCTTCGGTTTATAGAAAACCTTTAGAAGGTCTTCTGCCCATCGAAGACATATTAAAAGGTCTTCTGTCAATGGATGTCCAGATGACATCGTCTGTCCGTAAAATAACTTTAGAAGGTCTTCTGACCATTGAAGACCTTCAACAAGGTCTTTGATCCATAGAAGACGTTTAAAAGTTCTTCTGTCCATCGAAGACCTTTAGAAGGACTTCAGTGCATAGAAGACCTGTTTGAAGACCTTCTGTCCAAGAAAGTCTTCTGTTCATAGGAGACATTTAAAGGGTCTTCTGTCCACAGAAGTCGTCAGGAAAGTCTTCCGTTCATGTACACGGAAGACCTCTGGAATGTGTCTGTCTGTGGGAAACCTTTAGAACAATTTTTGCTCAAAAAGTTCCTTTCCTTTAGAAGGTCTTCGGTCCATACAAGACCTTACAAGACTTCAGTGCATAGAAGATCTGTTCGAAGACCTTCTGTCCAAGAAGGTCTTCTGTTCATAGGAGGCATTTAAAGGGTCTTCTTTCCACAGAAATCCGTAAAATAACTTTAGAAGGTCTTCTGACCATTGAAGACCTTTAACAAGGTCTTTGATCCATAGAAGACGTTTAAAAGTTCTTCTGTCCATCGAAGACCTTTAGAATGACTTCAGTGCATAGAAGACCTATTTGAAGACCTTCTGTCTAAGAAAGTCTTCTGTTCATCGGAGACATTTAAAGGGTCGTCTGTCCACAGAAGTCGTCAGGAATGTCGTCCGTTCATGTACACGGAAGACCTCTGGAATGTGTCTGTCTGGGGAAACCTTTAGAACAATTTTTGCTCAAAAAGTTCCTTTCCTTTAGAAGGTCTTCGGTCCATACAAGACCTTACAAGACTTCAGTGCATAGAAGATCTGTTTGAAGACCTTCTGTCCAAGAAGGTCTCCTGTTCATAGGAGGCATTTAAAGGGTCTTCTTTCCACAGAAGTCGTCAGGAAAGTCTTCCGTTCATGTACACGGAAGACCTCTGTAATATCTTCTGTCTTTGGGAAACCCTTAGAACAATTTTTGCTCAAAAAAAGTCCTTTAGGGTTTCTCTCCATAAAAGGCCTTCTGTGCATAGAAGATCTTTACAAGCCTTTCTGTCCATAGAAGACGTTCAAAAGGTCTTCTGTACTTAAAAGACCTTTCGAAGGTCTTCTGTGCACCGAAGGCCTTTAGATGGTATTATAATCAACAAGGCCTTCAGAAGGTCTTATGTCACTCCTTAGCAGACCTTTGGAAACTCTTCTGTCCATAGGAGACCTTTATGAGAACTTCTGTCTGTTCTGGAAGGTCTTCTGTCCATCGCAGACCTTTAGAAGGTGTTTTATCCATAGAAGAACTTTAGAAGTTTTTCTGTCCATAAAAGACGTTAGGAATGTCTTTAGTTCATAGGAGGCCTTTAGACGGTCTTCTGTCTAAAGAAGGCCTTTAAAAGGTCTAGTATCCCCAGAAGATCTTTAGATAGCCTTATGCCTATAACAGACCTTTAAAAGGTCTTCTGTTTATTGAAGGCCTTAAGATGGTATTCTGTTCAAGAAGACCCTTAGAAAGTCTTCTGTGTGTCCACAGCAGACCTTTGGAAGCTCTTCTGTCTAAAGAAGACAGGTCGTTTATCCTTAGACGATCTTTAGAAGCTGTTTTATATGCAGAAGACATTTAGAAGGCATTCTGTCCATAGCAGACCTTTAGAAGGTCTTCTCTCCATAGAAGAACTTTAGGAGGACTTCTCTCCTTTAGACAGTCTTCTATCCATAGAATATTTCTAGAAGATATTCTGTCCATAGCAGACCTGATAGAAGATGTACAGAAGGTTTTCTCCCGATCTTTAGAAGTTCTTTTATATGCAGAAGAACTTTAGAAGGCCTTCCGTTCATAGAAGATATTTTGAAGGTTTTCTGTCCCTATGAGACCTTGAAAGGGGTCCGCTGTCTCTAAAAGACATTTAAAAGGTTTTCTTTCCATAGAATACCCTCAGTCCATAGAACACCTTTAGTAGACTTTCTGTCCAAAGAAGACCTTTAGAAGGCCTTCTATCCCTAGAAGATCTTTGGAAGGTCTTCTGTTTACAAAGGTCTTTCGCAGGTCCGCCGTCCATAAAAAGGCCTTAAGAAGATCTTTAGTCAATAAAAGATCTTAAGAAGGTCTTCTGGACCTTTAGAAGTGTTTGTGTCCATGGAAGACCTTTGAGGAGTTTTCTCTGCACCGGAGACCTTTAGAAGGTTTTTAGTCCAGAGAAGACCTTTAGAAGTTCTTCACTTCATAGATGGCCTTTAGAATATATTCCATATTAGAATATATTCCATAGAAGACATTTAGAAGCTCTTCACTACTGTGAAAATCTTTTCAAGGTTACCTTTCATAAAAGATCTTTGAAATGCCATCTGCCCACAAAGGACATTATGAATGTTTTCTGTCCACAAAGAACCTTAAAAAGGGTTTTATTTATCAATAACATATCTTAAGAAGGTGTTCTGTCCATAGAAGACCTTAAGAAGTGTTTCTCTCCATAAAATACCTTTAGAAGATCTTCAGTCCATAGAAGAGCCTTAGAAGATCTTCAGTCCACAGAAGATCTTTACAAGATCTTTACAAGGTCATTTGTCCGAGAAAATAAATAAGTAAAATAAAATCGGTCTACATTCATTGATATGAGAGAAGATAGAAGCTCAGGTATTGGGACCCACTGAAGGGCAGCGGTTAGGTTGTGATTTAAACATCCAAGAATATAATCAGAGACGTTTATTAAACCTCTAAGCTTCTCTGGAAGAAATGCAGTACTCTGATGCACACATAATTTGACCACTGTGACTTCTTCTTCTTCTTTGTCCATTAAATTCCTCAGAAGGATTGTCTCTGTCTATAGAATACATCAGAAAGGACTTATGTATCCATAGAAGGCCTCAGTTGAATCTTCTTTGTCAATGGAAGGCTTCATAAGGCACTTCATTTTCCATTAATTACTTCCAAATGGTATTTTCTGTCAATAGAAGGGTCTCAAAAGGGTCGTCTCTGTCAATAGAATGCCTCAAAATGGTCTTCTCTGTCAAGAGAAGCTTCATAAGGTTGTGTTTTGTCCATTAAATTCCTTGGAAGGGTCTTCCCTATCCATAGATGGCCTCTCAAGGGTCTTCCCTGTCAAGAGAAGGCCTCTAAAGGGTCTTCTTTGTCCACTAAATTCCTTGGAAGGGGTTTCACTGTCAGGAGAAAGTCTCGTAAGTTTCTTCTTTGTCCATTAAATGCCTCAAAAGGGTCTTCGCAGTCAATAGAAGGCCACAAAAGACTCCTTTTTATTCATTGGGTTCCTCAGAAGGGTCTTTATTTTCTATAGAAGCTCTCAGAAGGGCCTCAAATGGATTTCCTTTGTAAATAGAAATCCTCATAAGGCATTTCATTGTCCATTAAATTCCTCCAAATGGTCACTTCTGGTCATAGAAGGGTCTCAGAAGGATCTTCTCTGTCAATAGAATTTTTTATCCATTGGGTTCCTCAGAATGGTCTTTATTGTCTATAGAAACTCTCAGAAGGGCCTCAAATGGATTTTCTTGGTCAATAGAAGGCCTCATAAGGCCCTTCATTGTCCATTAAATTCCTCCAAATGGTCACTTGTGTCAATAGAAGGTTCTCAGAAGAGTCTTCCCTGTCAATAGAATGCCTCAAAATGGTTTTCTCTGTCAAGAGAAAGCCTCATAAGTTTTTTTTGTCCATTAAATGACTCAAAAGGGTCTTCGCTGTCAATAGAAGGCCACAAAAGGCTCTTTTCTATCCATTGGGTTCCTCAGAAGGGTCTTTATTGTCGATAGAAGCTCTCAGGAGGATTTTATCTGTCCATACATAGAAGACCTCAAATCCTCATAAGGCCCACCATTGTCCATTAAATGCTTCCAAATGGTGTTTTCTGTTAGTAGAGTGTGTCAGAAGGGCCTTCTCTGTCAATAGAATGCCTCAAAATGGACTTCTTTCTCAAGAGAAAACCTCATAAGGTTCTTTTTTTGTCCATTAAATTCCTCAGAAGGGTCTTCTCTATGCATAGAAAGCCTCTTCCAAGAGAAGTCCTTATATTGCTCTTCTTTACCCACTTAATTCCTCGGAAGGGTGTTTTCTGTGTCAGGAGAAGGCCTCATAAGGGTCTTTCCTGTCAAGAGAAGGCCTCATAATGCTCTTCTTTGTCCACTAAATTCCTCTAAAGGGTGTTTTCTGTGTCAGGAGAAGGCCTAATTAGGCTCTTCTTTGTCCATTAAATGCCTCAAAAGGGTCTTCTCTGTCAATAGAAGGTCACAAAAAGCTATTTTTTATCCAATGGACGTCTCAGAAGGGTCTTTATTGTCTATCGACGCACTCAGAAGTGTTTTATCTGTCCATACATAGAAGACCTCAAATAGATTTTCTTTGTCAACAGAAATCCTCATAAGGCATTTCGTTATCCATTAAATTCATCCAAATGGTCACTTCTGTCAATAGAAGGGTCTCAGAAGGGTCTTCTCTGTCAATAGTATGCCTCAAAACGGTCTTCTCTGTCAGGAGAAAGCCTCATAAGTTTCTTCTTTGTCCATTAAATGCCTCAAAAGGGTCTTCGATATCAATAGAAGGGCACAAAATGCTATTTTTTCTTCCATTAGGTTCCTCAGAAGGGTCTTTATTGTCTATAGAAGCTCTCAGGAGGATTTTATCTGTCCATACATAGAAGGACTCAAATCCTCATAAAGCCCTTCACTGTCCTTTGAATACCACCAAATGGTCATTTTTGTTAGTAGAGGGTGTCAGAAGGGTCTTCCCTGTCAATAGAATGCTTCAAAATGGACTTCTCTGTCAAGAGAAAGCCTGATAAGTTTAATTGTTGTCCAATATATTCCTCAGAAGGGTATTCTATATGCATAGAAGGCCTCTGAAGGGTCTCCTCTTCCAAGAGAAGCCCTTATATTGCTCCTCTTTACCCAGTTAATTCCTCGGAGGGGTGTTTTCTGTCAGGCCTAATTGGTATCTTCTTTTTCCATAAAATGCCTCAAAACGGTCCTTGCTGTCAATAGAAGGACACAAAAGGCTCTGCTTTGTCCATTAAATTCCTCAGATGGATCTTTTCCATCTATAGAATACCTCGGAAAAGACTTCTGTGTCCATGGAAGGTCTCAAAAGGGTCTTCTTTGTCAATGGAAGGCCTCATAAGGCCCTTCATTGCCCATTAAATAGCTCCAAATGGTCTTTTCTATCCACAGAAGGGTCGTCTCTGTCAATAGTATGCCTTAAAACGGCTTCTCTGTCAATAGAAGGCTTCATAAGGTTGTTTTTTGTCTGTTAAATTTCTCAGAAGGGTCTTCTCTATCCACAGAAGGCCTCACAAGGGTCTTGCCTGTCAAGAGAAGACCTCATAAGGATCTTCTTTGTCCACTATATTCCTCGGAAGGGTGTTTTCTGTGTCAGGAGATGCCCTAATTAGGCTCTTCTTTGTCCATTAAAGGGTCTTCTCAGTCAATAGAAGGCCACAAGAGGCTATTTTTTATCCAATAGACTCATCAGAAGGGTATTTATTGTCTATCGAAGCACTCAGAAGGGTTTTACCTGTCCATACATAGAAGACCTCAAATGGATCTTCTTTGTCAATAGAAGGCCTCGTAAGGCCTTCATTTTCCATTAAATTCCTCCAAATGGTCACTTGTGTCAATAGAAGGTTCTCAGAAGAGTCTTCTCTGTCAATAGAATGCCTCAAAATGGTCTTTCTTTCGAGAGAAAACCTCAAAAGGTTTTTTTTGTCCACTAAAGTCCTCAGAAGGGTCTTCTCTATCCATAGCAGACCTCTGGAGGGTCTTCTCTTCCAAGAGAAGCCCTTATGTTGCTCTTTTTTGTCCTTTAAATGCCTCAAAAGGGTCTTCTCTGTCAACAGAAGGCCACAAAAGACTATTTTTTATCCAATAAACTCATCAGATGGCTCTTTATTGTTTATCGAAGCACTCTGACAGGGTTTATCTGTCCAAACATAGAAGACCTCAAATGGATCTTCTTTGTCAATAGAAATCCTCATTGTCCATTAATTCCTCCAAATGGTCACTTGTGTCAATAGAAGGGTCTCAGAAGAGGCTTTTCTGTCAATAGTGTGCCTCAATGCAGTCTTATCTGTCAAGAGAACGCCTCATAAGGTTCCTTTTTTATCCATTAAATTCCTCAGAAGGGTCTTCTCTATCCATAGAAGGCCTCACAAGGATTTTCGCTGTCAAGAGAAGGCTTCACAAGGCACTTCTTTGTCCATTAAATTCGACGGAAGGGTTTTCTCTGTCAGGATAAGGCCTTATAAGGCTCAGAAGGCTCTGTTCTATCCCTAAAAGGCCACAAAAGTCTCTTCTTTATCCATTGGATTCCTCAGAAGCGTCTTTTTGTCTGTAAAGAACTTAGAAAGGTTTTATTTGCCCATAGAGGCTTTCAGATATGACAGAAATCTCTCTTTGTCCCGTTTGAAATATTCGTGAAAAAATGTTTTGATAGATCACCAAATGGATCAAAATACCCTTAAACCTCCTTAAATAAAATATTTCAAATCATCAGCAATGTAAATCAGATAACAAAAAAAATAGTTCATTTACAAAGCCTTACAAAGGACTTCCCTGTCAAGAAAAGGCCTCACAAGGTTCTACTTTGTCCATTAAATTCCCCAGAAGGGTCTGCCCTATCCCTAGAAGGCCACAAAATGCTCTTCTTTATATTTTGGATCCTTCAGAAGGGTCTTTTTTGTCTGTATAAGAACTCAGAAAGGTTTTATTTGCCCATATAGGCCTTCAGATTTGACAGAAGTCTCTCTTTGTCCCGTTTGGAATATTCGTGAAAAAATGTTTTGATTAGGTCGCCAAATGGGTCCAAAATACCCCCTTAAACCTCCTTCAATAAAATATTTCAAATTATTAGCAATGTAAATCAGATAACAGAAAAAAATATTTCATTTATTCCATTCGGATACAAGCAATAAAAATAAAAAAGGACATTTTGCCAAAATGGTTATAAAATTGTTACAGCTTGTTGAAATTCTTGTTGTTGCTGCTTTTTTATTGGTGACACATTCACACAAACCTGGCCCATAAAAAGGCTTTAACCCATACACTTCAATAATATTGCTTTTAAAGCAAACACGCCTTTTGTTTAGCCAAACCTTTAGAGTGGAGAAAAACAAAAAAAAAACAATTTAATGGTGTTCTATAAATTTTTCATTTTCTTTGTTGTTTTTCAATCTCTTTTTTCACACTCAAATAATTTGAAATGTTTTACACGGAGGTTTTTTTTGTTCTGCGCAAAAGGAAAAAGAGTTGGTAAAAAAGCAGGTTCATTTAAAAATTAGGGCCAAATTGATGTTGTAGCAAAAAAAAAAAAAAATAACAACAACAAACAGTATGGTGGAATGTTGGGAAATGTGAAAGAAAATGAAGTAAGAAAACACAAACACACATAAAAAGTAATAAAAGTCCCATTTAATTTATGCCTACACAAGGACAAATCAAAATTTTTCAACTCCAATAGCCACTTTGCAGGAATTTTTTTCGTAGTCTTCATAGCCTATGTTCATAGTTAAGCAATTTGGCCCTAACACACTTTTTAAAATTGTTTCCTTACTGTCCTGCCTTATATTTCGGGAAAACGGAAACACATTTCCACATTCAGGAGAACTTTGTAAAGGAAACGAAAGCTGAAAAAGACACAAAACCGAAACAGAAAAAAAATCCAAAAGAACACAGAAAATGTTAGAAAATCAACATCATCACCCGGACAACCAGCAAGTGACAAATGAAAATATATTTGTGTGTGTGTTTGTAAACGTGTTTGTTTGTAACGCTTCCCCCCCAACTTTTGTTTTGTAAGAAAAACGAAAAATATTTTGCATATGAAATTAGCCACAAATTGGAAAAGAAATACAAAATATAAAAGAGAAGAGAACAGCTACCAAACAAACCGAAAGAAATGAAATTTTCAGCAAATTAAATGAAAAATGTGTTTTTTGTTTTTTGGAAAAGGGAAAAGTAGCCAATTCTTATGGTGTCACCCCAAAAAACAAAAATGTAATTGCTACTGAATATGTTGCCATTAAGATTTATGTCCGGCTGCAGGGCAAGAAAATGGAATAAAAAAATGAAAGGAACACAACAACTAAAAAAGGACATGTCTAGTTGTATTTTGGAGATAATTTAAAAATGAACCAATTTAAAAAAATAAAGATAAGAAAGAAATATTCCCAGAAAATAGAATATACACAAAAAGGTTGGAAAGTTGAGTTGTTTGCTGGAAAATTTTAATTTATTTTAATAAATTTATGAAAACCAAAGAAACCATTTTTGAAGAAATGTATGAAGAACTAATTAAAATTTATTTATTTATTTTGTAAGGAAAATAGGTAAGGATAGTAAGCGTGTCTATGTTAAACAATTAAAAAAACATTAAGTTAACTCTTTATACCCTCCACCTTGGAACACACATTATTTAATTTTCCTTCGTGTCCACAATTTTAAATAGAGATATTATGTGACCACAGATACCAAATGCCTATATAAGATCAAAAAAAGTACCGAACTAGCTGTTATTTGACATTCTAGGTTCCCAGTGGTCACAAAACTCCTCCACCAAAAATTGTCAACATAGGTCCACACTTTGATATAGCCCCCATTTAATGTGGCGCCCGATTATTTCTTCAATCGGCCGCCACATTTATATGGGGGCTATACAGTGTTGGCGAATTTGACGATTTATCGCCATTTTGACGATTTTTTGGCCCAAAATTGGATAGTGACGATTTTATGTCCCGAAATGAAGATTTTTCACGTTAGCAAAATTGCGTGAAATAAAACACGATTACTAATTTTAACCAAAATTTGACGAAAGAATTTAAAGAAAACAATGTGGCACACTGGTCTCAAAGGCGAATTCTTTGGCCAAAAGTCAATTTTTATACCCTCCATCATAGTATGGAGGGTATATTAAGTTTGTCATTCCGTTTGTAACACATCGAACTAATCATTTGCGACCATATAAAGTATATATATTCTTGATCAGGATAAAATTCAAAGACGATCTAGCCATGTCCGTCTGTTGTAATCACTCTAGCGTCCGCAATAATTGAGATAGAGTGCTGAAATTTTGCACCCGAAAGTCTTTTTTTCATAGGCAGGTCAAGTTCGAAGATGGGCTATATCGGTCCACTCTTTGGTATAGTTCCTATATAACGGTACCTTCGGATTTGAGGTATTTTGAAGTTCTTCGCCACATTTGCAGACCGAATTAACTATAATTTGGCACTTAGGGTTCCTAGTGATCAACAAACTTATATCCCAAAGGATATGGGCATAGGTTCATGTTTTGGTATAGTCCCCATATAACGGTACCTCCCGATTTTCGGTATTTTGATAATTTTAGCCACAATTTTTAACCGAACTATCTGCAATTTGACATTTAAAGTTCTCAGTGATCATGAAATATCTCCACCAAACAGCGTCAACATAGGTCCATGTTTTGGTATAGCCCCCATATAACGGTACCTCCCGATTTTCGGTATTTTGAGAATTTTAGCTACAATTTTTAACCGAACTAGCTGTAATTTGCCATTTGAGGTTCTCAGTGGTCATGAAACATCTCCACCATACAACGTCAACATAGGTCCATGTTTTGGTATAGCCCCCATATAACGGTATCTCCCGATTTTCGGTATTTGGAGAATTTTAGCTGTAATTTTTAACCGAACTAGCTGTAATGATCGGTATTTTGAGAATTTTAGCTACAATTTTGTCTATTCAATAATAATCGTCAATATAGGTCCATGTTTTGGTATATCCCCCCATATAACTGTACTTCACGATTTTCGGGAATTTTCAGTGGTCACGAAATTTCTTCACTAAAATTCGACAACATGGGTCCATTTTTGAGGTTCTACATTGTTTTGATGAAACTACCCTCAATTTGACTCTTGAAGTTCCCTGCAGCTATAAAACTTTTCCGCCAAAAATTTAAAGATAGATTGACTCTTTGATATAGCCCCGTAGGTGGTACCTTTCACCTAGCTGAACACATTTTTTTAGATTAGATTAGATAACACTGTGCAACAAAATGGAGGTGAAAGTCTGGGGCACGGAAAATTCTTCTTGGGGAAGAAAGGCCTTGGTGACAGATCCGCCGTGAGTCGAACTTCCGCGTTATGGCGTGATGAAATTTTTGTTAGAGACCCTGTGGACCATCAGGAATTAGCGTTATATCTTTGTTCACTGTTACTTAAGTGCTCTACAAAAACAACAAACAAAGATATAATGCTAATTCATGATGGCTTACAGGGTTTCTTGCCAAAACTTCATCACGCCATAACGCGGAAGTTCGACTCACGGCGCATCTGTCCTTCGGTGTTTTTAATATACACACACCAAGTGCTTTCATCTCTAAACGGAATTATCTCTGCCCCAACATTTGTGTTCACAGTGTAATTTAAGCAATAGTGGGAGGCAGTAGTAGTCTATCCATTGTCGAAAGTTGGTCCAACTAAAATTGTGAAAGGACCCTAATTATTCCACTTTAATTAAGACTATTTTATGGTGGAGGGTATAAAAAGTTCGGCCCGGCCGAACTTAACGACTTTTTACTTGTTTGACATTCTTCTTTTGTGTTTTTTTTTTCTTCTTAGCAATACTGAAGTAACGTAGGTGATGAAAGATACCAAGGAACGGTCCTGACCGGCTTTAACATGGCAAAGTCCAGGATTTATCTTGGTCCCTCTTTCATCTCAAATGGACACTGACCTCCCCGTGGTGTCACCTGGGGTAGCTGCCTTTAACACCTGTTAAAGGTAGTGAGCTAAAATGTGCCGCGCGTTCACCCTTAAGAACGTTAAAACCTTGAGTTTGGGCGCAGGGTTAGTAACCCTCCCCTAGAAAAAGCAGCCTACTATGAAAAAAAACAAAAGAAAAACCAATCCCTCAAAAGTTGACGATCCCCGCAAACGTTTTAAGGACCATGATCTGCGAATCTGCACCTGGAATGTTCGCACTCTTTATAGAGAAGGTGTAGTTTACGCATTGGCAGATGTACTTGAAAAGTACAAGGCCGACATAACTGCCAAATAGGACATACGATGGAATGGGAAATGCGTCACAACATGAATTTGGTTGCGGATTTTTAGTTGGTCGGAGGTTAAAACACCTGGTCTCCAGCTTCACACCAGTGAATGAAAGACTTGCTACAATTCGAATAAAAGCAAAATTCTTCAATATCAGCTTTATTTGCGCTCATGCTCCCACTGAAGACAAGGACGAACTGACCAAAGATATATTTTATGAGAGCTTAGAAGAAACATGTGACCCCTGTCCTGCCCATGACATTAAAATTATTCTAGGCGATTTTAATGCCAAAATTGGAAAGGAAAATATCTTTGGGCCAACAGTCGGAAAATTCAGTCTCCACAATGAAACATCTGACAATGGTATGAGGCTGATAGACTTCGCAGCGGCAAAAACATGGTAGTTAGCAGCAGCAGACTTCAACATCTCGACATCCATAACAGCACCTGGCTGTCTCCAGATCAGAAAACAAGAAATCAAATTGATCACGTTGTGATAGATGGAAGACATGCATCGTGTTGGATGTGCGTTCGTTCCGAGGAGCAAACATAGACTGGGACCACTAACTTGTTGGAGCAAAGGTACGCACCCGGTTAAACGTAGCAAACAAAGTACGAACAGACACTATACGAAAGTTAGACATCGGTAAGCTGCAATCACAACAGATAGCCACAGCTTATTCCACTCAACTAGCCCAATTGCTTAATCAAAGCACTCCTCATCCCGATAACATATCCGCGCAATGGCAAAGTATTGCCCACTCCATGCAAACAGCCGCAAAATCCATACTTGGATACCAGAGACCTCCACCAAGGAATCCATGGTATGATCAGGAGTGTCGGGCTGCCACCGAAGAGAAAAATGCGGCATATAGGGCTACTTTACAATTCGTAGCAACGCGTAGCGCACGTGAGAGATATCAGGAGAAAAGGAGAGAAGAGAAACGTCTTTTCCGCAGGAAAAAGAGAGAGATGGAAAAGCGAGAGTGTGAAAAATCGAGATGTACAGGAACCAGAATGAAGTCCGAAAATTCTACCAAAGAGTCAAGCAACAAACTGATGGCTTTGGTACAGACACATCCTCCTGTAGAGACCAGCAAGGTAATTTGGTAGCTGATACAGGATATGGAAAGAACATTTTTCAAAACTGTTGGTATCCAATAGCAGCGAAGACGACGAAGATACCACAGACCCAATCCCAGAAGATGGTATTGAATGTATACAGCCCAGCCAAGATGAGGTAAAGACAGCAATAAATCGGCTGAAGAATAATAAGACAGCAGGAGCTGATGGCCTACCAGCCGAGCTGTTCAAAACCGGAGGCGACACGCTGATAAGTTGTATTCATCAACTAGTTAGCACCATCTGGCAGGAAGAACGAGTACCCGAAGATTGGAACCTGAGTATCCTGTGCCCCGTCCACAAGAAAGGAGATAAGACTGTATGCTCTAACTATAGGGGCATAAGTCTACTCCCTATTGCCTACAAGATCGTGACAGGGATATTGTGCGAACGACTAAAGCCTATGGTCAACGAGATAATTGGACCATACCAATGCGGCTTTAGACCATCCCTGTTCTTGAGTATTGTTAAGGTTACGAAGTTTTTCGGCAAATCACACACGCCAAGAAAGAGCGGACAAGAGAGAGCAAATGTTCTGATTTGTTGTTGTTTTGTAGCTTGCGTGCATCCAAACTTACTAACACACCGTCATAAATTGACAATGTTTTTAAAACAATCACATTTTTGTCTGCACTCTTCTTGGTCGGCAATGCTTTAGACCTGGCAAGGCCACCATTGACCAGATATTTACCCTGCGGCAAATCCTGGAGAAGACCCAAGAAATGCAGATCGACACCTACCACCTTTTTGTCGATTATAAAGCAGCCTTCGACAGCCCGCTGCGTTCAAAGGTATTCCAAGCCATGTCTGAATTTGGTATCCCCGCAACGCTCATCCGGCTTTGTAAAATGACTTTAACTGACAAGAGGTCCTCAGTTAAAATAGGAAAGAACTCTTTGTACCAAAAGAGATTTCAGACAAGGAGACAGCTTTTCGTGTGATCTCCTCAACATCCTGCTGGAAAAGGTTATACGAGAGGCAAACGCCAAAAGAAGTGGCACAATATACACCAATAGCCACATGTTATGCTGATAATATAGACATTATGGGACGATCAGTAAAAGAAGTAACCGATACCTTTATGAAGGTATAAGGAGAATCTGCTAAAGTGGGTCTGGCGTAAATGGTGAAAAGACCAAGTTGATGGTGTCGACGCGCAATGCGTCCATTGAGCTCGGACCAACTGTGGAAGTTGGTTCCTATAATTTTGAGGTAGTAAAAGACTTCGTATACCACGGCACCGCCGTAAATACAACAAACGGCAGCAGTTGTGGCCAACAGATGCTACTTTGGTTTAAGTAAGCAGTTTAAAAACAAAGCCACATCTCGTCAAACAAAAATAATGCTCTACAAAACACTGATACTACCCGTGCTGATGTATGGCTCCGAAGCCTGGGTACTTGCAGACATGGCAGTGCTTGGTGTGTTTGATAGAAAAATTCTTCGAAAGATCTACGGACCAATTTGCGTTGAAGGTGAATATCGACGTCGCATGAACCACAAGCTGTATCAGCTATACAACGACAACAATATAGTTAAACGTATCGAGATGCAGCGATTGCGTTGGCTAGGCCATATCATAAGAATGGGCAAAGGTGAACCCGCTAAAAAGGCGTATAAATACGAACCGCTTGGCGGTGCATGCAGAATTGGCAGGCCAAGGAATAGATGGCGCAAACAAGTGGATGAAGCGATGAAAAGGCGCGGTATTCCAGAGTGCGAAGCAACAAATAGAGAGAATTGGAGATCTTTTCTTAGTTCGGCCTATGAAACAAATGTTCTGTAATGGGCCAGCTAAGTAAGTACCAATCCCACATTTAAGTACATATCTGGAATGCAGGTAGTTTGACCTTTGTTGCCTCACCTTCGAATTATATCAGTTGAAAATTTTCGTTAAGGTTTGTTGATGGATGAAAATCGGATTCAATGTTTACGTTGGGCAACTGTAAGACAGCTTCTCACCATAGGGTGGTGTAGGGCCTCTAGAGTCTTCGCTACTGGCGACATGACCTTTACGATTGAACTCTGCAGACATTCTTATCAGGCTTCAGTAGCCACCTTTCTAAGCTTCTGGTACAATATGGGTGGCTACCGAAAAATTAAATACCCAAGATTAATGAGTCTAGAATTGTATATTGGCGATAGGAGGGAATTTGCTTGCTTGTCTGTCTCCAAGAGCTTCGTGCCAAATTTCCAGGCTTATCGATAACGATAAATTGAGGACTTTTGCAAATACTCAACTCTGGTTTCATCCAGTTGGCATTCCGTGTGGGCTCAGTGCTTGGGATGATTTCGCATTTCTAATAACATCTGAAAAATCGTTCATCGTAAATGAGAAAGTGAGAGGGATTTATTACGGACTAGCATATTTCCTTTCCCAACGATACTCTCGGATTGCTTGTAACACATTTTCAAGTAGCATAATTAAAAGGCCACATGACTGTAACATCCTTTGCTTAGCATCGAAAGGGTCAAACAAACAAGTCCCCTAAGTTAAAGATTAACAAGTAAAAAAGTATCAGTCGGCTTTGCCGACAGAGATATACCCTCAGCCTGTGCAAATTGAAACACTTTTTTCACAAAAAAATTATGTATTTAGGGGGTTTCAAAATTTTGGTCGTATGAACCGACAAAAATGTTGATTAAGATTAAAGTTCAAAAATTTTGCGGAAAAGGTAATTAAAGGAATAGACCGACATAGACCATGGTGGTGTCATAGGGGGTTTTTACACCCTTCGGGCTGTTTTCTCAAGAAGTATGGACTTGCCACTGAAACAACTTTTACCATCGGTATTGAGGCAGCGAATGTAAGTTGATTCAAAAAAATCAAAGTGATTCAATAGCAGGTCTTAAAGAGAACTTATCCAAAATTTTGTGGGGGAGGTACGGGATGGAGTGGACAAATATAGTCCATATTCGAACCTGATCTATATCTGGTAGATATTATGAGAATGTGTAAAGTATGGACCAAATCGGTCACTGCCATCAAGAGTTATCGTGCCCACAATTTTTCTGAATATTTTTGAACATTTGTGGGGTAGGTACCTGAAGGAGTGGACCGATATTGCTTATCTACGAATTTAAACTAAGTTTGGAAACAATATTACGAAGGCCAAATTTTGGCATATCCGTTCGAGAATTATCTTGTCCTTCCACCCATAAACGTGGTGTCATAGGGTTTGTTTTTCAACTTTCAGGCTATTTATTTCAAGAAGTATGGACTTGCCCCTGAGGACAGTGAATACAAGATGTTACAACAAAAACCAAGGCGATTCGAGACCAGGTCCTAAACTGAACTTTTCCGAAATTTTGTGTGGGAGGTACCCGAAGGAGTGGACCGATTGAGTCCATATTGGAACGTCATCTAAGTTTGGTAGAAATTACACGATGTGTAAAGTATGGACCAAATCGGTTATTCCCTACAAGAGTTATCGTGCGCACAAGTTTTGCGACAATTTTTGAACATTTGTGGGGGAGGTACCTGACGGAGTGGACCTATATGGCCTATCTTCGAACTTAAATCGAATCTGGACAAAATATTTCGATACCCAAAATTTGAACCGAATCGATTGATCCTTTCGAGAGTTATCGTGCGCACCAGCCAGCCAGACAGACAGACAGACGGACAGACAGACAGACGGACGGACATTGCTAGATCTACTCAAAATTGTCTGAAACGGATATCGTACAAACATACTTGGGGTCTAAAAACATTATTTCGATGAGGCACATTTTTGGTCGTATCAAAGTGTAAATACCCTCTTTAGCCTAAAGGCTGAGGGTATAAAAATATTGCAGTTATCGATCTAAAAATCTGTTATATCGAAGATTTGTTACGGAAGATGATATGTTTCCCCGGAGGTGGCATGTTTGGTCGTCTTATGTACACGTCGTTTCTAAGATGCAGGACATGCATTAGTTCAAATTGGCTGGCATTCGTATTTCTAGCTGGAGGTTGCACACAACCTCATGCCTTACGTAACATAATGCATGCGTGTATGTTCTTCAAAATATTAAAACCTGATAATGCTAGTTAACATATTTTCGTTGCTGCAAGGTCAAAGTAAGACTCATTCCATTGTCGAAGTTTCTTCATGGCGAATTATTTTTTAAAATATAATCTTCTTTGGATCAAACACTCCCCCCTTTTTAAAGAAAAACTAACAAAAAACATTTTTTTGTAAATTCTATTAAATCCAAGGCCTTAAATTCAATTCACACCCTGGTAGCCTTACTGGCGGCTAATACAGCCGAAGCAAGAACGAAAGCAACAGACAGATTTTCTCTGTTTATTTGCCTCATAACATTCGCATAATATTAGGGGAATGGTGGGTAAATATTTATATTTTGTACACACAGGCTTAACAAAACGTGTGGGGTATTTGTCTGGAATTATTTTTTTTTCTCATTCGTTTCGTTGTGGTTGTTGTTTTTTTTCTGTTGTTGTGTTATTTTATTACTTAAACTAAACGTGAGATTAACAAGAATTGTAAAAAATAAAATCAAATTACAAACAAAGCTCTTGTACATTTCGACGCACAGACATGCCAAGAGAGACAGACTTACACACATAAAACCACACACACACGAAATACTAAAATAAACACCAGTCAAGCGAAAAACAGGCACCAGCCAAATAAAAACGATGAAAGACAAAAACAACAACCGTAAAATAAACTGAACATTTTTTTTCTGGAAGACAAAAACATGGGATTTCAACACCCCACCACAACTACACACATCACGCATATCACACATATGATGATCCTCTATTTTTACAACTCACATACAGGGAATAGAAACACACACACCCGGACACACACTAATACCTATTTAAATGTAAAATGTCAGACACGCAACAAGGCTCACACGCACAAATATAAATAAGACAAAGAAAAAAACAACAACAACATCAGTAATAACACCAGCGCTAAGGAAATAAACGCTTTAAGAATAAAAACACCAACACTTATTGCCCCACCAACACATACACGGACACACGTAGGCCCACACCCACACATTCTGCCAAAATCCACAACGTTTACATGTTACCTTCTTAAGATGTTTATGTTTGTCTTTATGAAAAAAAAAGATAAACAGAAAATAAGACGACCACATAAAAGACCACATTTGCTTACCGTTAAATATGTTCAACGCACATTTATAGGACTCTGCAAGTGACTTTTATCACCACGGCTTCTCGCGCCTCCAACTCCTACTTAGATCACTCCTTCACGCAGCCTTCTTTTTTGGCTTTGACGCCTGTTCAACTGAAAATAAATAAAAAACAAAATCTAACACCACAAGCCAAATCTACATGTGTATGTAGATATGTGCGTATGCATGTAGATAGTATAGCCACTAAGCCATTGTTTCAACCATTGAGGTTGGTTGGGTGGTCTCCTATGTCATGGCTTGTTCCTGTCTGTGGTGTTTCTTTTTTGTTGGTTTCTTTATTTTTTATTGGAGATCCATAAAACCACTGGAAAAACATCAAAATTATTGTCAAGCAAAATGTTATGGCGTTGAAGTGAAATTTGATTTTTATCGCTTAATAAAGTCAGCGATATGAGGATATTTTTGAATATTTTTTTCAACAAAGGAAATTTATGGTCCTCGATAAGAAGACCTGATGGTCGTCAATAAGAACAGCAGGAGGTCTTTAATAAGAAAACAACGAGGTCTTGTATAAGAAGACATGTTGGTCTTCTAAAAGAGGACGTGGTTGTCTTCTTTAACAAGACCATTTAACCTTCTAGGAGAGGCCCTAGAGGTCTTCTATAAGGAAACCGTAGGTTTTCTGTAAGAAGAGCCTATGGTACAGCTTCCTTCCTATAAGAAGACGCCGAAATGGTGTTCTAGAAGAAGACCTAATGGTATTCTATAAGAAGACCAACAGTTCTTTTTATATGGAGATCTAATGGTCTTCTTATAGAATACCATTAGGTCTTCTTCTTCTAGAACACCAATAGGTCTTCTTAAAAAAGACAATCGGGTCTTCTATACGAAGACCTAATGGTCTTCTATACGAAGACCTAATGGTCTTTGTACAAAGGCCTAATGGTCTTCTGTACAAAGGCCTAATGGTCTTCTGTACGAAGGCCTGATGGTCTTCTGTACGAAGACCTGATGGATTTCTATACGAAGACCTGATGATCTTCTGCACGAAGACCTGATGGTCTTCTATACGAAGACCTGAGGGTCTTCTACACGGAGACTTAATGTTCTTCTATACGAAGACCTGATGGTCTTCTATACGTAGACCTGATGGTCTTCTATACGTAGACCTGATGGTCTTCTATACGAAGACCAGGTTGTCTTCTATACGAAGCCCTAATGGTCTTCTATACGAAGACCTAATGGTCTTCTATACGAAGACCTAATGGTCTTCTATACGAAGACCTAATGGTCTTCTATACGAAGACCTAATGGTCTTCTATACGAAGAACTAATGGTCTTCTATACGAAGACCTAATGGTCTTCTATACGAAGACCTAATGGTCTTCTATAAGAAGACCTAATGGTCTTCTATACGAAGACCGAATGGTCTTCTATACGAAGACCTAATGGTCTTCTATACGAAGACCGAATGGTCTTCTATACGAAGACCTAATGGTCTTCTATACGAAGACCTAATGGTCTTCTATACGAAGACCTAATGGTCTTCTATACGAAGACCTAATTGTCTTCTATACGAAGACCTAATGGTATTTTCTACGAAGACCTAATGGTCTTCTACAAGAGGACCTAGTGGTCTTCTATACGAAGACCTAATGGTCTTCTATACGAAGACCTAATGGTCTTCTATACGAAGACCTAATGGTCTTATATACGAAGACCTAATGGTCTTCTATACGAAGACCTAATGGTATTTTCTACGAAGACCTAATGGTCTTCTACAAGAGGACCTAGTGGTCTTCTATACGAAGACCTAATGGTCTTCTATACGAAGACCTAATGGTCTTCTATACGAAGACCTAATGGTCTTCTATACGAAGACCTAATGGTCTTCTATACGAAGACCTAATGGTCTTCTATACGAAGACCTAATGGTCTTCTATACGAAGACCTAATGGTCTTCTATACGAAGACCTAATGGTCTTCTATACGAAGACCTAATGGTCACCTATATGAAGTCCTGATGGTCTTCTATACCATGATCTGATGTTCTTCTACACGATGATCTGATGATCTTCTATAAGAAGACCTGGTGGTCTTCTATACGAAGACCTAATGGTCTTTTATACGAAGACCTAATGGTCTTCTATACGAAGACCTAATGGTCTTCTATACGAAGACCTAATGGTCTTCTATACGAAGACCTAATGGTCTTCTATACGAAGACCTAATGGTCTTCTATACGAAGACCTAATGGTCTTCTATACGAAGACCTAATGGTCTTCTATACGAAGACCTAATGGTCTTCTATACGAAGACCTAATGGTCTTCTATACGAAGACCTAATGGTCTTCTATACGAAGACCTAATGGTCTTCTATACGAAGACCTAATGGTCTTCTATACGAAGACCTAATGGTCTTCTATACGAAGACCTAATGGTCTTCTATACGAAGACCTGATGGTCTTCTATACGAAGGTATTCTACACGAAGACCTGAGGGTCTTCTATCGTAATGTTGGCGTCAGGTCCTATCGTCGATGACATGTGTGATAGGTTAAATGTCTACACAGCTGCCCTAGTGCAGTTTTTATACCCTCAGCATTTATGCTAACGAGGGTATATACACTTTCATACGGGCAAAATGTGCCTCATCGAAATAATGGTTTTAGACCCCAAGTATGTTTGGGCCAAATGTGTTTCAGACAATTTGGAGTCGATTGAGCAATGTCCGTCCGTCTGTCTGTCTGTCTGTCTGGCTGGAGCGCACGATAACTCTTGATCGGATGAACCGATTCGGTTCAAATTTTGGCTTTCGTAATATTTTGCCCAAACTTAGTTTAAGTTCGAAGATGGGCTATATCGGTCCACTCCTTCCGGTACCTCCCCCACAAAAGTTTGAAAATGTTCGGAAAAGTTGTGCGAACGATAACTCTTGAAGGGAGTAACCGATTTGGTCCAAACTGTGCCCATCGTGAAATGTGTACCAGACTTAGATAAGGTTTCAATATGGACTCAATTGGTCCGCTCCTTCGGGTACCTCCCACACAACATTTCGGAAAAGTTCAGTTTAGGGCCATATCTCGAATAGCTTTGATTTTTGTTTAAGCAACTTGTATTCACTGCCCCCTATACGACGGTACAAGTTTCATCAGGGGCAAGTCCATACTTCCTGAGAAAATAGCCTGAAAGTTACAAAAGAACCCCTATGACACCGTGTGAGGTGGTTGGCGCGCAAGATAACTCTCGACGGGATCTGCCGTTTCGGTCCAAAATTTGGCCCTATTAATATTTTGACCAAACATAGTTTAAGTTCGAAAATAAGCCATATCGGTCTACTGCTTCAGGTACCTCCCCCACAAAAGTTCAAAAATGTTCGGATAAATTGTTCGTACGGCAACTCTTGAAGGGAGCGGCCGAAGTGGTCCATACTTTACACATCCTAATATATCTACCAGATATAGATCAGGTTCAAATATGGACTATATTTGTCTACTCCATCCGGTACCACCCACACAAAATTTCGGATAAGTTCACTTTAAGACCTGACATCGAATCACATTGATTTTTGTTGAAGCAACTTGCATTCGCTGCTTCAATTGCGATGGAAAAGTGTTTTAGGGGCAAGTCCATTCTTCTGGCTGGAGATCTACTTCCATAATGGTCAATATCGATCCATTCCTTTTAGTATCTCCTCCGCAAAACTTCTGATCTTTAATCCTAATCAAAATTTTTAAACCCCCCTAAATACATACGTTTTTTTGGGAAAAAATTGTTTTAATATACACAGGCTGAGGGTATATCTCTGTCGGCGAAGCCGACTGATACTTTTTTACTTGTTCCATCTAAGGAATATAAAAATATCCGTCGCTAAATCTACTACCACACGGTTCATCACTTGGACGGCAGAAATGCGGCTGCCACTGAACCTAGAGGTCGATGCTGCGCTCATTCCGACTACTAACTACCCCAAAATTTAGGGTGTAACTTTCGATAGCATGTTTAATTCTTCCAGGCAAGCCACAGTTATTTGCGATAAGATCAGAAGTAGGAACAAGGCCCTCAAGTCGCTGGCAAGCAGCACTTGGGGTGCTGACAAAGAAACCTTTTTGACCTTGTTGGTAAGCTCGAATAGCAGTCACACTGTCAATACAGGGACCAGTGTCCCTGATCGCAGCAGATGAACGCCAGCTGTCAAGGCAAACACGAGTAGTCTTAGCCCAGTTAAGATCCACACAATGCAGCCGTCTCAATTCGTATTGGGTCCGAATTGATGCCATGATACCCAACGACACACTGCATTTGTTTAACTATTCAGCTAACCCCACTCACCTGTCTCCTGATTCTGTATGGACGCAATCCAGGTTGCAGCATTTTTGAGTCTGTAAACAGAGGAACCAGATCCTGATAACTCAAATAATGCACGAATGAACATATATGCGTTGCAACAACAATAACCGTAAAAACATCCAACCCATATTGAAACAAAGCCTTTTCCACATTGGCTATAAAATTGCATTAAAAAATATAATGGACTCTCCAATAACATGTGTATGATTTTTTTTTTATATTTCAAATATTATTTACTTTGTGATATGTGATAGCTTTTGATACTCAATTTTCTAGATGACCTTTGAGATTTGTATGCTAATGCAATACAAAACCATATTCCTCGGTGCTGATACAAAAGAAAAACCAAATAAAAAACATGGATACACTTCATGATTTTGTTATGTGCTTCGCAACTGAAAGACAAATATAAAACAAATCCCCTGTTGCTTTATGTTCGCTCCGCTGAAACATCGTTATGATGGTAATGCGGGTTGGTGCTCCTTTCTCTCTCTCTCTCCCTCGTTATTACCAAATATTGCTTTAAGCTATACATTTGTGGTTGTTACTCCAAGGAATTCAAATCATATACAAATCGTTAAAGTTGTTGTTGTTGGTTTAAAATTGTTATATTCTTCTTGGTAGAATTTGGTGTTTTAGATTGGTGGGGAGTAGCCAGGCGAGGCATACTCCAAGTCCCCATTTAACAATGACCCTTTTTGCTGCTAGGATGTAACAGTTGGATGGTGGGTGGCTGGTTGGTTGGTTGGTATTTTCCTTCGTTCGTTGGTGTTGAAAAATCTCATTTATTTAAAGATTCACATCAGCTGGCAAATGTTACGCTGGCTGTCAAATCATTGACATGGCCCACTCGAGCTTGCAACATGATAATGTTATAGGAAGAAAAAAGAAGGCAAAAGAAAGTCATAAAGAGGGAACGGAAAATGCTTTTGGTCCTTTCAAATAACAAACGCTTTTCATACTTCTTTCCAGTATACATATTTATTTTTAATTTATTTAAAAGCCAACCAACCAACCAACGTAACAGATATTTGATTTGATGATAAGAAATAATAGAATAATAATAAACATTCAATGGCTTTTTGATACAATGCATAGCTATCTGGTGGTTGGCAATATTCTGCTCATTTTTAATGGTTTCCATACAGACCGACAGACATACAGTCGTAGATTTATATCACTGAATATCTGTTTTTCCCACTTTTACCAATGAAGCTGCTTTGTGCAAAGACTCTGATTTCAAAAGTAATAAAACAAATTGTAATGTGATTTTATTTGTAGATATTCAACACTGCCAGAAAGAGAGTTTTTCTTTTTGTCTGTCCTTATTATAATTGGATATGTAAAGACCATTAAATAAAGTGGACTTTTTGTTGAATCGAGTTATGGAAAATGTGTGTTTTTAAATTAATTGGCCTTTTTTGGTGGAATGATAAGATAAAAATGGAAAGTAATATAATTTTTAATGTTATTTGATATTATTTGAATTTATTTCATTAAATAAATTTTTGTGGAAAAAAATGAACGCCTAAAAGTATGCCATAAAATTTGATACAATATGAATGATGTAGATGATGATGATGATGTTGTTTGGTGCCTTGGTAAATCAAATCACATTATAAAAAAACGGTAGAATTTATTTAAAATATAAAATAAATTTAAACATAATTTTGTCAAGATTTTAAAATGTGGATTTTTAAAATAGTTTTGTAAAGATTTTCATACGTAGATTTTTTTAAAATAATTTTTCAAGATTTTCAAACGTGGATTATTTTAAAATAATTTTTTCAAGATTTTCAAAGGTGGATTATTTAAAAACAATTTTTTCAAGATTTTCAAAGGTGGATTATTTAAAAATAATTTTGTCAAGATTTTTAAACCTAGATTACTTAACAATTATTTTGTCAAGATTTTTGAAAGTAAATTATTTAAAAATAATTTTGTAAAAATTTTCGATTTAAAATAATTTTGTCCAGATTTTCAAACGTGGGACTATTTTAAATAATTTTATCATGATTTTCAAACATGGATTATTTTAAAATAATTTTGACAAAATTTTAAAACTCGGATTATTTAAAAATATTTTTTCAAGATTTTCAAAAGTGGATTATTTTAAAATAATTGTGTTAAGATTTTCAAACGTTGATTACTTAAAAATAATTTGGAAAGATTTTCAAACGTGGATTATTTAAAAATAATTTTATCAAGATTTTCGAACGTGGATTATTTAAAAAATAATTTTATCAAAATTTTCCAACGTGGATTATTTAAAAATAAGTTTGTCAAGATTTTTTAAAGTGGTTTATTTAAAAGTAATTTTGTCAAGATTTTCAAACTTGGATTATTTAAAAATAATTTTGGCAAGATTTTCAAACGTGGATTATTTAAAAATAATTTTGTCAAGATTTTCAAACGTGGATTATATTAAAATAATTTTGTCAAGATTTTCAAACGTGGATTATTAAAAAAATAATTTTGTCGATATTTTCGATTTAAAATAATTTTGTCCAGATTTTAAAACGTGGACTATTTTAAAATAATTTTATCGAGATTTTAAACGTGGATTATTTTAAAATAGTTTTGTAAAGATTTTCATACGTGGATTTTTTTAAAATAATTTTTCCAGATTTTCAAACCTGGAATTATTTTCAAGATTTTATATAATAATATGAATGATGTAGATGATGATGATGATGTTGTTTGGTGCCTTGGTAAATCAAATTACATTAAAAAACGCAGAATTTATTTGTTATATTGTGACGTGGCGTTAAGATTTAAAACGTGGATTATTTAAAAATAATTTTGTCAAGATTTTCAAACTTGGATTATTTAAAAATTATTTTGTCAAGATTTTAAAAGTAATTATGTCAAGATCAAACGTGTTTTATTTTTTATTTTATGACGATTTTCAAACGTGAATTATTTAAAAATAAGTTTGTCAAGATTTTCAAACTTGGATTATTTAAAAATAATTTCGTCAAGATTTTCAAACGTGGATTATTTAAAATGAAGTTTTCAAGATTTTTTAAACGTGGATTATTTTAAAAGAAATTTGTCAAGATGTTGTCAAGATTTTCAAACGTGGATTATTTAAAAATTATTTTGTCAAGATTTTCAAACGTGGATTATTTAAAAATAATTTTGTCAAGATTTTCAAACGTAGATTATTTTAAAATAATTTTGTTAAAATTTTCAAACGTGGATTATTTAAAAATAATTTTATCAAAATTTTAAAACGTGGATTATTTTAAAATAGTTTTGTCATGATTTTCAAACGTAGAATATTTAAAAATTATTTTCCAAGATTATCAAACGTGGATTATTTAAAATGAAGTTTTCAAGATTTTTAAACGTGGATTATTTTTAAAATAATTTTGTCAAGATTTTCAAATGTGGATTATTTAAAATAATTTTCTTAAGATTTTCAAACATGGATTATTTTAAAATAATTTTGTCAAGATTTTCAAACGTGGATTATTTTAAAATAATTTTGTCAAGATTTTCAAACGTAGAATAATTAAAAATAATGTTTCAAGATTATCAAACGTGGATTATTTAAAAAGAAGTTTTCAAGATTTTTAAACGTGGATTATTTTAAAATAATATTGTCAAGATTTTCGAAAGTAAATTATTTAAAAATAATTTTGTCGGGGATTTTCTATTTAAAATAATTTTGTCAAGATTTTCCAACGTGGACTATTTAAAAATAATTTTTCAAGATTATCAAACGAAGATTATTTAAAAAGAAGTTTCAAGATTTTTTAAACGTGGATTATTTTAAAAGAAATTTGTCAAGAGTTTCAAACGTGGATTAATAAAAAAGTGGATATTTTCGAAGAATTCTAAGCTGATTTGTTTAAGAACTTTTTGCCAAGAATTTTAAAAGTGTTTTTTAAGAATGTTTTGGCAAGGATTTCTAACTTGGATTCAAACGTGGATTAATAAAAAATTTGGATATTTTCGAAGAATTCGATCCAAGAGTTTTCCCCACTTTCAAATTAAGGATTTCAAAGTGGGTTTGTTTAAGAACTTGTTGCCAAGAATTTCAAAAGGGGTTTTTTAATAATTTTTGGCATGGTTTTCTAACTTGGATTTAAAAAAAAAAAACTTTCAAGAGTTTCTAAAATGTTCAAGAATTTCAAAAGTATATGTAGAATGATAATGGTGAGCTCTATAGCTTTAAATTAATTTGACATTCAATTTAATTATTTTCGCCGAGGAAGCAATTCAATGATTTGCGAAATATTGTATAAGGAAAATAAATAGCAACAAAATACCTATTTGTCAATTGTGAGGAAATTCAAAAGTGAATTTTTAAAAAATTATACAAATTTCAAACGTTGATTAGAAAATTTAATTATAATTTCAACGTGGATTTGAAAAGAATTTCAATAGCGGATTTAAAAAAAATCTAGAATTCAAAATAAAATTCCTTAAAAAATGCAATCCACGATTGGAGGCTTCAGGAAAATTTCTTTAAAAATCCAATTCTTCTTTGGAGGCTTGAGCAAAAGTTCTTTAAAAACTCCACGTTTGGAGGCTTGAGGAAAAACTCTTTACAAAATCCACGTTTGGAGGCTTGAAGAAAAATTCACGTTTGGTGGCTTGAGAAAAAATTCTTTAAAAATCCACATTTGGAGGCTTGAAGGAAAATTCTTTAAAAATCCACGTTTTGAGGCTTCAGGAAAATTTCTTTAAAAAGTCCAATAAACGTTTGTAGGTTTCAGGAAATAAACTTCTTTAAAAAATCTACGATTGGAGGCTTCAGAAAAAGTTATTCTTTAAAAAATACACGTTTGAGGGCTTCAGGAAAATTCTTCTTTAAAAAATCGACGTTTAAAGGCTTTAGAAAAAAACTTCTTTAAAAAATCGTAGTTTGGAGGCTTCAGGAAAAATTCTTCCTTAAAATGTCGAAGTTTGGAGTAATCAAGAAAAATTCTTCTTCAAAAAAAATCCAAGTTTGGAGTATTCAGGAAATTCTTCTTTAAAAAATTCACGTTTGGAGGATTCAAGATAAATTCCTTAAAAATGCAATCCACGGTTAGATGCTTCAGGAACATTTCTTTAAAAAATCCAATTCTTATTTGGAGGCTTGAGGAAAAGTTCTTTTAAAAATACCACGTTTGGAGGCTTGAGGAAAAATTCTTTACAAAATCCACGTTTGGAGGCTTGTGGAAAAATTATTTAGAAAATCCACGTTTGGAGGCTTGTGGAAAAATTATTTTTTTTTTTTTTTTTTTTTTTTTTTTTTTAATTTCTCTTTATTTGCAATCTATTAGATAATATTAAGCAAATGAAATAACATTTTACAATAAAAATGACAGAAATAACTGATGATCCTATTCTTTCTTTAGAATAGGATAACTATACATATATATTCCAATATAGAGATGATAAGTGGTGGTTTAATGCCGGAATGGTAAATCTAGGACATGACATCTTTTGAGTCGTCTTACAGTATCACTTTCGTCCAGTAATGTAATTGCCAATACATTCGTGTGGTTGCTTACTCTTTCCAAATATTTGGTACTGAAGTTTTTGATTTCTGATTCTACGAAAGGAATGCCAAGATCATTGTGTATAGTTTTATTGGTAACATACCATTCAGCGCCCGTAATGCTTCGTAGGATTTTTGATTGTACTGTTTGAATCATTTTTATATTCGATTTGCTACAGGTACCCCAAAGGTGTATCCCGTAGGTCCAAATAGGCTTAATTATTGATTTATATAGCATAACCTTATTCTCCAAACTTAACTCGGATTTCGCCCCAAGAAGCCAGTACATCTTTTTAAATTTCATATTTATCTGATTTTTCTTGGCTTTCAAATGCTCTTTCCATAACAATTTTCTATCTAAATGTATGCCTAAGTATTTGACGGATAAACAATGTGGTATTATCGAACCATTTAAATTAACGTCAGGACAATCTCCATGTCTGAGTGCAAAAGTAATATGAGATGATTTTTGAGTGTTAATTGTTATGTTCCAAGCAATTAACCATTCCCATAACATGTCTAACTGCCTTTGGATTATCCGAAGCCTCAATTTTACATTCATTAGAGTATAGAAAAGCAGTGTCGTCTGCATATGTTGCCACAGTTACCCCTTCAATACAGGGCATATCATAAGTAAATATAGTGTATAGAATAGGACCTAATACACTTCCCTGGGGTATGCCAGCGTGAATATTATAAATTCGCGACTGTTTATCATTTACTTTGACATAGAAGCTTCTTTCATGAAGATACGATTTAAAAAATATGTAGTAAGGCGCAGGAAGTATTTTCTTTAACTTATAAAGTAAGCCCAAATGCCAGACTTTGTCAAATGCTTGTTGCACGTCCAGAAATACAGCTGAGCAATACATTTTCCGCTCTAGAGCATTAGCTATAACATTTACGATTCTGTGACATTGTTCCGGAGTTCCATGTTTATGTCGAAATCCAAATTGGTGTTCCGGAATAATATTATATCTCTCCAAAATAGGCAGTAGCCTTTGTACAAATAGCCTCTCAAATATTTTAGAAAATGTAGTGAGAAGACTGATTGGCCTATATGATGAAACTCGGTTTTCTGGCTTATTTGGCTTGGGTACCATAACAATTTCAGCACATTTCCATTGTGTCGGGAAATGTTGTAAGCGCAGGATAGAGTTGAATATGAATGTGAGAAATAGCACTGCTTTCCATGGGAGAGCTTTAACGACATTGGAGTTTATTTTATCATAACCTGGCGCTTTATGATTGTTTAAATGTTTTATTTCTGTAGAAACTTCTTTTGGCGTTATGTGTGGTATGGGTTTATCCATTTGACAAGCGATATCTAAGAACTGTGAAATTTCGTCTTCATTTGAAGTTAAATTGTTTGGGCGAAAGGCATCATGCAAGTGGACAGCAAAAGCAGATGCTTTTTGTTCATTACTGCGACACCAAGTGTTATTAACATCTTTAATTGGGACATTTCGTTTAGCTGGTCGTTTCAAGTATTTGGTTGCGTTCCATAGTTTATAGTCTGCATCAGTGGAAGTAGGATTGAGTTTGCGTAGGTAGAAGATATTTCTTCGTTTTTATAAATTCGGATTTGTTCAGAGAGATGTTTTGTTGCTGCATTCAGATTTCGTTTATCAACAGGATTTCGACTATTTTTCCAAATTCTACGCAGTCTCCTTTGTTTGTTATTAAGTTTCTTATTTCTGCTGAAACTCTGACATAATCACCATTTGGTACATAATCATTTGGTTTTGGGGTAGACATCGAAGCCGATTCACAAATTTCCCGATTAAGCATTTCAATAGCATCGTCTAAATCATCTCCTGTATTAATACGTAAGTTAAGATCAATTTTGTTTTGTAATAATTGACCAAACAGCTTTAGATCAGTTTTGCCAGAAATCAATGCGGATTTTTTTGGGATTAAATGGGACTGATGTTCTGTAATTTATTATTAAAGTCGAGTGGTCTGAATTTAACTCATCGTCATTTATTATATCCATTTTATTTTCTGGTATTCCACTGTACACAACAAAATCCAATAAATCGGGTATTTTATTTGGATCAGAAGGCCAGTATGTGGGTCTGCCGCCGGAAAGCGTTTTAAAATTATGTTTGACAATACAGTTGTATAATTGTCTACCCTTAGGATTTATTAAACGAGAGCCCCACCAAGGATGTTTTGCATTAAAATCACCAGCAACAATAAATCGTGTTCCAATTTTTAAGAAGAATTGTTCAAAATCTTGTAGTGTCACACTATGTCTTGGTGGAAAGTATATTGAGTAAATGGTTAATGACTGATCGTTGACCTTGAGTTTGATGCCAGCAGCTTGAAATAGTGGCTTTTCGATTATATCATCTATGTCATACGCAATAGTTGATTTTATTAATATTCCCGACCCAGCATGAGCCCTTTCTCCAGGATGATTGGCACCAATATAATCGTATCCTCTTATTCGTATAAAAGACCGTTTAGTTGAATGCGTTTCAGATAATAAAAATATATCAATGTGTTGAGTTTTAAGATATAGTTCAATTTCATTCACTTTATTTCGTAAGCCATTGGCATTCCATACGGCAATACGTAAATATAATTGCATAGTTTTGTAATAAGGAGAGACATCATGTTCATAAGTGTTGAAGTTAGTTCAATTTGCTTATTTAATAATGTTTCTATATTTTTCATGACATTGTTTTCACTTTCATTACACCTCAAGGATGCAGCATAAGGACTGACCATTTTGGGTATGGTTAGCAAATGTATTTGGAATATTTCCGTTATTGCGATTTAGATTAGGAAAATCTGTATTATTGTGTGTATATGACGGATTAGTATGTGGTCTTTTATTGGGTAGTTTTCTTCGCAAGAGAGTTTGGTAAACTTGACAACCTTTGTAGTTCGCAGTATGGCTTTCATGGCATAGGGCACACTTTGGAGGTTCTTCTTTTAACTTTGGGCAATTTAATGTTGGATGTTGTAGGCCACATTTGACACAGGCATATGGTCTTTTGCAGTAACCTTTGGTATGTCCATATTCCTGACATCGGTAGCATTGAACAATATCATTTGTTTTTATTGGGGACTCTATTTTGACACTTGCCTTTCCAATATATTTTATGTCGAACACCTCTTTATTATTGGGATTCGGATCCAAATCAACAAAAAACATTGGTAAAGGTTCCTTTGTAATTCTATGTTTAATGTTAGCAACATTCCTAACTTGATGACCTTGCAATAATAAAGACGCCTTTATATTTTCCACAGGTGTTGAATGGTGAAGATTTTTAATGACAAATCGAAAAGCACGTTCTGATTTAAGTTGATAGGTGTGAAAGCAAATGTTATTATTTTCAAAATATTTAACAAGTTTTCTATATGAATCAACCGATTTAATGTTTAACTTGATTTCATTTCTTAATGACTTATAGTTGAAATCATTGTCTGTAATAACATTAGCAACACTTCTAATCATTGAGCATATATTTTCAACTCCAGGAACAAAAATTGGAGGAGGTTTTGGCATTGCTTTATCATTATTATCATTGTTTTCACTTTTTTCTTCGTCTTCACTAAGTTCTGCATATTTATTGTTATTTAGTACTACAGAAGTACCAGAAACATCATCTCGTTGTTTTTGTTTTTTATTGATATTAGAAATTGTTGCTTTTTTTTTGCGTTTTGAATTCATTATTTGCCAGTCCAAGCTGTCGTCGTTGGTATCATCAGTTGAAGCATTTGCTTCATCCATGATGTTGTTATTGTTTGTAAGCAAGCACCTTCACATAAAATGCACTTGCAATTGAATGCACTTGAAGTTAAATGTACTTGTTCTTGTAAGACTACAAGAACAAATTACTGTATGAATGCAAATTGTTTAGTCAGGTAGAAAATGTTTTTTTTTTGCAAATTTTAACACAATTTTGCGAAGGGTACGTCTGTACTCTATCACATTTAGAACAAGACTCGTGGGAAAAATTATAAAAATTAAATTTTTACAAAATTATTGTTTTGGAGGCTTGAAGAACAATTCTTTTAAAAATCCACGTTTGAAGGCTTGGGGGAAAAATTCCTTAAAACATCCAATCCAAATTTGGAGGCTTTAGCAAATTCTTCTTTAAAAAATCCAATCCAAATTTGGAGGTTTTAGCAAATTCTTCTTTAAAAAATCCAGGTTTGGAGGCTTCAGAGAAAATTCTTTAAAAATGCACGTTTGGAGTTTTGAGGAAAAATTCTTTAAAAAAATCCACGTTTGGAGGTTTGAGTAAAATTCTTCAAAACATCCACGTTTGAAGGCTTGAGGAAAACTTCTCTAAAAATCCAAGTTTGGGGGCTTGAGGAAAAATCTTTAAAAAATACAATCCACATATGGCGTATTCAGGAAATTCTTTAAAAAAGCCATGTTTGGAGGCTTCAGGAAAAAATCTTTAAAAAATCCAATCCACATTTGGAGGCTTCCGGAAATTTTCTTTAAAAGAAAAATTCTTTAAAAAGCCATGTTTGGAGGCTTCAGGAAAAAATCTTTAAAAAATCCAATTCACATTTTTAAATTCTTTAAAAATCCACGTTTGGAGGTTTGGGGAAAAATTCTTTAAAAAATCCACGTTTGGAGGTTTGAGTAAAATCCTTTAAAACATCCACGTTTGAAAGCTTGATGAAAAATTCTATAAAAATCCACGTTGGAAAAAAACTTTTAAAAATACTATCCATATATGGAGGCTTCAGGAAATTCTTCTTTGAAAAATCCATGTTTGGAGGCTTCAGGAAAAAATTCTTTAAAAAATCCAATCCGAATTTGGAGGCTTCACGAAAAATTCTTTAAAAAATCCACTTTTGAAGACTCCAGGAAAAATTCTTTAAGAAATCCACTTTTAAATGATTCAGGAAAAATTCTTTAAAAAATCCAATCCACACTTGGAGGCTTGTGAAAAAATTCTTTAAAAAATTTACTTTTGGAGGCTTGAGGGAAAATTCTTTAAAAATCGCGTTTGGAGGATTGAGGAAAATTTCTTTGAAAAATTCACGTTTGGAGACTTGAGTTATGTTTAAATTTGAAATTTCAATGAGAAGTTTTTCCTTGGCAACCTCATACAACTCCGACGAAAGTGTCTGCGAAAACAATTCAAACCTCTTCCAGTTGTGTGTGTCGTCGAATTTCGACAAATGCACACACCAAAATTTGGTTGGTCTGCTTTACAGCAAAAACAACACACGTCGTGCCAGTGTCTTCAATTTGAAGCATTGTGGCGTTTTTTATGGGATAGCGTTTGCAATTTTGTTTTTTCAAAATAGTCTGGCTGTAAAGCAGACCAACCAAATTTTGGTGTGTGCATTTGTCGAAATTCGACGACACACACAAGTGGAAGAGGTTTGAATTGTTTTCGCAGACACTTTCGTCGGAGTTGTATGAGGTTGCCAAGGAAAAACTTCTCATTGAACTTTTTTCTTTGCTTACCTTTATACTTCGAGCTGACGATTGATGTTTGGGTAAAAAAAGTTTCTTGTTGAAGAAGTTATTGAAAAATAACTTCGGTGGAGAATATCCACAAACAAGAAACAAGGGAACTGATGAGATCCAGTGGCGTGGATCGAAACTATAGTATTCCCTGCCTTACCCCTTGGCGAACAATGCCTAATCTTTTCCACTAATAAAATAGTTGTTTTAAAATATTAAAACAACAAAAAATTAATATTAAAAAAATCATCTTCGATTAAAAAGGCAAAATTTACAAAAAAGAAAATCAAGAATGTCAACGTGGATTTAAAAAAAGGTTTGTCAAGAACTTTCGAAAACTTTAGTTTTAGATTTTAATTTGAAACCTTAATTTTAATAATTATTTTTAAGAATTTGCCACAATTTGTATTTTTCATTTAAATTTTAAAACGTTGATCTTTTTAACACGAAAATATTTTTTTAAGCATTTCAAAGTAGAATTTTTTAATTTTAGATGGGATATTTAATTTATTTAAAGGATTTGAAGCTTGAATTTTTAAAGAATACTTTGAAGAATTTTGAAATTTGTTGAATGATTCCAATTGTGGATCTTTTACCTATTTGCAAGCTTCCAAACCTTGACCTAATTCAAATTGCTCCCAGCCTTCAATTGTTGATTTTGTTTAGCGCCTCCAAACTGGATTTTTTAGAAGATTTATTTAAAATATTTTTCACGTCTCATAACAAGGATTTTTAAAGAATATTTTTTTTTTAAATTTTTGCAATTCTCCTAATGTGTATTTTTTATTTTTTTTGCAATTTCAAAATTTAATGCAGAATTCTACCGTGAATTTTTTAAGATTTTTGTTTCAAATTTAAACATAACTCAAGTCTCCAAACGTGGATTTTTCAAAGAATTTTTCCTCAATCCTCCAAACGCGGTTTTTAAAGAATTTTCCCTCAAGCCTCCAAAAGTAAATTTTTTAAAGAATTTTTTCTTAAGCCTCCAAGTGTGGATTTGATTTTTTAAAGAATTTTTCCTCAATCATTTTTCCTGGAGTCTTCAAAAGTGGATCGGATTTTTTAAAGAATTTTTCGTGAAGCCTCCAAATTCGGATTGGATTTTTTGAATAATTTTTTCCTGAAGCCTCCAAACATGGATTTTTCAAAGAAGAATTTCCTGAAGCCTCCATATGTGGATAGTATTTTTAAAAGTTTTTTTCCAACGTGGATTTTTATAGAATTTTCATCAAGCTTTCAAACGTGGATGTTTTAAAGAATTTTACTCAAACCTCCAAACGTGGATTTTTTAAAGAATTTTTCCTCAAACCTCCAAACGTGGATTTTTAAAGAATTTTTCCTGGAGTCTTCAAACCTGGATTTTTTAATGAAGAATTTGCTAAAGCCTCCAAATTTGGATTGGATGTTTTAAAGAATTTTTCCACAAGCCTTCAAACGTGGATTTTTAAAAGAACTGTTCCTCAAGCCTCCAAACAAGAATTTTGTAAAGAATTTTTCCTCAAGCTTCCAAACGTGGATTTTGTAAATAATTTTTCCACAAGCCTCCAAACGTGGATTTTGTAAAGAAATTTTTCCTCAAGCCCCCAAACGTCGTTTTTTAAAAGAATTTTTCCTCAAGCCCCCAAACGTGGTTTTTTAAAAGAATTTTTCCTCAAGCCCCCAAACGTGGTTTTTTAAAAGAATTTTTCCTCAAGCCCCAAACGTGGTTTTTTAAAAGAATTTTTCCTCAAGCCCCCAAACGTGGTTTTTTAAAAGAATTTTTCCTCAAGCCCCCAAACGTGGTTTTTTAAAAGAATTTTTCCTCAAGCCCCCAAACGTGGTTTTTTAAAAGAATTTTTCCTCAAGCCCCCAAACGTGGTTTTTTTAAAAGAATTTTCCTCAAGCCCCCAAACGTGGTTTTTTAAAAGAATTTTTCCTCAAGCCCCCAAACGTGGTTTTTTAAAAGAATTTTTCCTCAAGCCCCCAAACGTGGTTTTTAAAAGAATTTTTCCTCAAGCCCCCAAACGTGGTTTTTTAAAAGAATTTTTCCTCAAGCCTCCAAAGAAGAATTCCATTTTTTAAAAAAATTTT